>NC_050101.1:19161403-19487236 GCF_902167145.1 Zea mays | reverse complement strand
TTTGTTTTCTCGGATCCATGGGTATGGCCGAGACTAAGTCTCATTGTGGCCTAAAACCCTAGAACTTAGGGTTAGGTGAAAACCCTAACCCGAGAGAACCTAATCTCATTTCTCGATCTAAACTGTCTTTCTGTTCTCGGGGTGATGAACGATGATGAAAAAAAACTGAGTTCAATCACTTTGTCCCGAGACCTTTCTGTGATCTCAAAACCGATGTGCGGATTAGGAGATCTAGGGGTCTTAGGTTGGCTCCGATACCATTGTTAGATTCTATGGTGCCTAGGATCGACTCCTAAGCCCCTAGAATACCAATCCGTAACTGCAAATCCTCAATGACGAGTAGATCTATTCTACTGAGAGGAACAGGGGTACATACCTTCGTTGTTGTTCATCGCAGCAGCCATGGCGGCGGTGTCTTGCATCGAAGACCCGCCTCCTCCTCCGCTTCCCTGCGTGTTCCGGCGAGGAGACTGGTTCCCGTCGCTGGTCGGCTGTGGATCGTCTCCTCCAGTGGCACCTGCAGGGGGAGGGTCAGATCCGGTTCCCGTTGGGGAGATCACCGGATCAGACGCCATAGATCGCAGTCTTCCAGTCACTCCGAGCGCCTAGGTGATGGGAACCTGGTGGAATGTCGATTAGGGTTTTGTGGTCGAGCGTTAGCGTTGGCTAAACCTGTTGGCCCCCTTAATCGTATTTATATGGCGTCGTGTGACCGGAGGGCTGCAACCAACGGTTAGGATAGCCCCCCCGATCAGGGGCGCGGTTAGACGGCTAGGATTTGCTCTACCTCGGTTCCTGTTAACCGGCTCGTGTAGAGGACACATCCCAACAGAAGTGACTCTGTGCTACCATGGGAAACAAGAGTGAAGATCCTGAGGGATTGTGCATCTGTCCTGAGGTTTCTTCACACACACCCTGATGGATGCATTGTCCATAGAGACATCAAGGTGAGAATAATGCTGGTTGAAGTTTGCAC
This sequence comes from Zea mays, assembly GCF_902167145.1. Lineage (NCBI taxonomy): Eukaryota > Viridiplantae > Streptophyta > Magnoliopsida > Poales > Poaceae > Zea > Zea mays. Next base: position 19,486,260 of record NC_050101.1, on the reverse strand, counting down.
TTTGCAGGCATATTACATATATAACAACATGAGGTTGCTTCATTCTGAACCATCCATAACGTGCTCTTGCTAATGGAAATGGAACTCGATCTTGAAATAATGGGATCGATCTCAAGTTCTCTTCTCATTGTTGCATTGCAGCTCACAAACATCTTGCTGACAGAGAACAATGTGCCAAGGCTGGCTGATTTTGGGCTGGCAAAGATGCTACAAATGGAGGAGACCAAGGTGTTCACAGATGTGAGGGGAACCATTGGGTACATGGATCCCGAGTACATCACACACTCCAAGCTCACTTGTGCCAGTTGTAGGGTCGAGATGGCGGACTAGAGGGGGGGGTGAATAGTCCTTTCTAAAACTAATTACAATGGCTAACACAAATAAATACGGAATTAAAACTATTTTGGTTTAGCCAAGACTACACTCCTCTAACTATTACAAACACCTGACAAAAGATTCTAATTGAAACAACTAAGGTGCCAAGATAGTGAAAGAGCTCTCCCATACAAATCTAGTTAGCAACGACATATAAATTATGCAAATGTAATTTTAAGCATAACGATAGCTCCTAAACATACTAGTAAGCAAAGAGCACAAAGCACAAGCACTACTAGAGAGAAGCAACTACTTAGCTACACAAGCTAAGTAAAACAGATTAGCTACACAAGCTAACAACAAGTGAGCAACTATTTTATTATAGGTATGACTAGATATACAAGAGCATACACGAGCAACAAATACTCACTAGCATAAGTATATGAACAAGTAAATACAAGCTAGTGAGGAAAGTTGCAAACCAACGAGAAGATGATGACACGTTGCACAATGATTTTTTCCCGTGGTGTCGATGACTTGCCGGTCACCCCTAGTCCACGTTGAGGTAGATTCAAAGCTCCCAACCGCTCCTCTATCAAGTCTCCACTTGATCTCTTGAGCCGGATTGGTCAATGAACCCTCAAACCTCGATTCCACTAGAGTTGCTTTTCACCGCTCCGGCGAGGCAAGCACAATGCCTCTCACAATCACCACCGCGGCCTCTTCACAATCTCCTTTGAAGAGCTCACGGGGAACCACCACCAAGCCGTCTAGGAGGCGGCAACCTCCAAGAGTAACAAGCCAACGACCTCACTTGATGATCTCCCTAGTGCCTCAAAGATCAACAACTTGATGCAATGCACTAGATGGCTCTCAATCTCACTAGAATGCAATCCCAACCAATATGAGTGAGAGAGAGGGAGAGGAAGGGCTCCAATATGCTCACAAGTGTTCCAAATGGCCTCATCCTTACTTTCAACCCGGGCAACACAAGGATATATAGCCCCCTCTCCAAAACTAGCCGTTATGGGCCAATTTCACCTTTTCTGCGCACATGCGGACCGTCCGCGCCCTAGGGCCGGACGGTCCGCCGTACAACATAACGGCTATAATGACCGTTGAAACATGTCAGAGCTGACCCAAAAGGTGGGTCCGGATAGTCCGCCCTTCAAGGCCAGACCGTCCGCGACCTGGCAAATTCAAACACCCGAGCCTCGGATCAAACTGAGCTAACACACGCGGACCGTCCGGCTATAAATCCCGGACGGTCCGTGACCTGATACTGTACTGTCCGGACTGGCCCCCCGGACAGTCCGTAGTACAAATCAATAAAAACACACAGTCCCTGTCCAAAAACGATTTTGATACTTGCGGACCGTCCGCCCCTCACAGGCGGACCGTCCGGCTATAAATCCAGGGACTGGCCCGAAGCCACCCTTCTCGGGTCATGACTGTGGACGGTCCGGCCCTAAGGCTCGGACGGTCTGCAGTGCAAAAACTTCACGAAACACAGAAACTCCGCGTTTCTAACCATCATCTCAAGTTAGACCTGCGGACGGTCCGCCATGCTGGCCCGGACGGTCCGCGGTACCTCAATTCAGCCCACATTCAAGAAATCGCTTTTGAATAAGTTTCTTTCACGAACCAAAGCGTTGTTAGCCCTCATGCAAATGCACCAACTATATGAGCAATGAGGCACTAAAGACATGTCAAGTAAGATAATTGACCCCTCTTGATAGTACGACTATCTAGCCTACTAACCCGGTCAATTATCAACCTCTAAGCACCTTTTGACCGGTAAAACAAAAACCTATTGTTATACCTTTGCCTTGAGCATTCAATTCCATCTCCTTCCTGCTGACGACGGCGTTTCTCCAGGGCGTCTCGAGCCCTCCTCCGCCTGCGGGCCCGAGCCTTCTCCGCATCCTTTTTCTTCTTCTCCTCCTCATGATGAACAATGGGCATCCATAAGTGTAGCCAACCATGATACCTTTTACCATTTGTTCATAGCATGAAGTTCCTCCACCATCATCATTAAGCCACTTGATCAATAGCCTAGATCAACACATGGCTTGATAATTCTGTAATGATATGATCCACTCCATGTTATCACATGGCCTTCTTGGTTCATCAATCTCAACATAGCTTGCTCTTCACCATTGCTTTATGTCCATCGGTGCTAAGTCCTTGCTCTTGCTTCACCGCCACGCGGTCCCTCACACATGAGCCTTTGACTTGCCCTTCACACTAGCCACTTGGTCCATCGAAGCCAAGCCATATCTCTTGATCTTCTCCATATAGCCACATGACACCATGTCATGTCTTCATATGCAATGAGCTCCTTTATCACACTAGTTGAGCATCTCAATATCACCAAGCCACATCATCACCATGGCTAAAATAACTCACACTAGTGTACCTGTGGACTAATCACCTGTGTATCTCAACATAAACACTTATTAGTCCACATAAGTTGTCAATCAATTACCAAAACCAAACAGGGTCTCACAATCTCCCCCTTTTTGGTAATTGATGACAACTCTACAAAGATTTGTCGTTTTTGTTCTTTTCAAAGCTAGCTTTTCACACAAGTGTAAATTGCTAGTTTGTCAAAGTTCTTATGTTCCTTATCCAACTTTAAGCTCATTTGTTAAGATTTGGATAAGCACCATAAAAACGGTTTGGTAGTGATATCCTCGCCTACATGTGTGCTTGGATGGTTTGGTTTCAAGCTTACACACATGCAAAGATATGAAAATTGAGGGGACATTATCACTACCACATGATGCTAAAGTATACAAAATAGAAATGTACCTTTGTAGCGTGTTTACTACTTTTCATTTCTTCCTTAGCATCATCTTGCTAGAAACAAGTGAAACTAGATACCACATGAGATCATAATAAATAGGATTCTAGTTACTCCTTTCACACTAAGACTAGTCTTATAAATATCACTAAATCAATCATCATCCAAGTCTTAGTTCTAGCAAACACTTACACACAAGTATGTAGGAATATAAGACAAATGTGATGCAAGCAAGAAATGTAGTGCACAAACAAATGCATCATTCACGAGCTTGCTCCCCCTACTTGTGTGCATCTCTTGTTCAATAAAATATCATACCAGTATACTTTGCTCTTGATCCATTTGTATTCATTCTAACTCAATTGACCAAAAGCTCCCCCTGAGTTCATGTCCAATTTTCTCTTGTGCATATTTCCATATCTTTGTTCCAACTTGTACATTTACATATCTTTGTTCCAACCTCTCCCCCTTTGTCATTAATTACCATAAAAAGGGTTGTTCTAAAAATGTACTTGTGAATATTATATCAACTTGAAAGTACTCAATAAGTTTTTGATGGACACCATATGCATGACAAAAATCCTTGACATCACTTGCATGAACTTATTTTAGGAGAGAGTTGATCTCTTGAGTTGATGATCACTTAAGGTTGTGGATCACTTGAAGTCTTGTACCACTCAAAGGATATCAATTGTATGATTGATCTAGAAACCACTTAGTGAATACCAATTGAAGGAATAATATTGGCCTAGACATTTCTCTGTAGATATTGATGCCACTTGAAGGTTTTGATATTCATTTGCATTGGTATCTTCTTCATAAGTCATCCTCATGAGCAGCTCAATATGTGACTTAACCAAATAGATTTGCTTAAGCTTCCAAGTTCGGGTTGAACCCTCTTTAAGCTTCTTCACACGCATTAAGCGGTTATCTTATCGAGGTTGTTCTTGTAGCTTGTTGCAATCCAAAATAAATTAAGTACATGGGTTCACTTTGCTCATGAACAAACTCATATGCTACCACTAGTTTCAATCAATGAAAATAACCAATAGTGGTAGAACATGAATTTAAATATTTCATTTAATATGCATGATACTATTAAGTATGTACTATATGCACTAACCACATACTAGTAGGGGATGATATGATCATGCACATCACAATGATACCTTTGCTATGTTGGAGTAGAGGATAGTCAAGATTCTTTTGATTAGCTCTCCAATAGCAATGTGAAGTCCAATTTAATAGCTTGGTGAAGACCAATTATCAATAAGAAATCCATTCTTCACCAGTATGAAGTCGAGAACCCATTTAAGATCAAGTGCACAATTTGAATGTTGTAGTTCACATGCATTTGTTCCTTCAATACCACTTGTATGTGAGAGAATTATGAATTTGCACGGAATATAGGAATATCACTTGTAAGGATGATACCACTTGTGGAGATATTGGTCCAGAAAATTCCTTTGTTTATGCAAGACTGCTACTCACGGACGGTCCGCAGTGGGAGCTCGGACTGTCCGTGGCCTGATCTCTCGGACTGTCCGTGGCCTAGGACCGGACGGTCCGAGACCTGGAACTTGCATTCCATTGAGCTGACTGTTAACTTCTCAATAGTTGAATTTTAAAATAGGATCATTGAACTTTATGACTGCACCAAGCATTAGTATTCAACCATATATAAATAATTTGCATGAATGTACATGATTTGAGTATAAGTGATCATGAATTGATGTCAAACCAAAAATACTTGGAAAATACTCAAAATCAATCCATGTTTGAAACATCAATCATATTTGCTTGATTTGCCTTTGAATGTGTTGCTTGCTCTCTTTCTCGGTCAATCTTTTGATTGCTCCAATTAAGTACCACTTTGCCTCTAGCAATCCTTTTCTTACTTTTTGGTGAGGAGTAACCAATTTGAACATATGGAATCTCTTTTCACTGAACTTCATGAACAAGCTCAAAAGAGATGTCGTTAGTAATACAAGCACAAAATTCTCTTTTATAACACTTTGAATATATAAAGTAGGCAGATACTTAAACAAGGAAACCTTATTATATGAACTAAAATTCTCTTAATCTTCAATGCTTAATTTTAACAAATTAAACATGCATGATAAATTGATTAAGTTCAAAGGCTAATTTTAAATCATATCATGGTGAGTATTTAATGTAGAAGAAATAAATCCAAATGTACAGGAGAGAATACATCACATAGTTTTGGATTGCTCTTCTTTATACGTTTAATTGCATAGTCCATTGAGAAACTCATTCTCATGTTGTGAAACTACATAGATCACTTAGGTAAAAACATTAGTTTCACAACTCTAGTCATATAGAGAATTCCCCTTTTTGATAAGTGCTTTAAGAATTTGAATTTCTTACTTAGCACCTTATTCATTCACGAACACGGGTTTTTTTTCTTTTATGTCTAGATCATGGCAATAATAGAGTAATCAAATTGAAATGTGCCAAGAAATACTTACAACCAATTTAAGCATTTGGATTGCCATATGTAAGAAAGAAGATTATGCAATCGGTTATATGATAACCTCGACTTTGATCATCTTTGGTCTTGATCTTCAACTTGGAGTACCAAGATAAGTGCCAAAATATTTCTCAACAAATATCCTTGTACCCCTTCACTTTCCATGATTATAGATCAATTAAAAACCAAACTATGGTCTCTCAGACAACTTATGTGATTTATCCTATATGAGAGCCTTCCAATCAAAGTGACTTTCAATATTTCAAATACTTGTCACTTATGACAGATTCTGTATACTCCAAAGAAACATTCATAAATTTTGATGTACAGATCCTATGACCACGACAATTGGTGGAGATGTGCTTTAATAGGTCTGCTAACAGCTGTAAAAAGTTGAGACTCATTTGACTTCATATGTGCTGACAGCCATAACATCTCCCACGGTAGGTACATGCTGAAAACTGCTGTGTTTGTGCTGACAAGATTGACTTAATCAAGAAGTTTCACTTATCCAATGATTATGAAATTTGCACAGACTTTGCTATCATATGCATAGAGCAAGTAAACTGAATTTCAAGCCAATCCAAATAGATTTGATCATTCAAACATGGTAAATGAAGTCTCTTGAATTTATTCAACATAAATCAATCCAAGCTTGATTATTTAGCAAATTGTCCATTCAATCATCTTATAGCAAGCAACATATGCATATATATCCAATTCAATCAACTCATATGCATTCAAATGAATTTGATCAACAGATATTATACTTCATATACCTCATGATCATCCAATAGCAAGTTTGAGCTTAACTTATTTGCAATCCATTCATAATTTAACCAACTTGAATAAAGCACTTGTATTTGGTAGAATTTGGACTGCAATTATTATTGACTTGGCATTGGGATAGAATTTTATAAGTCTTCAACACTTAATTCAACATATGATGATTAAATGAATATTATTGAATCAAGCCTCCAACGCCCAAGGTACCTGTTCATGATCATCCACGTTTTGATGGTACCCAAACTAAGTTGGGTCCTCTTAAGTTAGGAGCAACATACTTAGGCATTGCCTTAGTATGAATAGCGGGATGTTTTGCAATTGCAACAAATGAGGTGCCATTGCCATCCTTTCTAAGCATAATATTCTTATGAATTAAAATAGGCTTCGAATTGTTACCTAAGGGACATGAATTTGCCATGTGTCCCCTTTCCCGACATGTGTAGCAAGTTCTCTTTGTTTGAGCCTTCTCTTTCTTTCTCAAATTTTGCTTCACATTGTCTTGCCTCTTCTCATTTGCTTGAGCCTTCTTCTCAAGACTGTTGGGACACCTTGAGGCAAAGTGACCCATATCATCATACATGTAGCACTTGATTTGAGCCAAATCATCCTTCTTCTTTTGATTTGTGATCATCATGTCATATTGATTATATATTGAATGCCTTCTTCTTTCTCTTCTTGTTTTCCCCACATCACCATTATATTCATGGTTAATCTTGATTTGCTTTTGGGCATTCTTCTTTTGCTCAACTCGTGACTTTGGTTGAGGCTTCACTTGTGGATTCACTAGTTTCTTGGTTGGGCACATTGAGGTGAGGTGACCCCAAGTGTGGCACTTGAAGCACTTGTCATGCTTTAGCCTCCATTCTTCCTTCTTCAACTTGAGCTTCCTTTTATTGGGGCATGCCTTTGCAAGATGACCCATCTCATGGCATTTATAGCACATGAAGTGAAATATCTTATTTCCTTTTAATTTCAATTGCCTGCCTTTGATATTGCTCTTGTTGAAACCAAGGCCACTCTTGTCATCATATCTTATTTGATTTTTCATTATAAGATCATGACTAACTTTTGATTTATGCCACCTCTCAAACATGTTGCTTGAATTCTTCACTTTGTTTTTGAGCTTATTATTTTCCTTCAAAAGGTTAGTTCCACAAGACAAGGAAGAATAATAATAATCTATAGTTGAAGAACATGACATAGCTAATAAATCATCACAAGAGGTGGATACATTCTTCTTATCTTCATCACATGGATTAGCATCATTTTGAAATTGATCATATAAATCATGTGATGAGTTCTCACTAGTTTTAATTTCTTCACTATAAATCTTGTTAGTGAGAAAAACATGATCTTGTATCAAATTTTCATGAGCAACACTAAGTTCCTCATGACTCAATTTTAGCTCCTCATGTGAACAAGTAATAACATAAAGTAGATGTTTTTGTTGTTCACATGAATACTTTAGAAATGAGTTTTCACTTTCCAAATTTCTTGTTTTATCTTTCTCATTTTCTAAATCAATGTTCATGCTAGCAAGTCTATCAACAAGCTCATCATATGAATATGAATGATTAGTCACATTAGCATTATATACATTCGTATTACCTTGTGACATCAAGCAATGTGGTGTAATGGATGGGCTTGTAGTAGCAATATCATCATCCGAGCATGAACAATCACCATAATCATCAAGTATGCTTGAGATAGAACAATCATTTGCATTACTTGAGTTTGAGCCAACACAATCATGATTATCAAGTGAACTTGTGGTATGTCTTTCATCTTTATCACTTGACCATGAGGTGGAGCGATCTTCCACAACCACCGTGTTGAGGATGTGCTCCACATCCTCGCTAGAGATCCTTCCATATACGCCATCAAGATATGTCCAAATATCATGGGCGGTCTCCATATACATAATTTCCTTAAACACCTTATCACTTATCCATTGATATAAAATGTTAGTAGCTTGGTGTTCAAGATGTAAGCATTTCTCTTTTTCTTGGGTGAGATCTTTTGTGTTCTCATCAAAGGGTTTATAAAAACCTACACTTATGATCCACCACAATTTTGCATCAATTGTATGAAAATAATGACTCATGCAAGTTTTCCACTGTGCAAAATGTGTGCCATCAAAAATATGTGGTTCACAAGTAATCTCTAGCCCTTTAGTCGCCATCCAGCTTACTCTCGGGTCGGTTAAGACCCCCAAATGAGAGAACCAGCCTCTGATACCACTTGTAGGGTCGAGATGGCGGACTAGAGGGGGGGGGTGAATAGTCCTTTCTAAAACTAATTACAATGGCTAACACAAATAAATACGGAATTAAAACTATTTTGGTTTAGCCAAGACTACACTCCTCTAACTATTACAAACACCTGACAAAAGATTCTAATTGAAACAACTAAGGTGCCAAGATAGTGAAAGAGCTCTCCCATACAAATCTAGTTAGCAACGACATATAAATTATGCAAATGTAATTTTAAGCATAACGATAGCTCCTAAACATACTAGTAAGCAAAGAGCACAAAGCACAAGCACTACTAGAGAGAAGCAACTACTTAGCTACACAAGCTAAGTAAAACAGATTAGCTACACAAGCTAACAACAAGTGAGCAACTATTTTATTATAGGTATGACTAGATATACAAGAGCATACACGAGCAACAAATACTCACTAGCATAAGTATATGAACAAGTAAATACAAGCTAGTGAGGAAAGTTGCAAACCAACGAGAAGATGATGACACGTTGCACAATGATTTTTTCCCGTGGTGTCGATGACTTGCCGGTCACCCCTAGTCCACGTTGAGGTAGATTCAAAGCTCCCAACCGCTCCTCTATCAAGTCTCCACTTGATCTCTTGAGCCGGATTGGTCAATGAACCCTCAAACCTCGATTCCACTAGAGTTGCTTTTCACCGCTCTGGCGAGGCAAGCACAACGCCTCTCACAATCACCACCGCGGCCTCTTCACAATCTCCTTTGAAGAGCTCACGGGGAACCACCACCAAGCCGTCTAGGAGGCGGCAACATCCAAGAGTAACAAGCCAACGACCTCACTTGATGATCTCCCTAGTGCCTCAAAGATCAACAACTTGATGCAATGCACTAGATGGCTCTCAATCTCACTAGAATGCAATCCCAACCAATATGAGTGAGAGAGAGGGAGAGGAAGGGCTCCAATATGCTCACAAGTGTTCCAAATGGCCTCATCCTTACTTTCAACCCGGGCAACACAAGGATATATAGCCCCCTCTCCAAAACTAGCCGTTATGGGCCAATTTCACCTTTTCTGCGCACATGCGGACCGTCCGCGCCCTAGGGCCGGACGGTCCGCCGTACAACATAACGGCTATAATGACCGTTGAAACATGTCAGAGCTGACCCAAAAGGTGGGTCCGGACAGTCCGCCCTTCAAGGCCGGACCGTCCGCGACCTGGCAAATTCAAACACCCGAGCCTCGGATCAAACTGAGCTAACACACGCGGACCGTCTGGCTATAAATCCCGGACGGTCCGTGACCTGATACTGTACTGTCCGGACTGGCCCCCCGGACAGTCCGTAGTACAAATCAATAAAAACACACAGTCCCTGTCCAAAAACGATTTTGATACTTGCGGACCGTCCGCCCCTCACAGGCGGACCGTCCGGCTATAAATCCAGGGACTGGCCCGAAGCCACCCTTCTCGGGTCATGACTGTGGACGGTCCGGCCCTAAGGCTCGGACGGTCTGCAGTGCAAAAACTTCACGAAACACAGAAACTCCGCGTTTCTAACCATCATCTCAAGTTAGACCTGCGGACGGTCCGCCATGCTGGCTCGGACGGTCCGCGGTACCTCAATTCAGCCCACATTCAAGAAATCGCTTTTGAATAAGTTTCTTTCACGAACCAAAGCGTTGTTAGCCCTCATGCAAATGCACCAACTATATGAGCAATGAGGCACTAAAGACATGTCAAGTAAGATAATTGACCCCTCTTGATAGTACGACTATCTAGCCTACTAACCCGGTCAATTATCAACCTCTAAGCACCTTTTGACCGGTAAAACAAAAACCTATTGTTATACCTTTGCCTTGAGCATTCAATTCCATCTCCTTAAATGATGAACAATGGGCATCCATAAGTGTAGCCAACCATGATACCTTTTACCATTTGTTCATAGCATGAAGTTCCTCCACCATCATCATTAAGCCACTTGATCAATAGCCTAGATCAACACATGGCTTGATAATTCTGTAATGATATGATCCACTCCATGTTATCACATGGCCTTCTTGGTTCATCAATCTCAACATAGCTTGCTCTTCACCATTGCTTTATGTCCATCGGTGCTAAGTCCTTGCTCTTGCTTCACCGCCACGCGGTCCCTCACACATGAGCCTTTGACTTGCCCTTCACACTAGCCACTTGGTCCATCGAAGCCAAGCCATATCTCTTGATCTTCTCCATATAGCCACATGACACCATGTCATGTCTTCATATGCAATGAGCTCCTTTATCACACTAGTTGAGCATCTCAATATCACCAAGCCACATCATCACCATGGCTAAAATAACTCACACTAGTGTACCTGTGGACTAATCACCTGTGTATCTCAACATAAACACTTATTAGTCCACATAAGTTGTTAATCAATTACCAAAACCAAACAGGGTCTCACACGAGTGACATATACAGTTTTGGTGTTGTCGCTCTGCAGCTTCTGTCATCAGGAAGGAAGGTCATAGAATTCGACATTGTTGCGCGTGATTCACTTACCAAGAAGGTAACAAGGTCATAGAACTCTGCAGCTTCTCATATATTTCTCAGATGATATATACGCCAAGCATGAGGAAATGATTCTACAAACTTCAGAAGCAGCAACTGTTTTTTCCCATGTTTACTGAGCAAGGCCCGGTTATCTTCATTTATAGTATTATGATCCCTTGTACTATCCTTCTATCAACACATTTCCTATTTCCATTAAATACTTGACAATGTTAAGTTTTTATTTCTTCGTCTGAAGGCCAAGGATGTAGTGACTGGGAAAAAACCACTGGAGGAATTAGTAGACCCACGTGTTAGGGATGATGTTATCATAGAAGATTTCGTGCTAATACTGAAAATCGCAGTCCTTTGTGTTGCGAGTTCAAGTGTAGGGCGCCCCACCATAAAGGACGTGTTCGAGGAGATGGAGAAAGCCTTGAGAAATACAACCATAAAGGTTCAAATTTTATCATCTATTACATAGTCTTTTAAGCTGTTCTATGATGGATCCATACTCTTTAACTAATGTAAAAATTTTCTTTTAACTAATCAATTTTAAAACTAAATTATTTTTCTTTGGAAACAACAGTTGTTTGATAATTTTTTACTAATATTTAAAAAGTGTTTAATCGTTTGAGCAGCTCAAAATTAAATATATTACACAATACATATATAAATTTATGAATACACACACGTAACAACAGCCAATGATAGATGGAGATCGGTCAGGGCAGAAGATCCATCGCCACCTCGCGCGACGCGTCTTTTGATTAGATGAATAAAGCTTATCTGATTAAAGGGAAGGATCTTATCTAATCAAATACGTGCTTATCAATATCCATATTTTTCTACCTATAAAAGAAAAGCCCTAGCAGCTGCCAGGGTTTTTTTTCGGGGGGGGGGGAGGGGGGAGGGGGGACGGACGAACGCGCAACAGCCACCAGAGGACCGCCTAGCCACCACGCATGGCCAGTCCACGCCGACAGCGCCAGAGGGAGCACCAGGGAGGAGATCGGAGCCAGCCGCCACCAGGAACAATTCCCAGTCGCCAACGTCGCACGCCAGCCTCACGCAGCAGATCATTAGCAGCACGTGCAACAGCCAGCATCCAATCCACCAGATGGCATTCGTATTCAATGGTGAGATTAATGTTTAATCTATTATTTACTTATTATCTGCCCTACAGTGTCTAGCCTGTCGAAGCACCCTAGGACTTGCGTTGTAAAACAACGCGTCCAGGAAGATCCGATGATTTATTCCGGATGTCGAAGCGCCCTAGGATTTGCGTTGCAAAGCAACGCGTCCAGGAAGATCCGATGATTTATTCCGGATGTCGAAGCCCCTCAGACTTGCGTTGTAAAGCAACGCGTCCAGGAAGATCCGATGATTTATTCCGGATGTTGAAGCCCCTCGGACTTGCGTTGCAAAGCAACGCGTCCAGGAAGATCCGATGATTTATTCCGGACGTCGAAGCCCGTCGGACTTGCGTTGCAAAGCAACGCGTCTAGGAAGATCCGATGATTTATTCCTGATGTCGAAGCCCCTCGGACTTGCGTTGCAAAGCAACGTGTTCGGGAAGATCCGATGATTTATTCCAGATGTCGAAGCACCCTAGGACTTGCGTTGCAAAGCAATGCGTCCAGGAAGATCCGATGATTTATTCCAGATATGGAAGCACCCTAGGACTTGCGTTGCAAAGCAATGCTTCCAGGAAGATCCGATGATTTATTCCGGATGTTTATGCCGGATTAATTTAATTTGATAATCTGACGTTGCGCTTGCGTTCTAGATTAGTCTAAAAATCTGATGGTTATGCCGGATTGATCTACTAATCTGATGGTTATTCCGGATTAATCTAAAATCCGATGTTTATGCCGGGTTGAATTGATTTGATCATCCGATGTTGCATACCAGATTGATTTAACAATTTCTTCTATCGCTACCTAAAAGGGCGACATCTGATGGGCTGAAGAAGCTATCCACCTACACCTAATATTGACCAAACTTGATAAAGTGATGGCCAAATTATTGGTGAAACTTATCATTATTATTCCGACGACACGTCTTGTGTAAACGAGACCGAACACATTGTTGCTGGGCACCGACGAGGCGAAGGCAACACTTCCGTTCGAGCTGATAAAGACCAGCGGACACGTGACTAAGCACCGACGAGGCGAAAGTCATCCTCTTCATCAACAGCATCCCGTTTACCAACCAACGTGACAATGGCATAGTCATGATTGAGTTTTGGCAATTCTAAAGCCACTCACATCATACACCTTGCATTCATCCTGGAGACACGACGACCACTATGCGCAGCTTAATCGGAGGTGTTCTACAGATTTTACTCTGTAGATGTAATTAACCGGGTGAGCCTCTCTCGCATAAGGCCCCGGGAATCAGCAAACTACACAATTTACAAGTCAGAACCTTCTCCGAGCAATGGCGTAGAAGATAGCGAAAGACAAGTTCAGGCGAACTATGTATTTTGTAATTCCGATGATTAATGAAATACATAGTTTATGGTTCCTACACTTGTCCTCGTCGCCAGATCTTTCTTTTCTTTATTTTTTATTTTTTGTTCTCGCAGTCTCACATTACTCCCACTGGAGTAACACTGTTGCCTACAAAATCCTTGCGTTCTAGCTACGATGGGCCATATTAATATTGTCATTTTGCAGACCAAAGCAAGGAAGGAGATGAATGCAGCAAATTTGGTTGGTCAATATGCAAAAGTGGTGGATGTATAGATCGCATTATGCCTTCAGATATTACAACAACCGCATGGAAGTTCCATGGCCATACTTTCATCACATGGCTAAAAAGGTTCTGACACAGATGCTCCGCGGTGAACAGATTTGACAAAGGTGTGGTTGCATTGATGTACCTACAACACTATTAGTTCTACGATAACAACTGCCTTGCGCGGTTGCCCAATGTTGATACTTAAGGTTCTTGTAATTAAATGAAGTGAAGAACCTATATGTAAAATTCAGTCAAATTTTGGGTTAGGTGGGTGCAAACATTAGTATTAACATGTTTTTGTAGTTACTTTTAATAATTAAAAAAATCATATTCCAGGAACATAGATGTATAATTCATTCAGAATTTTGGCTTTTCAGAGTCACGTTCTGCAAACTTCGCATAAGTATGTTAGGTAACCACTAATCCAGCATCTTGTTGTAGATCAGTTGTTATAGATTTTCCTATTTTGGTTAAATGATGAGTTCTAACACATTTCTGTGCGTTAGCACCCTAATGTTCTAACCTGTCCTTGTGATGATGAGCTGTCAGTCGTCTTTTACTTTGGTCTATTGTTTCTTGATTCCAACACAGATTTTTGGTAGCCTGTCAAAGTATTATTAACTCAAGTAATCGGTCAGATAAATGTAGTCGAATTAATCAAACTGGGGCATCGATCATCAAATCAAGTAAGGACCAAGTAACTAGGCTTCATAATAAGTACGGGCTATACAAGCCAGAAGGCCAGCCCAACCTATGTCAGTATCACTTGACGGAATAGGCCCAATACCGGCCCAAACTTAATTGAGCCTTTTTTTTTTTATTGAATCACAAACTTAATTGGACCTCACGTACACACAAATTAGGCTAGAAGCAACATCTGTGGATAAGTCGACCAGCCCATCTATGAAAAGCCCAAAACTAATTCATTGTCATGTGTAGTGTGCATGCACTTAAATTATTTTTTTATCGGGTACAATTTGGACGCACACAACTCACACACTCTATACTCACACCACACGCACAAACATGTGTGCGTGTCCATACACATGCAAAGAAGAGATTGGAAGGCTTCTCCAGCCTCTAGTGCGCGAAAAATGCGCAGTACCACACACATGTGCGTACCCTAAATTTTATGAAAAAAATCAAAAAAAGATGAAACATACAAAGTTTGAACCCTAGGTAGCGTCCCACTGGACTGCTCTACCACTGGACCACAGGCCCATTCGCAATAGTTGAATTGTTAGTATTTGGGAATGTCAGTCCCTTTTTTTTTTCTCAGAGGAGAATACAAACTTATCGTTTATTCATGAGGGAGAGAGAGATGACTCTTTAGTTAGCAACGGCATGTATATGCGGAGAACATGCATGGGTAACAAGTGCCACCGTGTCGGTAAAAAAAAAATGAACAACATTTGAGTCCAGGATGATAGTTGTATTCAGTGCACATTGTATCTGGCATCATGAGAGTTCATTCTTCGTCGACGGAAAGCATTCAACCACTACTTGCCTTTGCACTTTACATCTACCTGAACCGCACTTGATTATTCTCTCGCACATGACTCAAAAATCACGAGAACATACATGCAGTACATTGCAAATGTCCATAGCAGTTGTACCGACTCTTCTTGGACTTTCAGGAAGCAAAGCGAGTCTGGTCCTTGAGGTTGAGGGAACCATGTGGAGCAGCAAGCGTTAGGTTAACAGTAATGAGCTACCAATAATCCAAGTTATCCGCTGCTGTTTGCTCCAGTGCGTGTGCATCCACTGATCTTAAGGCTCCCTCGTCTCATAAGCTACATGAAGATCATTAACCATTGTGCCACTCTCCACCTCCATCATTGCATGAAAATATTTTTCTGAATGTTGCTCCTCGTCATATATTCTTCACATAGTTATTTTGCCTACCAGAAACAAACAAACAAACAAATATGATAAAATGTTGCCAACAATAACAAGTGGAACCTTAATGAGAAATAGAACCCCCAATGGTTTTGACGGATATATAGCAAAATCAAGCACAGCAAACAGCACCACGAAACCCTGTATTTGGTCTTTGGAGTCACTCATGTAGCCATATGCCGGAGCTGGACAAGTATTTAGCACCTAACAGGGCATTATATAAGATTCACAACTAAACCAGTTTGTTGCATGCTAGAATATGGTTATTTGTATATATATGATCTGCCACTAAACTTTATACTTTAAGCATCAACATGTTAAACAAAGATGCATTGCTCTGTGTAGGACCGGTGAGGCGACCAGAGGGGGGTGAATGGGAGCTAATCAAATTTTGCTTCCAAACACTGAAAATAAACGCATCACTTCAATTGACATGAAGCAAGCGCTCAAACCAAGAACACATCAGCGAACCAGTGATCTCATGATTTTAAAATGTTTCTTATACTCACATGAGACCAGCAAAGCAAACGGATCGCAAATCGGACACCAGAAAGTCCGAATCGGTCCAAAACAGTATCGCGAACAAGTGTTGTTTTCAGCAGCATGAAATTCTGTTCTTGGATCCAAAACTGAACCAAACAAACTCCGATTGAGATTAAATTTTGCACACACCTGAGCAAATATGTTTCCAAGGTCTCCACAAATTTTGAACTCAATCGGACTTGTGAGTCAACCGCAGATCTAAAATTACAGCCAGAAATTGGGGTTTTCTAGAACGAGTTCAAACTGAGTTCTTCTCAAATCACGACCAAAAACTGCACCGAGTGGGCGTATGTAGTGATCCGAGAATTGCAACTCACCACCAATCAATCCCCAAACCAAATCCTCTCAAAAGAATCAAAGATTTTCCACCAAAAACACAAGAGAGGGGGAACGGAAGAACAAGTGACCAAAACAACTCCAAATTTCAGCAAGTATGTAAAACTGAGATTGAGATGTAAACAAACGCTGTGAGCCATACCGGCGACCCTTCCTCAGATTAAACTTTCAGATCACAAGAACACAGTCGAAGTACAAAATCGCTGCGGATCCCTGGCTAAACTAGAGCAGTCTAGGGATGAAGATGTGAGAGCACTAAAACCCTAAGCCAAAACAAATGGCAGCCAAGAGATGCTGAAATAATCAGCCCTACCCCTCTATTTATAGACCATAGAGGGTTATTTCTATTTCCTAAACTAACCCTATTTACATAGAGTCTATCCACTCCACTGAGGGCGAACTGGACCAACTCCTGGATAATTGATCCGACGGCCACGTCTTTCTCACGGAGTTGCTTCGCCTTGACGCACCCTCCGCGATCATGCCACGTGCCGCCACCGGTTCCCTCCGGAACCGCCGCCGCTGAGTTTTGAGGCCCAAACTCAGCAAAACCCGCCATCCGTAGCGCTGGGTGGTTTTGAGACCCAAATCACCAAACCCATCGTGAGTACCACACCGCGTGCGCATCTCCACGACCAGACTCGTGTCCCGCTAGTCCTCGACCACGCTGGCAACACGGTCCACTCCACCACGTCCTCGCACGAGTGCGTGTCCTAGGTGTCAGTCACCACGGCTAGTCACTCGGCTGCTCCGGTCCGTCAGTCAAGACCCAGCACTCGCCCTTCACCGCTCCCGGTCCATCAGCACGAGCCCACATGACTTTCACCTCAGCCATCGACCACCGTCCCTGTGCTGTAATACCCACTTTGTAAGAAAAGTCTAAAAAGGGAAATTATATTATTTTTTTTATATGTGCCATCTCTATTCACCATCTCATGTGAACACCACATTTAAAAACAAAGGATTAATAAAAGTCATGCCATTAAATTGTGCATCATGCTGGTTTTTGAATGTGTATCTAGTTTTATTTAAAATCTAATCTCAGACTTGAAATTCATATCATATTTGAATATAGTAATCCAAAAAAATCGAAATAGAAAATTAAAAAAAAAAGAAAGAGCATAATTGTGTATGGGCCAAAATTGCTCAGCCCATCACCTCATCCCATTCCGTCGGCCACCCCCTCCAAAATCCCTTTTCTTTATTCATTTGCCAGAACCTGTGTCACCATATCATCAGCATGACATAAGCATGCAAATTAACCAACAGTTGTATCGCAGCCTCATGTGCTTCCGCACGCGCTAGCGTCTTTGCTCAACCATGCTGACACATGGGACCCCGGCGGCTTAATCTCCTGCGCTCTCCTTATCCCTACAGGTCCGGTGCCTGCACAATTATGCATGGCCAGGAATCTCGCGACCAGACGTCTAGGCTCTGCCCGGATCCTTCGCAACCGACCTTCTCAGCGCGGGGATCGGTCATAGTGACTCCGCCCTCAACTATAAATAGGATCGTGACTTATTACGCCGTTGCAGCCGCGTATTGGGGGTGCGGTGAGCTGAGTATGCGAAGAAAGGGAGGGCCGCCGTGATCCGTATCGCTGAGCACACAAAGAGAAACATGAGAGAGAAGAGAGAACGGTGAAGTCCGTCCGCACCGCTGCCTCGTCCTCGGGCGTGAGCTCGCGGGACTCGCCGTCGCGTGTGGTTGTCTTCGTCAACTTGGGCTCGGCGCATGAACCGTATAGGAATTGGGAAATTGTTCGCCGGACTGGGTGAATTGGTGCGATTTCTCCGCGGTCCGGTGGTACTCGTCCCCAGACTCGTCGATCCAAGGTACGAGAACTTCCTAGACTTCGCTCGATCAACCTCGCTCGTTCGCGTAAGAATTGGAGCGTTGGGGGCCGGCGTGGTGAGTTCCGGTCATGGGCGCCGCCGTGTTGCCGCCAGGTGCTGCGGCCGGTGCTCTATGTGCGAAATCCTGTGAAGAAAGGGTCGTAATCAAGTTAGAAGTTGATAGGGCTACGCATATAAGCCATCCGGATCACGCTTTGAAGCCTGGTGGGCGTTAATGGCGAACTCCGGCCATGGCCGCCGCCGGGGTGGGTCTGGCGTAGTGGCCTGCGCCGCCGGGGGGGCATGGGTGGTGTCTGGGTCGCTTGATCTGAAAGCAAGGGCCACGATTAGAGGATGGGGGGATCGGTTCGCGACCGTAGTTGAACCGTCGGATGGTGATCGTCCGCGCCACGATTTCGGGTCCACATTTTAAATCGTGTGCGTCGATCTAGAATCTGATGGTCTGCACTGCGTACCGTTTCATTACCGTAGTGATCTAATCCTAACCATCGGTTGGTGATCTAACGGCCAGAAACCACTGATACCCCTTCGCGACCGATCAATTGCAAAAGAGCCCCTGTTCTTTTTGTAAATGAACCCGCCGTCCACTTAGCTAGGTTCTGAGTCTCAGGAATTCTTCTGTAATAGCCCCTGGGTTTTCTGGAAAATGAGGCCTAGTCTAGAAATCGTTTAAATTGAATAAATGAAATAGAAAATAGATTTTTAATAGGAAAATAATTGCTGGAACTTCAATAATTCATAGAAAATGCATATGAACTCTAAATTACTTCATTCCAGTTCCTAAAATTTTGTAATTTTATTCTCTAGCACTTAGTGTCTCTGTTTTATCATAACCACAGTAATAAAATTAATCCCACACTTAATCTTATTTTAAACACATAAAACCTTTTAAAATCCATAACTTAAAATCTATAACTCCAAAATTAACGATTCCTGTTCCTAGAATCTTATTTTAATGTGTAGATTATTATTATGTATTTTGTTTACATGTTTGGTGTGATGTTAATTTTGCCTACACCATGTTTGTCTGTATTGCTACGACTAGTGCGAGGTCACGTGTCATCCGAAGATCATCCTGGTACCTGGAATCTCAAGTCCCAGGCAAGTTGTGCCCTTGATCACTTCTTTTTACCTACTCATGTTCTGATTAATCATAATGATCTGCATAGGTTAATTTTGATGGGACCCAATAGGTTACCCTAGTTTGATTATCTTTATACCTTGTTTACCACTGAACTTTTTGGGTAGTACTTGCTAGTGCTTTATGTGGTTTTGGGTATGAAGATACATTATTCAAGATTATACTTTTGTTATCCGTTGTTATTTACTGTTCATGATAAGATCATTATGTTAATTGGAACATGGAGCGACCACCCGGGAAAACAGTGCTACCACAAGGGTATAATGGGACGCCCTTGGCTGATTAATTAGGAAAGCTAGTGGAGGACTACCTTACCCGAAAGGGGCAAGGGCAGTAGGGGAGTGGTCAGTGTAGGGAGGCCCTCGGGAGGATTTTGCTGCGATGGCGGTCCTGCAAGGGATTCCTGCATTGGAGCTTCCTATAAACTGTAGCGGGTTTTCTGAAGCTAGTGGAACTTTGTAAAGGCCTCGTAGTGTTACCCTGCCTCGCCTCCTCGGTAGAGGTGTATGGGAAGTCGCGATCCCTTGGCAGATGGGTAACATGACTTGTGGGTAAAGATGCGCAACCTCTGCAGAGTGTAAAACTGGTATACTAGCCGTGCTCACGGTCATGAGCAGCTCGGACCCTCACATGATTAATTTATGGAACTAAATTCAATTTGTCATATGCATTGCATCGCAGGTGATGTTGTTACTTTGGTTCTACTGCTTAATTGGGTTGGTATTTACTTATACTTAGTAATTGCTAATAAAATTTTGACCAACTTTAAAAGCAATGCTCAGCTCTAACCATCCTCTTTGGTAAGCCTTACACTTCACATGAACTCCCACCTTTGGCGAGTTCATTCACATTATTCCCCACAACTTGTTGAGCGATGAACGTATGTGAGCTCACTCTTGCTGTCTCACACCCCCCCCACAGGTCAAGAACAGGTACCACAGGATGAGGCGCGTGGAGGATGCTGCGATGTGTTCGTGAGAGGTCTAGGTCGTCGTCTCCCAGTCAACTTTGGGTTGCTGGACCGTTGTCTCCATATAATGTAATTATTTATTTATTTTGTACAAAACTCTGATTATATAGTAAAGATGTGACATTCGATCCTGTGCCATGATTCATCATATGTGTGAGACTTGGTCCCAGCACACCTGGTGATTATGTTCGCGCCCGGGCTTTGGATCCCTAAAATCCGGGTGTGACAGAAGTGGTATCAGAGGAATGTTGACTGTAGGACGAAACCTAGATAGAACTGGACAACCATTATCTACTTACCCTACTCTGGTTCTTTTCTAAACTTATCTTAATCTTTTCTCATCTATTTCCGCTTTACTCTGATTATCCTTACCTTTTCCTTCTAAAGACAAACTTGGATTTCACACTTTGAAATCCTGTAACTAAGGTGACTTTAGGAATAGGAGACCTAATCTTAGGAACAAAAACAAAACTATTTTTATAGGTATCTATGTGTTTGAATGCTTGTTCTTATGATACATGTTTGATTGGGATTTTTGATTGAGTGTGATGAGTTGTGGAGTAATGTCCACAATTACATTTGCATATACATATAGGCATAAATATAAATAAATAAAATTCCTAAAATAACTAGACAAACTAGATTATCCCTCATTAAAGTATCTAGCCTAACAATATCCATCTTATCTTAAAAGATTCTCTCTTATCTTAATAGATTCATCTTATCTTGAAAGATTCATCTTATCCTAATCACCTTACTTATCTCATCCTAAAGTAACAACCGTGAGCTAATCCAAAGAATTTATTTAGATCTTATCTATTCTAAAATAGTCATATCAATTATTCTAGATCTGATCCAATCTAATAGGTTAATCTAACCTAACGAAGTCTAACCTTAAGTTGAGCTAACCTAAGGACAGTAACTTAACAAGTTAACACTAGAGAAATAAACTGGATTCTACTCCTATGAACATTGTTCTCCCCTTATGCACTTAAACCTAAATTAGTGCATTAGACCAACTCAACCGTGAGCATGAGAGCTAACCCAACCAATAGTGTCATGGTGGATTGCATAATCTGTCTACCCCACCTAACATCAAACAAGTTTTGACCAACATCATGTAGTCTATCTCACCTATATCTACCTTAACCATACTACCCACTCCGATAATATACACTAATGTCGAATCAGTAAGACCAAGACTGGAGAAGAAAAGATCAACATCAAATCAAGCATGGAAGGATAAGATTCAAGCCAGATCTTCAAAAGAATCAAGAGCCACAATCTTGGATGGAGTCTTTTCTTATCCTACTCTTTCTTACCCAAACCTATAAATGCTTTAAAGATATCTTTTATCCTGCATAATAAAGTGGCTATACCCATATACCCATGCCTTTTCTAATCACCTGATAATTTGCGATAAAAAAAGAGAAGAGTTTTGGTATTAAAATCAATTAGAAACTAACCCATAGACAACAAACAATTTCTTCTACATCCTCTTACAAATCTCGAGGATGAGATTATTTTTAAGGGGGGTAGGATTTGTAATACCCACTTTGTAAGAAAAGTCTAAAAAGGGAAATTATATTATTTTTTTATATGTGCCATCTCTATTCACCATCTCATGTGAACACCACATTTAAAAACAAAGGATTAATAAAAGTCATGCCATTAAATTGTGCATCATGCTGGTTTTTGAATGTGTATCTAGTTTTATTTAAAATCTAATCTCAGACTTGAAATTCATATCATATTTGAATATAGTAATCCAAAAAAAACGAAATAGAAAATTAAAAAAAAAGAAAGAGCATAATTGTGTATGGGCCAAAATTGCTCAGCCCATCACCTCATCCCATTCCGTCGGCCACCCCCTCCAAAATCCCTTTTCTTTATTCATTTGCCAGAACCTGTGTCACCATATCATCAGCATGACATAAGCATGCAAATTAACCAACAGTTGTATCGCAGCCTCATGTGCTTCCGCACGCGCTAGCGTCTTTGCTCAACCATGCTGACACATGGGACCCCGGCGGCTTAATCTCCTGCGCTCTCCTTATCCCTACAGGTCCGGTGCCTGCACAATTATGCATGGCCAGGAATCTCGCGACCAGACGTCTAGGCTCTGCCCGAATCCTTCGCAACCGACCTTCTCAGCGCGGGGATCGGTCATAGTGACTCCGCCCTCAACTATAAATAGGATCGTGACTTATTACGCCGTTGCAGCCGCGTATTGGGGGTGCGGTGAGCTGAGTATGCGAAGAAAGGGAGGGCCGCCGTGATCCGTATCGCTGAGCACACAAAGAGAAACATGAGAGAGAAGAGAGAACGGTGAAGTCCGTCCGCACCGCTGCCTCGTCCTCGGGCGTGAGCTCGCGGGACTCGCCGTCGCGTGTGGTTGTCTTTGTCAACTTGGGCTCGGCGCATGAACCGTATAGGAATTGGGAAATTGCTCGCCGGACTGGGTGAATTGGTGCGATTTCTCCGCGGTCCGGTGGTACTCGTCCCCAGACTCGTCGATCCAAGGTACGAGAACTTCCTAGACTTCGCTCGATCAACCTCGCTCGTTCGCGTAAGAATTGGAGCGTTGGGGGCCGGCGTGGTGAGTTCCGGTCATGGGCGCCGCCGTGTTGCCGCCAGGTGCTGCGGCCGGTGCTCTATGTGCGAAATCCTGTGAAGAAAGGGTCGTAATCAAGTTAGAAGTTGATAGGGCTACGCATATAAGCCATCCGGATCACGCTTTGAAGCCTGGTGGGCGTTAATGGCGAACTCCGGCCATGGCCGCCGCCGGGGTGGGTCTGGCGTAGTGGCCTGCGCCGCCGGGGGGGCATGGGTGGTGTCTGGGTCGCTTGATCTGAAAGCAAGGGCCACGATTAGAGGATGGGGGATCGGTTCGCGACCGTAGTTGAACCGTCGGATGGTGATCGTCCGCGCCACGATTTCGGGTCCACATTTTAAATCGTGTGCGTCGATCTAGAATCTGATGGTCTGCACTGCGTACCGTTTCATTACCGTAGTGATCTAATCCTAACCATCGGTTGGTGATCTAACGGCCAGAAACCACTGATACCCCTTCGCGACCGATCAATTGCAAAAGAGCCCCTGTTCTTTTTGTAAATGAACCCGCCGTCCACTTAGCTAGGTTCTGAGTCTCAGGAATTCTTCTGTAATAGCCCCTGGGTTTTCTGGAAAATGAGGCCTAGTCTAGAAATCGTTTAAATTGAATAAATGAAATAGAAAATAGATTTTTAATAGGAAAATAATTGCTGGAACTTCAATAATTCATAGAAAATGCATATGAACTCTAAATTACTTCATTCCAGTTCCTAAAATTTTGTAATTTTATTCTCTAGCACTTAGTGTCTCTGTTTTATCATAACCACAGTAATAAAATTAATCCCACACTTAATCTTATTTTAAACACATAAAACCTTTTAAAATCCATAACTTAAAATCTATAACTCCAAAATTAACGATTCCTGTTCCTAGAATCTTATTTTAATGTGTAGATTATTATTATGTATTTTGTTTACATGTTTGGTGTGATGTTAATTTTGCCTACACCATGTTTGTCTGTATTGCTACGACTAGTGCGAGGTCACGTGTCATCCGAAGATCATCCTGGTACCTGGAATCTCAAGTCCCAGGCAAGTTGTGCCCTTGATCACTTCTTTTTACCTACTCATGTTCTGATTAATCATAATGATCTACATAGGTTAATTTTGATGGGACCCAATAGGTTACCCTAGTTTGATTATCTTTATACCTTGTTTACCACTGAACTTTTTGGGTAGTACTTGCTAGTGCTTTATGTGGTTTTGGGTATGAAGATACATTATTCAAGATTATACTTTTGTTATCCGTTGTTATTTACTGTTCATGATAAGATCATTATGTTAATTGGAACATGGAGCGACCACCCGGGAAAACAGTGCTACCACAAGGGTATAATGGGACGCCCTTGGCTGATTAATTAGGAAAGCTAGTGGAGGACTACCTTACCCGAAAGGGGCAAGGGCAGTAGGGGAGTGGTCAGTGTAGGGAGGCCCTCGGGAGGATTTTGCTGCGATGGCGGTCCTGCAAGGGATTCCTGCATTGGAGCTTCCTATAAACTGTAGCGGGTTTTCTGAAGCTAGTGGAACTTTGTAAAGGCCTCGTAGTGTTACCCTGCCTCGCCTCCTCGGTAGAGGTGTATGGGAAGTCGCGATCCCTTGGCAGATGGGTAACATGACTTGTGGGTAAAGATGCGCAACCTCTGCAGAGTGTAAAACTGGTATACTAGCCGTGCTCACGGTCATGAGCAGCTCGGACCCTCACATGATTAATTTATGGAACTAAATTCAATTTGTCATATGCATTGCATCGCAGGTGATGTTGTTACTTTGGTTCTACTGCTTAATTGGGTTGGTATTTACTTATACTTAGTAATTGCTAATAAAATTTTGACCAACTTTAAAAGCAATGCTCAGCTCTAACCATCCTCTTTGGTAAGCCTTACACTTCACATGAACTCCCACCTTTGGCGAGTTCATTCACATTATTCCCCACAACTTGTTGAGCGATGAACGTATGTGAGCTCACTCTTGCTGTCTCACACCCCCCACAGGTCAAGAACAGGTACCACAGGATGAGGCGCGTGGAGGATGCTGCGATGTGTTCGTGAGAGGTCTAGGTCGTCGTCTCCCAGTCAACTTTGGGTTGCTGGACCGTTGTCTCCATATAATGTAATTATTTATTTATTTTGTACAAAACTCTGATTATATAGTAAAGATGTGACATTCGATCATGTGCCATGATTCATCATATGTGTGAGACTTGGTCCCAGCACACCTGGTGATTATGTTTGCGCCCGGGCTTTGGATCCCTAAAATCCGGGTGTGACATGTGCTCCACACCTGCACACCACAAGCCGACCCACATGGTTGCACAAGCATAATCTCACACTCTGGTCAGTCCACTGACTACCCCAGAGTGCTACCCGTTGACAATCACTCATCATCAACCCGAACCACAAGGGACACATCAACCTTGTGTTCGCAATCTCCCCCTTAATGAGTGCATTGTCAACGCCACCATATGAGCATATGAAAGCAGAAAGAGGAAGAAGAAGAGAAACTCACTCAAATGACCAAAAGCCAGATAAAAGCCAAATCAAGTCATTTAGAGTAAGCAAAGCTTGGTCCCCAAAGACATGGGCAACGGCTCAACACGACCAAGCAGGAAAAGGCTAGCCCTCAATAAGAGGCAAAAGTAGGGCTCAACACCACTAGCCAGCAGCCAAAAACTCATCAGAACTTAAAAAGCTTTGTCGAAGCATAAAAACCAATTTAGAGCATAAAATCAGCACAGAAACTGAAAACAAAGCTAGTTCCTCCAGAAAGAGGCAAACGGCTCAACACAACTAGCAAAAAGCTCAAAGCGGCTCGAATCTCCTCCCCCTGTCTCAATACTCCCTAAAATCTCTCTCAGAGACCAATAGCTCCAAATAACACATCTCTCCACCTTGAATGAGAGGAAGACCGAAAGACCAAATTTCTCCCCCTTGACAGAGGAACCGAAAAATCTTAAAATCCGGAAAATCTCAAAATCTCTCCAAAATCTCTCCCCCTTGTTGACAAGTGAACTCATCATGCAAAAATAAGGGTAGAAAAAGAGACTCCCCCTTAATAAGAGAACTCCCTCTGAGAAAATGCAGAAATGCAAAAGAAGGGAAGAATATGGAGAAAATGCAGGAGCTTCAGGGGTATACCAGTCAGAGTGTAAAAATGCTCTAAGTGGTGCTGTGCTAAGTGTGCAGCAATAAATGCACGTGCTAGCAGATGCTCAAACTGATCATATGCACAAGATATGTGAAGTGTAAGCATTTTGATTCAGTTTTAAGCATTTTGAAGAGGCATTCACCACAAAGACAGCACTAAGCATATAGTAAGCAGGAAATCAACTAAGTGCAAGTCACAGGTAAACAAGGTGAACTACCCCAAACAGCGGTCACTCATCATGCTAGAAACATATCTGAAATTGATATCATTTGAAATTTTCATGATTTATCGGATTTGGCAGCGGATTCCAAATTCATTGAAAAGCATGTGAGTGCGAGAGGTTGTAAGTATTGTCTTTGTCTAACTTTTCAACCGGGTGTAGCCTATGCAGAAAAGCAATCAGAAGCTAAAAACACCGGTTTCGATCTTCCACTACACTGCTCAAGTTCATCCAAACGTGCAAATGGAAGCAGTCTCGATACAGTGATGTGGTGACAAATGCAAACCCATCTCGATCTTGCTGTTTTTCACTTATCTTGATTTTGAATTTAAGCACAGAATAAATGAATCAAGACAAGTAAATGACTCAAAGCATGAGACATAGCCACCTAGCATACTAGTAATAGCAAAAAGGATTTCAACACATCCTACACATGCTAGGTGCCAATCTCAATGGTGAACAATTTTAAATTGAGCAAGTAATAGTCAAGTTCACAATTATGAAAACGGCTTAGCTCAACAATATTGTATCAACATGAGCAAAAGGAGCCTAAGCATGCCATAGCATCATCATGAACACAAAGAACATACTACTAGGAGCATAATCACATTCTAGCAGTTATACAAGTGAAGCTCAAAATAATATGATATGCAGATATAATACAAAAGAAAATGAAAGACTAAAATCTACATGAAAAAGCAGAAGAAAAGAAGAAAAGACCAAAAAGGGTGCCCTCAAATCAAAAAGGGAAATAAACACCCAATTCCCCTCGCAAATGAACAAATGTTTTTTGATCAAGGGGTTTGGTCAAGATGTCAGCAAGCTGTCGATGGGTATCAACGTGTCGCAAATCGATGTCACCTTTCTCATAATGATCACGAAGAAAGTGAAAGCGAACCTCAATGTGCTTGGTCCTCGAATGCAGCACAGGATTCTTGGCAACACTTATGGCACTCGTGCTATCGCAAAGCAGAGGCACATGATGAAAATCCAAGCCAAAACCCCGTAAGGTAGCCATCATCCAAAGCAACTGCGAGCAACAGCTAGCGACAGCAACATACTCGGTCTCTGTGGTAGACTGTGCAACACTAGACTGTTTGCGAGAAGACCAGGAAACCAACGAAGTCCCCAAAAACTGACAAGTCCCAGAAGTAGACTTGCGCTCCAAAAGGCAACCCGCAAAATCAGCATCAGAGTAACCGCACAAAGACAGAATGGACGATGAGGAGTACCATAAACCAAACTCAGGAGTGAAACGTAGGTACCTCATAATCCGCTTCACAGCCTTTTTGTGAGATGTGCGTGGGGAAGCCTGGAAACGAGCGCACAGACACACGGCGAAGTGTATATCTGGCCTCGTCGCAGTCAAGTATAGGAGAGAGCCAATCATGCTCCTGTACTTCTTTTGGTCCACGGGTTCGCCATCCTCATCGGCATCAAGTGTCGTCGAGGTGGACATGGGCGTTGAAAGAGGCTTGCCCTCGCCCATGTCGAACTTCTTCAGGACGTCCTTTGTATACTTGCCTTGATGCACAAAGGTCCCGTCTTGGGTCTGTGTAACACACCAAAATCCTATTTTTAGGATTCAGGAAAATTCTCTAAAGATTTAAAATTTAAAGAGTCTTTATAATAAAGTTATAAATTAAAACTATTTTTCCTAAAAGTTAAATAAATGTTAAATAAAAAAATTTGGCTATGTGTTTGAATTATTTTCTTGAATAATTATTATGGTAAAACATCTTACATGAATTATTCCTACTGAGTTATATGTATTGTTTGAAGCATTTGCTTAAATGAATAAATTAATTAATAAAAAAATGCTTTGCATTCATGTGGAGTTTTTGTTTGTTGCAATTTATGCTTGAAATAGAAGAATTAACTTAGCTCTAAATTAGACTTGAATTTTAAATTTAAAATAGAAAGCAGAAATTAAAAAGAGAAAAAAGTAGTGGTAGAGCATAGAAGCCCTTGTGTAATCATAAAGGTGTTCTTATTTAAATACAAACACTAATCTTATATGTTATTTAATTAATTTAGTTCTTAAGATGGTTTTTATTTAACAGTATACATACAAATCTGTAACCTTTGAAAAGTTGATGAGTCAAAACATAGACAAAAGATTTCAACATGTTAGATTGTCTTCATACTGAAAATTAAATATCAGTTGAATTTCAGCATATTGAATTGTTTATATGTGACAAACTTCATGAGAGTTTAACTTTCGATATGAAGTTTATGTTGTAAAATTTATATTTACTCTTAGTATATAAGTTGTGATCTATCTGAAGGATGACTCTTTGCCTCTCGGGATCATAAGGCTTCATCTATAGGTTGACAATATCACCCAGAAGCTAGATTCATTTGTAGATAGCCACTGCCACAGGAAGCAAGAACAATTGTTTATGTTGCCTAGAATGCACTAATTAATTAGAAATAAAGTGTGAACTAGTGTAATGTATTGATGTATGTATGACTATTTGTCTTGCTTATTTGTACATGATGTCCTCTAAGCAGAGTCGATTCAAATTAGGATATCGCAACATGGTATTTAAGAAAATCCTTCTTCCAACCCGTGTGTAATGCCAAAAATTATAATTTGATATTTAAATAGAAAGATCTTCTATGATTTATTTGAATATTGGATTGGAGGGTTTTTATATGGATTATACATTTAGAAGGATATTTTCTTAAAATAAATATTTTGTTTGTGCACTGCGTGCTGGAGTTTTTGTTTGTGCATTTAACTTGAATTTAAACTTCAATTTTTGATGGAATCTGATTTAGATTGGAGAATATAAAAAAGGAAACTAAAATAGAAAATAGAAAAACAAAATAGAAAAAAAAAAGAAAAAAGGATCATACCTACTCGTAGGCCTATATAGGCAAGAAGCTGGCCAGCCAAAGGGCATCTACGGGGATCAGCGCTAGCTAAAAAAAGAGAGAGAGTCAGCCACAGGAAGGAGATCGATGACAAGATCACAGCCAGCAGGAAGGAAACGGACGTGACGGGACAGCAATAGGAGATCGGGCAGCCGCCACAACAGATGGGAGCGCGTCATCGCGGGCGGGCGGCGGTCAGGACGGGCATCGGCAACTGCAGTGGGGCATGTAGCCCTGTCTGTAGGGCGCCATGCGAGCGATCTTCACCCAGCTGTTATTCATGATTGGTGTAATGTTATTTTTATTTATTGGTTGCCTATTTATATGTTTTGCTGCGAATAGAAGCGAGGTTACGGGAACCTGAAGCTCAACTTGGAGAAGTACCTGGAGTTGCACCAAAAAGGCAAGTTGTGTCCTTAATCACATACTTTTACCTAATAATGTTTTGTTAATCACTGTGGCACAGTTAGGTTAAGCTGATGGGACCTAATAGGTTACCTAGTTTTGTTTACCCTACACCTTGCATACAAATGAATTATTGGGTAGTCCTGCCAGTGCTCTATCTGGTTTTGGGTGTTATAATACATATGAATCACGATCATGCATTATTATTACTTATGACTGTTTATGAATTATTTTTGATACATGATAAGATCATTTTGTTAACTGGAACATGGAGCTTAACCTGAGAAAACAGTGCTACCACAAGGGTTTAATGGGACGCTCTTGGCCAACTAATTAGGAAAGCTAGTGAGAGATTACCTTACCCGAAAGGGGCAAGCGGGGAGGAGTTGCCGCAAGTATAGGGAGGTTCTCGGGTCGAACTGTCTGTGATAGCTGTTCGGACGAGGGATTCCTATACCCCCCTCTGCCTGAAACCGTAGCGGGTTCTCTCAAGCTAGTGGAACTTTGTAAAGGCCTCGCAGTGGATCCCTAGCCATTCACCTTGGCAGTGTCTAAGGGTCTAGCTAACCTTGGCTACACGGGAAACACGTCTTGTGGGTAAAGATGCGCAACCTCTGCAGAGTGTAAAACTGGTATACGGTCAAGAGCGGCTCAGGACTCTCGTATGATTAACTTATGGAATTAAACTTAATCTGTCATATGCATTGCATTGTGGGTTTATTTATCAATTGTGATCTCTTATTTTATTAGGATGGTATACACTTATACTTAGTAACTGCTAATAAAATTTTGACCAACTTATTAAAAGCAATGCTCAGCCTTAACCATTATTTGTTGATCAGCCTTACACTACACATGAGCCCCCACCGTAAGTGAGCTCATACACATTATTCCCCACACTTGTTGAGCGATGACCGTATGGGAGCTCACCCTTGCTATAATCACTCCCAGGTTAAGAACAGGTACCACCGGAGGAGAATCATGAAGATGAGTTCGGAGAGATCTAGGCCGTCGTCTCCCAGTCAACTTTGTTGATGGAGGATCTTGTCGCCATATGGTGTATTGTATTTAGTTATTTTGAAAAGAAACTCCGATTATTTAATAAAGATATGACATTGATTTCTGTACCATGAGTCATCATATGTGTGAGACTTAATCCTAGCACACATTTGAGACGCGCCCGGTTTTGCCCTTAAATCCGGGTGTGACAGTCTGCTTGATTTGCAGCCCAAGAAAGAAGTTCAGCTCGCCTATCATGCTCATCTCAAATTCCCTGCTCATAAGATCTGAAAATCTAGACACAAGAGCATGAGAAGAACCACCAAAGATGATATCATCCACGTAAATCTGGACTAAAAGGGTGTCACTGCCATGCATGAGGAGAAAGAGAGTTTTATCCACAGAGCCCATTTTAAAACCTTTTGAAAGCAGAAAATATTTCAAACACTCATACCAGGCTCTAGGGACTTGTTTCAAACCATACAAAGCTTTTTGAAGTTTAAAAACATGGTTAGGAAACTTGGAACTCTCAAAACCAGGGGGGCTGTCTCACATACACCTCTTCCTCTATATACCCATTCAAAAAGGCACTTTTGACATCCATTTGAAAAAGCTTAAAACCCTTTGAAGCAGCAAAGGCTAAAAGGATCCTAATGGCCTCTAAACGGGCAACAGGGGCAAAGGTCTCCTCATAATCAATTCCTTCTTTTTGGCAATACCCTTGGGTAACCAACCTCGCCTTGTTTCTCACTACCAACCCATCCTCACTCTATTTGTTTTTGAAAACCCATTTGGTACCGATGGGATGACAGTTAGAAGGAGGTGGCACCAAAACCCAAACCTGATTTCTTTCAAAATTTTCAAGCTCCTCATGCATAGCATTAACCCAGTTAGGATTAGATAAAGCATGTCCAACATCCCGAGGCTCAAAAGTAGCAACAAAAGCTGAGTGAGCAAAGTGAGAAATCTGCTGTGACCTAGAGCGAGTGACTCGCTCGTGAAGCTCCCCAATCATCTGCTGAGGTGGGTGACGACGCTGAATGTGCTGTGGAGCCTCCCTTGAGGAAGTGGCCTCCCCCTCAACAGCAGCCTCAACTCCTCCAGTCTCAGCAGGAGATGACTCGAGCGGACCCTAAGTGGTGGAAGAAGTGGGGTCAGGCCCGTCAGCCGAAGTAGTGGAAGCAGGCTCGACTGGGGCAGCCAGTGGAGTCGGCTCGGGATCACCCCAATCAGCGTCGTCGTGCTCCTCCTCCACAAAGATGGTCTGTCCCATCTGATCTGGACCTGCAGGCTCAAAGACAAGGGATGGACAAGGTGCACTCTCATCTAATGTAACCTCACAAGTCTCCATAATGCGGTTAGTCTCCAGGTTAAGAACACGATAAGCACGAGAATGTAATGCATAACCCAGAAAAACCCCATCAGAAGACCGAGACTCAAATTTGTCCAAATTTCCCTGTTTCAGCACAAAGCATCTGCAACCAAACACCCTGAAATGGCTAACCTTGTGTGGCCGTCCAAATCACAGCTCATAAGAAGTTTTGTTTAGAAAAGCCCGAAGAAAGATGCAATTGGACACATGGCAAGCAGTGTTGATCGCTTCGGCCCAAAAACGCCTAGGAGTCCTATGCTCATCAAGCATCGTCCTGGCCATCTCAACAAGGGTCTGATTCTTGCGTTCAACAATGCCATTCTGCTGGGGCACATACGGAGAGGAAAACTGATGCTCGAGTCCCAAAGAAGCACAAAAGGTTGCAAACTGAGTATTTTTGAATTCTGTGCCATTGTCACT
Organism: Zea mays; assembly: GCF_902167145.1. NCBI lineage: Eukaryota > Viridiplantae > Streptophyta > Magnoliopsida > Poales > Poaceae > Zea > Zea mays. The sequence goes on along the minus strand of NC_050101.1, from coordinate 19,453,565 downwards.
GCGTATAGCTCTCATGGCATTCTTAGGAAACTCATTCTGCAACCGAAGAATCAAATCTCGAGCATGAGTAAAAGCCTCATCCTTCGCCGCCATAAAGAACACCCAAGAGTAGCGAGAGTAGTCGTCGACAACCATAAGCACATACCACTTCCCTCCAAAAGAGCAAACCCTGGCTGGACCAACAGTGTCCATATGAAGCAATTCGCCAGGATGCGAGGTCATCACCTTGGTGACCGGGGAATGGGAAGCGGCAACCATTTTGCCATGACGACAAGGGTGACAGACAAGATCTTTTTCAAATTTTAATTTGGGCAATCCTTGGATGAGGTCAAGTGAGCTCAAACGACACAAAAGATCGAAGCTCAAGTGACCTAGCCTCCTATGCCACTTCCAAAGAGAAGAGGAAGATCCTGCCAACAAACATCGAGAAGGGCCAGAATAATGTGAAAAATCAGCATTGAAAACTCGACCAAAAGGGGAAATCTAGCAAACAAGATCCCCACGGGCATCCAAAACCCGAGACAAGCCCTTTTTAAAACGCACTTCAAAGTCATCCTCAAGGGGTTGCGAAACTGAAAGCAGATTGAAATGCAGATTCGAAACCAAAGCAGCATCCTTGAGAACAAAGCTCTCGTTCACCCGAATGGTGCCACGAGAAACAACCTTACCACTTGACTTATCCCCGAATGTGATGTATTCCTTACTAATCACGAGGTCGAGGCTGGAGAACCATTTGGAGCTTCCGGTCGTGTGGCGCGAACAGCCAGAATCCATGAACCACGTGTTCTCCAGGCCTCCGTCCTGCATCAATAGTAAGACACGGGGTGAGCAAATGGCACAACACTGGGGTAAGTAAACTGTGAAGAATACCAGTGTTGCGGCATTTGCCCCTGAAAAGTGTTAGGGAAAACACCAAACATCCCCGGTCCCGAAGGGAAGCGATCACCACAAGAAGGAAACTGTGGTCCGCTGGGGAAGTAAGAACCAAAGCCTCTGTCACGGGGTCCTTGGCCATATGGCACACGACCAGCACCCCGTCGGGCATGACCACCACGTGGTCTCACTCCCTGGGGCCTAGCAGCAAGAGGCAAAGCACCTCTAGGCCTCGCAGGACGTCTCTGAACAGGTTGAGCATGAACACCATGAGAGGGGCGGTTCATGTCCTTCCTGCTCGACTCAGAAACCCGCCGCTCATCTCTCTTCCTCCTAAAGCAAAAAGAAGCCAGATGCCCATCCCTCTCACAATACTTACAATGGTACCTCACCTCTCTCTTGGGTGGATTTTGTTTGTGGGAGGGGGCTTTCTTTTTGGATGGCTGAGGGGCTCTAGGAAGGGGATCACTAGAGATGTCGGGAAGGGTGTCAAGTGTGTTCCTGAGATGGTTAGGTTTTGGAAGCCACACTTGTTTCTGAGGAGGGGCTCTCACAGGCTCCTCAATCACACCATCTCTCATAGGGGTGATAGGCTTAGGAGGGGTGATTTTGATAAGCTTGGGAGTGGGTGAAGGTTTCTCTGAAGGTGTCAAACCACTGCACTCACCAACCTTCCCAAAGCGAGCGACACTCCCATCCTTAGCAGCAAAGCCTAACCTCGGTCCGCCAGTTCCCCTCTTGAACTGACTGACCATCATGCCCAACTGGGACTCACTGCACGACACCTAACTCAAGACAGATCGAAGGTATGTGTTTTCTTCCTCAATCCTTGTCTTGTCGTGTCTGCAGGACTCAAGGGCAGACTGCAAACCCTCACAAAGTGCACACTGCACAGGTGCAGGGACACTCACTGAGCTAGCCTTCTCAAGCAAGGCTATCCTAGCGTCTCTCTCTGCTAGCTCAGTCTGCAAGCTAGGACAAACGGTACACGCATCCAACAAGCTAGACCTAGATCTCAACTCGTCGCGCTCATCTAGCAAGGTGGCGTACTTGGTCTGTAAAGTGGTGATGTTCGACATGTGTAGAGCGTACTCATCACATTCAGTCTCGTCGGACACCACAACTGAAGCTCTAGCAGACTCAAGTTCCCTAAGCGTGCTCTCGTACTTGGATCTAAACTCTCTCCTATCACGAGCAGCCTGCCTAAGCAACTTATCCTGACTAGCCAAAGCAGTCGTCAGCTCTTCTACCTCAGCAGCGAGATCATCGGCGGAAGGTAGTACCTCAGAAGTAGTGTCGTCGCCGATGTCCTTGTCGTTGCTGGTGCCGACCGCGTTCTCACCAAGTGCCATGGTGCAGAGGCCTCCCGCGGTGTCGGCGAAGAAGTACAGGCCGTTGAGCTTGTCCTCAATGTGCCTCTCGACCTCCTCATCGCTCGAGGCAGAAGCGGACTCGTCGGAGTCGTGATCGAGGTCGCTGAGGGAGGCGAGGAAGGCACGCTCCTTGATTTTCGCCTTCTGGCGATACTTCCTCTGGAGCGCCTCCTTGTCGAAGCCTCCCTTCGACTTGTGCTTGCTGGAGGTGTCGCGCTTGCCCTTGCGCCGACCAGAGTGGTGGTCGCGCGGGCCAGCCTCCAGCTTGCCCTTCTTAGGGCAGCTGGCGACAAAGTGGTCGGGGTCGCCACAGTTGTAGCATCCATCCTTTGACCCGCCACACCGCCGGCTCATACGGTTGTTGTGGAACCGTGTGAACCGACTGGCCACAAGCGCCAGCTCCTCATCCCCAAGGCTCTCCACCTGATCCTCTGTAATGGTCAACAAAGAAGATAGAGCAAACAAAACAGGTGAAGGGTTAGAAGCAGAACCACCTCCAGAGACCAGGGCCATGGTGGGTGCACCAGAGTTCTCAATCTTGGCCCGAGTCTGGTGGTCAATCTCGGTGGACTTGAGCTTGCTGAATAGCTCGTCCACGGTGAGGGTCTCGTAGTTGGGCGACTCGATGATCGCCGAGACCTTCACCTCCCAAACCCTCCGATCCAGAGCATGAAGTAGCTCAAACCAAGAAGCAAGCACTCAAACCAAGAACACATCAGCGAACAAGTGATCTCAAGATTTTAAAATGTTTCTTATACTCACATGAGACCAGCAAAACAAACGGATCGCAAATCGGACACCAGAAAGTCCGAATCGGTCCAAAACAGTATCGCGAACAAGTGCTGTTTTCAGCAGCACGAAATTCTGTTCTTGGATCTAAAACTGAACCAAACGAACTCCGATTGAGATGAAATTTTGCGCACACCTAAGCAAATATGTTTCCAAGGTCTCCACAAATTTTAAACTCAATCGAACTTGTGAGTCAACCGCAGATCTAAAATTACAGCCAGAAATTGGCGTTTTGTTGGGGTTTTCTAGAACGAGTTCAAACTGAGTTCTTCTCAAATCACGACCAAAAACTGCACCGAGTGGGCGTATGTAGTGATCCGAGAAGTGCAACTCACCACCAATCAATCCCCAAACCAAATCCTCTCAAAAGAATCAAAGATTTTCTACCAAAAACACAAGAGAGAGGGAAAGGAAGAACAAGTGACCAAAACAACTCCAAATTTCAGCAAGTATGTAAAACTGAGATTGAGATGTAAACAAACGCTGTGAGCCGTACCGGCGACCCTTCCTCAGATTAAACTTTCAGATCACAAGAACACAGTCGAAGTACAAAATCGCTGCGGATCCCTGGCTAAACTAGAGCAGTCTAGGGATGAAGATGTGAGAGCACTAAAACCCTAAGCCAAAACAAATGGCAGCCAAGAGATGCTGAAATAATCAGCCCTACCCCTCTATTTATAGACCATAGAGGGTTATTTCTATTTCCTAAACTAACCCTATTTACGTAGAGGCTATCCACTCCACTGGGGGCGAAATGGACCAACTCCTGGATAATTTATCCGACGGCCACGTCCTTCTCACGGAGTTGCTTCGCCTTGACGCACCCTCCGCGATCATGCCATGTGCCGCCACCGGTTCCCTCCGGAACCGCCGCCGCCGAGTTTTGAGGCCCAAACTCAGCAAAACCTGCCATCCGTAGCGCTGGGTGGTTTTGAGGCCCAAATCACCAAACCCATCGTGAGTACCACACCGCGTGCGCATCTCCATGACCAGACGCGTGTCCCGCCAGTCCTCGACCACGCTGGCAACACGGTCCACTCCACCACGTCCTCGCGCGAGTGCGTGTCCCAGGTGTCAGCCACCACGGCTAGTCACCCGGCTGCTCCGGTCCGTCAGTCAAGACCCAGCACTCGCCTTTCACCGCTCCCGGTCCATCAGCACGAGCCCGCATGACATTCACCTCAGCCGTCGACCACCGTCCCTGTGCTCCACACCTGCACACCACAAGCCGACCGACATGGTTGCACAAGCATAATCTCACACTCTGGTCAGTCCACTGACTACCTCAGAGTGCTACCCGTTGACAATCACTCATCATCAACCCGAACCACAAGGGACATATCAACCTTGTGTTCGCACTCTGAACTAAACATTTCACACTAAATTAATTAGAAAAAAAAGGTTCACGTGATGGTAGATGTTTCTGTTTCACCTTTACATTCTAAACAATCAGTCGTTGCCTCCCTTCGTATGGATAACCCAGGGTTAGGGTTCAGTTCATTGCTTAATTACAAGCAAATCTGGACCACTTACCCATGTGCACTAGTGCTCTCCCATTGTTAATGTAAGGAGGTGCACAATAAAAGAGGGAGCCATGCACTGCACCATGGTTTTCTGAAGAAGTACAGCAGACTCCCCCCCCCCCCCCCCACACACACACACACCCCAAGATGACGAATCTCAATTCTCAGGTTGGAGTACTGAGGAGCATCATCATCAACTCCCTAGTAGCCTTGTATATCATTGTCAGCTTCATCATCTTGTTCTACAAAGGTCATGAAGTACAGATGCCAATGGTGGTCAAGCATGAACACCAAGAAATGCAGGCCAAGGTGGCAGCTGAGCACCATGAACAACTGAGAGGGAAAGACACCAGCAGGGAGGAGTGCAATTGGTCCACAGGACGGTGGGTCTACGACAATGTGTCCCGGCCATTGTACTCTGGACTCAAGTGAACCTTCATCTTCCCCGAGGTTGCTTGTGACAAATATGGCAGGAAGGATGTCATGTACCAGCACTGGAGATGGCAGCCTCATGGATGCGACCTTCCAAGGTATGATAATCATAAACCTTCCTAGTAGAGTTGGAGTATTTCTAGCTCAATTTTGTTCTTCTGAATACAAAAGCTCCAGCAACCTGAAGCCTCAAAACTAAAATAAGAAGCTTATCAGTCAGTCAGTGTCAGGATTTTTAAAGGGTAGTAATCTTTTTTTGTGGAAGCAGGCAAACGTGCAGATACTCTATAACTGGAACAGAAAATAAAGGATAGGATTTCAGAGAAAAAAAAATCTGTACTGGTTATTTCGTTAAAAAAAACTCTGCTGGTTAAGACTGGAAAATTGATCTGATTGTGGTGGATAGCTGGGTGACCAACCAGAAACCAACTGCATGAACATACTTTAGGTCTTAGCTGGCCATATATCACATAAGGGTAGTAATTGACAATGAAAAGACAAAGATGGCGAACATTGCATCTCTTCTTATTTTATTATAAATTCTATTTCATAAGCCTGGAAGGCTAGAAAGGGGATCAAATTATAGAATGCGTCAAAGTTTTGAAAAAAAAAACGGTGCATGGAATTTATGACACAACACCTGGATTTGGGTTTAAACAGATTCGATGCCATCAGGCTACTTGAAAAGCTGAGGAACAAGAGGTTGGTGTTTGTGGGCGACTCTCTCAACAGGAACCAATGGGTTTCCCTGGTGTGCATGGTGGAGATCTCTATACCTGACAGTAGGCACAAGATGCACACCTTCAATGGCTCACTCATTTCCTTCAAGGCATTGGTACGTTTTTCCTTAATAAATCTGCAGGTTGCAGAAACCAACAATTTCCATTGGCAGATTCAGAACATTACTAATTTATACTAGATTTTAGGAATACAATGCAACCATAGACTTGTACTGGTCACCGCTGTTGTTGGAGTCCAACAGCGACGACCCACTTGTCCACAGGGTGGAGCATCGGATCATAAGGGCTGACAGAATTGAGAAGCATGCCAGTGCTTGGAGGGATGCTAACATCATAATCTTCAATTCTTATGTGTGGTGGAGGAAGCATAAGGCTGACATGAGGATGAAGGTCATGTAAGTCCATTCCTTTACTTCCTACACATATCTAAGTGAGCTGATGCAGGTCACGCATCCTCATCTTAACACATTGCCAATTTCACATAGTTGAAAACTCATCAAATACAAGCAAACATAAGTTTTTTTAAGACCATGAATATGAGGATATGGGCAGGTATGGTTCATTTGAGAGTGGTGATGCAAGGTTAGACGAAGTGGAAATGATAGATGGTTTCGAGATAGCACTCAAGAAACTGACCGAATGGCTCGGAGAGAATATTGACAAGAACAAGACTAGAATATTTTTTGCTGGATCATCACCTTCACATTCATGGTAAGTAAGAGGCGAACACTACCCTTTCATCGTCTTGTGCCAACACAAAACAACGGCACAATATAGCACCATCCCCATGACACTTGAAAGTGGTACAATATGCCTATATTTGTTACAGGGCTAGCAACTGGGGTGGAGAAAACAGTAACAAATGCCTGAATGAGACGGAACCGATATACAAAGTCGGATACAAAGCAGCAACTACAGATTACAGTATGATGGAGAAGGCCAAGTCATATTTTGGGACACTGGAAGAGAAGGGCATACACATTCAGATACTCAACATCACGGAGTTGTCTGAGTACCGTAAGGACGGGCACCCCACGGTGTTTAGGAAACAGTTTGCCCCCAGCCAGTTATGCGGATTGCATGCACTGGTGCCTCCCGGGTGTTCCTGATGTCTGGAATGAGTTTCTGTATGGCTACCTCTTGTACCAATGACATATTCAATGCCAGAGTATGCACTGTATATGTATGATGTACAAATGGCATACTGTGTCAGAACATGTACTTTATGTATCATTATTATTGACTTATTATTTCTCAGGATTATCAGCAAGCCACATCAGTTGCGATTGTTCCGATCATCTTCTCAGATTCATCATCCCCTTGTATTTGTAACAAACATATTTCAGCAACCATCTTAGCAGTCATGTGGCCTTCCTCCTCCGGGCCCCCCCCCCCCCCCCCCCCCCCCCACAATAGGAACAGTCTGCCATGACCAAAGCAAAGCTGGTTCGCCGCCGCCGCTGCCGTCGACGAGTGAGGGAGAGCAGAGCAGAGCAGAGCAGCCTCTCGTTATTATATTCTACTCCATACATATTATACACCTTAGAGAATTAGAGATGTCTACTGGAATGTCCTTTCATATATATTTTTTTCATTTCATTGCAGCTTCGTTTGGTACAAGCAGCCCCTGGCCTGGCCACGCCTTGCGGGTTTATTTTATCTATATCCATTTTTTGAACTTTGAATTCTTAACTTGCTTGCTGGCTGGTGAGCCTCAAGTTTACTACTAGTACGCAGTAGTAGATGGTAGGCAAAGGCAAGTATTCGCATTTCTTCGTAGCCATGACAATATGAACTTAACTTATAGAAAGAAATAAAAACAGTTCACACAAAGAGAACAGCTGTAAACATGCATGCATGGTCAAAAGAAGTACTCGCTCCTTCCGTGAATAAATAGAGTTTTCTTAGGTCAAACTTTTTAAACTTTGACTATTTTTTTTTAAAAAAAATCTATCAACATTTATGACATCAAATTACTACTAGCTAGATATGTCATAGAATATATTTTCATAATATGCTAATTTTGTGTCATAGATGTTGTTACTCTTTCCTATAAAGTTAGTCAAAGTTACGAAAATTTAACTGGCACAGATTCTAGGAATTGATTTATTTGGAAACAGAGTGAGTAAGTAAAATATCAAAATATGTCACAACGGAACTAATGGTTCTTAATTACTCAGTATCATAATTGTTGATGTCTCCTTTATTTCTATTCAACATGCATGATCAAACTTGGAATAATTTTGATTTTGAGAACAAATTACGTAAAACATGCTATTATTTTTGGGATGGAAATTATTGACAGTAGTCACTATATATGTACACATATTTCCTTCGGTTCATGTTCAGACCTACAAGAGAGAGATCATTAATTAGTTGCTAAAAGAATCTTTGTAAGTTGAGTTTTCTTTTTTTTTTGGGGGGGGGGGGGGATGGAAGCTTAGATTGATGAGAATCCAAATACATTGACCATCACCAGGAGGCGGCTAACGAAGAACAAAATTTAGGGTAATATATACCGGTACTATATATAAACTATATATTTAGGGTCAACGAACTAACATGCATGTCTAAGTACACCTGTACAATCTGCAGAGACTAATAGATGCAGTCAGGACTTGCGTTTGTCGGCCGGTTGAATAGGATTGTCAAACCGCCGGCCGGCTGCTTGAAAACATGCAGCAGCACCGCAGCTGTTCTCACTCCCAATTACAAAGACAAATGTAATTTGGTTTGAAAAGCCAAATCTCTGCTACTCTATAAGCTTGTAGTGTAGGCGTGCACAGGCATGTTCTGCCTCCGCGTTCGTTTCCCCCCCACCCCACCACCCCGTGCCCGCAATCTCCGCCGCCGCGCCCACGCCCGCAATCTCCGCCATCCCGACCTCGCCGCCCCACCCGCGGAAATCTCGCCCGCGAGATCGCTCTGCCCACCCACCACCATTGACGCCCCGTGATCCCGGACTGGCGGTCGCGCGCGGGGCTGCGGTCCGCCTTTGACCTACCCATCGCGGCGGCATCGCTGCAGATCGCGCGGGGCGCACTGTGGCACGCTGTTGGGGCGCGCGACCCACCGACCCCGACCGCGCGCTGCGGCTCGCGCGCTCCACCATCCGCCGCGCAGGAGAAGCATCGATCCGCGCAGGAGAAGCATCGATCCGGCGCCGGCGGCGTCCATCGAGGTCGTGCCCACGGTGGAGGTGTCGGAGCCCGGCGAGACCTGCGCCATCTGCAAGGAGGACCTCCCCCTCGCGGCGGCCGCTAGAAGGCTCTCGTGCCGCCACCTCTACCACTCCCCCTGCATCGTGCCTCGCTGGAGCTGCGCAACTCCTGCCCCATCTGCCGCTGCCGCCTCCCCTCCGACTTCGAGCACGCCGAGCCAGCGGGGGAGTTGGCGACGCCGACGCCGGCGCCGGCGCAGGAGCAGGACCCGCTGCCCGCTGCTCCCGCTGATATGCAGCTCCCTGACTGGGCTGCTGTCAGTGGTGCTGAAGAAGAAGAAACGATTGTGCTGCCGTCCGTATGAGCCTGATTTCTGCAATCTTTTTCTAGCATACTACGTCTTGTATTTTGCTAGCAAATGAGTCATGGTTTAAGGCCACGTTTGGTTCATACCTCTTTTTTAGAATATCATTCTAGAATTTCATTATCAACCAAATGACTCTTGAATTTGCATTAGATTTTGTCCCAGAATTTGATCTACACTGGATTATGTATAGTATTCAAATTCTTAAAATCTGTGTGGACACCACCCTAATCATCACCGAGCAGATGCATGAGAGGAAGGGAACAATGAAGCGTCAGGCGATGATGGGAAAAGATACTGGGAATTTGCTTCGGCCATGGTATTTTTTGTTAGGAATGGAAATGGTGATGCTTTGGCCATGGTTGCAACCAGGTTTACAATTCCGGGATTTTTTTACCACTCCCCATAAAGCAAGAAACTTTAGATCGATCTGAAATGCATGACAAGACCTTTTGAATCATTTTTGTGTGGATTAGGGAGCAAAATTAGACTGAAATTTTTGTGATGGTCACCGAATCCCAGGCAGGCATGGAGTGCGAGCCAGAGGAGCTCCATTGGGCGGCGTCGGCATCGTGGAGGGGGAGCAGCTGGGGCTGACCAGAGAATCCCATTTATGTAGGGGTGCATGATCTATTTAGTCCTTGCTCTCGGGTGGGAGGTTGCTTCAATTGTCAGGTAAAGAATGGAATTTCGTGATTTTTGGTTTATTTGACAAGGATGGAAACGCCGTATCAGCTGATTTTCTTATACAATCTATGCTCTCTTACCAGAAAAGGGGTTATAAAGAACATGAGGCGCAACATTGTAGATGGAAACAGTTTTGCATTTCTTTGTGACAACATAGATGAGCTTGAGCACTCTGTTCAGGAGAATTTACCTAGAGTCTCTGTAGTCATGCCTTTGAAGGGCTTTGGCGAACATAATTTGCAAAATTGGCGAACTCAGGTATGATTAAACTGCAGTATATATAATGATTTTAGTTTACTTCTTGGATTGTTATGTGCCCTTATAATCCGTAAAAGTACAGATTACATCACTTTATGGTGGGCCACTGGAATTCTTGTTTATCGTCGAGAGCAAATATGATCCTGCTTATCATGTTGTTTCCCGTTTGATCACAGAGTACAAGGTAAGTGGATTGCCTCGTAAGGTTTATAGTAACAATATTGTTAAATTCTTCATCTACTGTAACATTATTAGATATAAATTTCAAGACAATCTGGAGGCGAAGGTGGTCGTTGCTGGGTTGTCAACAACCTGTAGCCAGAAAATTCACAATCAATTGGTTTGTAAATGACTTTGTACTAATCCTCGATGTCTATTTCATGGTCTGTTCATGACACTGAATGCTCATTTTGGCTTATGCTTGTAGATGTGGCATTTTAATGGAAGGGTAGCTTATAGTTTGACAAACAACAATATCCTGCATATACATTATAGGGCTGATGTACCTTCTTTCCATACCAAGTTTAGCGAACGTCGCTACGAGCAGGCCCTCGAGGTGAGCAGTCTCCACTATTTTGGGGTTTGTCCTGGCTCTCGTTTTTGTCGACACACCAACTGGCAATTGTTGTTGTATCATTTGAGGTGATCAGGACCCTGAAGCTTGAGGTGATCAGGACCCTGAAGCTTGGTATACGAGGTTTAAACAGCCTGGCTGTTCTGTTATTGACAGCATTGATGTAGGATGTTCCGTAGCATATTATTAAAGGCTACACCGGCTAAACCAAGTCACATTGTGCTGCAGATTTTCTCTTGGATGGAATCATGCAGCTCCCTTCGACTGTCAATTAGAGCTGCAAAGTGAAGCAGCAAGTTGAACCTGCAAATTACTAGATGCAAAAAGGCACTCCTGTAGACCTTGTTTGGTGTTCCTGCAGTCCTGCTAATATGAACAACTCCATCTTCTTGTGAATCTTAAGTATATTTGGAAAATGTGGAAAACACAAAAACCTGAACCAGCACAAGAATGCTTACAACTTCTCAAGGATCACCTGAACCTTTGGACTATCAGAACTTCATCGAACCTGAATCAACATTCCCCGGTCATCACCTGTAATTAGTGGCGTAACCATTTTTATGATGCAAGCACATAGCTTGCTTATTTGTTCCTTATAAATCATCACTATTCACGAAAAGCTGGTTTGCAGCCACTAACATCTCTTATGAATTGTTCTGGGAGAATGGGAGAATTAATCACTGATCAGCCCCAAAATACTTGCTTCGGCAGTGGTTTTGAACACAGTGAATTGCCAATTTTGGTTTCATTCTCAGAAATACTTTTGCATACAAATTTTAGAGTAGTGTGTAACTAGCAAATAGATGAGCCAGAGAACGCAGCCTTTTGTTTTTGTTTTTAAGTAAGGCCCCGTTTGGTTTTTTAGAATTAGAAACCATTCTAATAATAGTAATTTAGACACAAATTAAGCTAATATAATTGCATGTGGATTCTGTTGTTTTAGCAGATTCTGTTGTTTCAGCGGATTCTGTTGTTTCAGCAGGCTTCTCATCCTTGGGAGGAGCAGATGGTGCCGGCTTCGCTGCTGTCTGTGCTGCAACTTAAGCAGCAAAATCCTGGCTTTTCTTCTCCAGCCCTTCACCTAGGTTGTATCGGGCAAATCTCCTGACCTTCATATTCTCTCCAGTTGTACCTATAGTTTGCTTTAGCCACTCACTTATTGTGACCTTGTCATTCTTGATGAATGGTTGTTCGAACAACATGAGTTCTCCAAGCCTCTTCTTTACATGCCCTTCGACAATCTTAGCCTGGACCTGCTTAGGCTTCGTCAAAAGGTCCTCCCTCTGCATCTCCAGCTCGGTCTCCTTCTTCACAACCTCCTCAGGGACGTCATCAATAGAGATGTACTGCACTTGAGGGCAAGCAGCAATTTGCAGGGCAAGATCGTCAACTAACTCTTTGAAAATGTCACCTCGAGACACAAAGTCAGTCTCACAATTCACTTCAATAAGGACTCCGATTCTGCTGTCATGTATGTAAGAGCCATAGAAGTTGCTAAGAAATGTTCCCCTGGAGGTATCTCACAGAGTTCAGAGATGTTGCTGGTATCTCAGGCTTCAGAAACCTGAAGCCAGTGCGTGTGTTGTGCTGCGGGTACAAGAACTAACAGAGGAATGGACAAAGCAAAACTCCAGGACATGCGCATGATCCTAGCTACTGGCAAGATCACACGAAGAACCAAAAACCTTTGCTAAGAAATGTGCAACACAGCAGTCATACGGAAGTAGCTGCTGAACTGAACTATAGCAAAACAAAGCGATGCATTCTGAACCGGAGAGCATGAGGAAATGGTCACTGTACCTTGAGAAACCCAGGAGGTACCAGTGAGCGCTGCGAAGTTTCCCAGGGACGACAAGTCTGAGGACGCCATGATGTCGTTCATCTGCAAAGATATACAAGACCCAGAACCAAATAAAAAACTGTACCGATCATAATCTAGACATTTGAAGGAAGTCGCAGCGGCAGTGCCCTGAATTTCTGGTGTCCGTTTAGGCCTTGTTCGTTTGTGCCGGATTGGTGGGTCGGAATGATTTCTGACCGGATTGCTTCTCTAATTTATATAAACTTTGATTAGCTGGAACGATTCCGGGTGCAATCCGATGGAAACGAACAAGGCCTTACCCAGCTCGGAGACGCGCCGCCCGCCGCGCTGTCCCAGCCGATGTGCACGACGTGCTTCACGTCAGTCGGACAACCGATCTCCATCTCGTGCTCCTTCACCGCTGCAAGGACCGGCGACGACCCATGGAGGAAAACAGACAGTGCATCCATGTTCGGAGTTTGAGGTTTTCAGGCGGGAAAGAGAAACAAAATGCCCGCTTACCGAAGATCTGGGAGAAGGCATTGAGGCCCTTGAAGATCCCTTTCACCTTGCACGCCATTGGCGATCGACGCCGGGCCGCGCACGACGTCGTCCCGCTGAGAACACAAGGAGACGGAAAGCAGGCGAGCACGGTAAGCGACCGAGGGCAGGCAGCGATCAACGGTTTCAGAGGCTTTTCCTGCGGCTGACAAAGATGCTGCATCAACCGGCTGGTTCTGTGATCGTCAAGGAAGAATGAGATATAGCATCGATCGCGTGCGTAGTGACGTGATGTGTGTCTGCAGAAGCGTTCATCTGCTGGTCGCATGCCTCGAGAGAGTTGTTGGCGATGTGAAAGATCAGACAGAGATAAACAACAATTCTGTCACCACTCGTGGAGCTCTAGCCTTGCTTGTACTGAAAGATCTCGAGGAAGCGACAGTTCTGTAGGAAAGTAACAGCTTAAGAATGGTAATGATCCTGTCAACTCATCCACTTTCTTTTGTGACAGACAGCACGATTCTACTAGGTTTTGTAACAAATTAGAGAACTGTTTGTAAGGATACGATGGGGGATTGGGGGTAGGAATATTTTGCACGGGTTTTTATTCAGAAGCTGAAGGGCAGAAAAAGCGAGAAAATAAAGAGAAGCCTGTCATAGACGACCTACTGACCGTTCCAGCAATGGCCGAAGCCTTTTCATTTGAGAGCAATGTCGAGAAAGAAAACTGCAGCTATACTTGGATCAAATTTCCTTCAAATTGCAGCACAGCGCAGCAAAAACTAAAAGAAGAGCCTGTCAGACAACCCATGGGCTGACCCAGGAAAGAAAACAAATGTTGCGACAGGAACAGTTTGATCAAATTTTCTTCAAAATGAAACAAAGCAAAAAGAACTTGGTCCATTAATTGCAAATAGAATATTTTGATCAAATCTCTACTACTAATTATGTACCTATCGTAGGCGTCCACAATTCCAGTGGCGCACGGTTCTGCCTTTCCCCTACACCGCGCCCCCTGCCCCCGCCGCACCCCTACACCACGCCCCTTCCCCCGCCGTGGATCTCGCCCGAAGGCGTCGCGGATCCACCGTACCTCCAACTATGACAGGAGCGTTAGCTAGGACGGCAGTCAGGCTAACAATTGTGGACAAAGTTCGGTCTGAAGTCAATGCATCTAACGTGCATGAAAGGGTCATGCAGAGGTGCTAAAACACCTTCGAACCCTTTTGATGAAGAAAACAACACTGGTGCCATTTACTGAAAAAATTACAAATTTGTTGTGAGACTTTTTTTATTCTTATCTTTACAACCACTAGAAACTACTCCCTCCATTCCAAATCCTAAGTTGTCTCTTGAGGTTGTATAGTGGTGTGATCGAGATCGATGTCTTTATGTTTCTGGTGCAAATATAATGATTTATGTTGCAGGTTTGTTGTATTTATTATGTTCTTAATGCAATGATGCTCAGCTCTCCTATGCATTTATTTAAGGGAAAACTTCCAGTTCTGATGTAGTTTATATGCCATATTCACTGGGCCATTGGCATAAGTCACTTGCACTCTTTATTTGATGCTAACTTTCTTCATTTACAAACTAGGTTCCACTCATGTTTGGATCTGTTGCAATGGAAAAGGTTTCTTGCCACATCGTTCATTGGATATTTAAGAGAACCGGTAGCCATATCTTTCTAACTGACGATGATGAAGGGCAGCCTCCACTGCTGCAGGGGATGGTTGAAGATCATGACGATCTCTACTTTATGTAAGTTTTATCTCGCTCTTGGCTTATTTTGCATTCATGATTTGTTTCAGTTTGCCTTTTATTTTTTTCCTTTTCTGTTTTTGTTGGTGGCTAATGTTGGGTTTCAACTCGAGCCTACTCCAACTTCCTTAAATGTTGGTAGCTAATGTTGTTGTGTGAATCTGATTGAATTCTACACCAGTTCTTGGAAGATAAAGCCTCACCAAATCATCATCTCCAGGTTTGTTATTGTTTGGATGCAAATCATTGTTAGTTAACCTTTTGTGTTGAAGTAACTGTTTGGTTGAGAAAATTGGTTGCCTATCTTCTATTTTCTCTGTTTTGTTATAGCACCAAGCTGATTTGTGTCTAATTTATAGTAACGATGTTAGCGAAAGTCAATTTAATCTGGTGTTGAACATTGAGTTGCAACAAATCATAGATTCAGACCGAGTCACCGCAGCTAGAAACCACTGTCTCAAGGTGCTGAACATTGAGTTGCAACAAATCATTGATGGAGACCGAGTCACCGCAGCTAGAAACCATTGTCTCAATTTGAGGAGATTTTTCATCTATGTTTGTTAGAAGGCATAATGCCTATTTATCTCTTGTATTCGAACATTTGGCAATTAAGAAATAGAAGATTACTTCTCCAATATCCCTTCTTCCTAACCTCACCTTTCACAGCTTCTAGGGAACAATCACTTGCTATTACTGACTGACATGTCCACTCCTCATATGTGAGATATTGGGTTGATATATATGGTATGTAATTGTTGTGCACTAACATTTATCGAATAATTTGTACACCGTCGCAACGCACGGGCACTCACCTAGTGGATGTATATGCCTATTGTCGTTCACTTCGCCTCATGGATTTTCTTTTTAAAAAATGTGTTTGCACTCTGCAGAGAGAGAGAGAAGTGTTGAACCAGAGCAAGGGGTTGGAAGAGCTTAAGGTAGAAGATAAAAGGTAATGTAGGCCTTAGACCTGTCCTTTGGCGTGGGGCAAACGAGGTGATTTTTTTACCTCACACGTGAAAAATCCTCAGAAAAGAACACACGAGTGCACCACACCTAGGGCTCAAACTACGCACCGCGAGGGTGCTACTGAGAGGACTAGACTAGCCGATCTAGCGTCCGTTCGCTAGGTTGGAATCGAGAATATCTAAACTGTGATAGGGAGCTTAAAAACTTCTGACGCACAACCAAACTCCTGAGACCTGGGAGTCCTGTGCAACTTGGAACTTCCGAAATCTTGACCTCCCAAGTAAATATATATAACCTCATATGATCCCTTTTGCTATGAACATATGCCCTCCTGTGTTTTTTTTAAACACATGACAAAAGCAACAATGTGAAGCCATCAACTATTTTGTTCTAATAAATTAAAAAAAACTATTTTGTTTTAATAAAAGGCGATACATGTATTAGCCATATTTGTCTATCGTTTATCGGTCATTTTTCAAGTAACTCTAGGCTTCTTGCTTTGATTTTCTTACCACCAGCGCGCTGATAGTTTTGCGTCGTTGTGTTTTGGTCAAGCCCATAAAGACTTGACGGTGACTTTGCTATTCTCTTGACCCCTCTCGAATGTGATTTCATGGTCCGAGTGCTTTGCATCGATTTACTAGGACACTGTGTCAACGTATCTTTTTGATCGTTGGACCGTGTATCGTGTTGAGCATTTATATAAAATTAGAAGATACCTACATGTTGCTACGGGGAATGAAATTAAGTGAAATAATATATATGGATACTTGCAATTAAGATATTGAAATTTAGTGGGATGACATGGCTATTAGTAAGAGATGATACGGATACTCAGTATGAATGACGTGGATAACTTGCATGTTAGAATAAACTATAAAAAAATATGTCTATAGTATTGTAGATACGGTCGAGTTATAAAACAAAGTACAAAACTGAAACCACGTAGTGTATATATTTTAAAACGAATGGTGATAGAAATGAAATTACTTACTACTACTAAACAGCAAAAAGCTCATGTGTATAAATATAGGCAGCGCGAGCAAGCATCATCAGGCGTAGCTCAGCAGAGAAGAAAGAGGGAGAACGGAGAAGGGGGAGCGGACAGACAGGCACCGCGAGCGCGCCTTGCAATCCATGATTCCAGAACCAATTCAATTAAGCATGGTGGCGCAACCGGCGGGTGGCGGAGGTGCGGAGGAGGAGGTGGTGGTGGACGGCGGCGGCGGCCGGCATGGGCGGAGGAGCGGCGACGAGGAGGCGTGGCGGCGGTGGGCGGTGCTGGTGGCGACGGTGTGGATCCAGGCGGTGACGGGGACCAACTTCGACTTCTCGGCCTACTCGTCGGCGCTGAAATCGTCGCTGGGGGTGTCCCAGGAGGCGCTCAACTACCTGGCGACGGCGTCGGACCTGGGCAAGGCGGTGGGCTGGTCGTCGGGCCTCGCGCTGCTCCACATGCCGCTCCACGCCGTGCTCGCGGCCTCCGCCGCCATGGGGCTTGCCGCCTACGCCGTCCAGTACTACTGCCTCATCGCGGCGGCGTCGTCCATGGCCGCCGCCGTCCCCTACCCTCTGGTACGTGCGTGTCGTCGTCAGTCGTCATTGTCAATTTGTCATTGCCTGGCGGCGTTAATTTGTTGTATGCAAAATTCCATCTTTAGTTGCTTGGCAGCGTACGTGTCCAGCTGGCCGATAATTGACTGACATATACTATGCACTGCCTGGCAACCACGGGAGGCTCAATGGTTAAGATAATACTACCTCCAATATTTGTCGCTCGCTAGTTCATTTTTGAACTAAACAGCGACAAATAAAAAAGAACGCAGTGAGTATATACTTGGTGTTTAGTTGCATAAAAAAATTTAAGTGGTGTCACATCGAATGTTTCGTGGGATGTCAGAAAGAGTTTTCGGCTTCCAATAAAAAATAATTACAGTTTTCCGTCTGTAAATCACGAGACAAATTTATTAAGCCTAATTAATCTATCATTAGCTAATGTTTACTGTAGCACGTCATTGTCAAATCATATACTAATTAGACTTAAAAGATGTGTCTCACAATTTACACGCAATCTGTGTACTTAGTTATTTTTATTATCTATATTTAGTACTCCATGCATGTGTCCAAACATTCGATGTGATGGATTGTAAAAATTTGCAAGGAAAACTAAACACCCTCTCCGATGTTTGGTTCTAGGGACTAAAGTTTAGCCCATGTCACATCGAATGTTTAAATGCCAAGTTCGAGTATTAAATATAGTATAATCACAAAAATAATTACATAAATGGAGACTAAATGGCGAGACAAATTTTTTAAGCATAATTAATCCATGATTATCAAATGTTTACTATAGCGTCACATGTGCTAACCATGGATTAATTAGGGCTTGTTTGGATCCATGGTGCTAAAATTTAGCACTACACTTTTAGCTAAACTTTAGTACTTGGAGATTCAAACAAGAGTGCTAAAAGGTGCTAAAAGTGAAGTGCTAAACTTTGGCACCCAATAGCAGGTTAGTTTCTCAAGATGTGTGTCACACCAGGATTTAGGGGTAAACCCGGGCGCGAATCACATGCGTGCTAGGATCAAGTCTCACACATATGATGACTCATGGTACAGAAATCAATGTCATATCTTTATTAAATAATCGGAGTTCTGTAAAAATAACTAAAATATATTACACCATATGACGACAATGATCCTCCACAATCCCTAATTGACTGGGAGACGATGACCTAGATCTCTCAGAACTCATCTTCATCAAAGTCTTCCTCCTCGCCTGGAATGCACCTGTTCTTAACCTGGGGTGGAAGTAAGCAAGGGTGAGCTCCCATACGGTCATCGCTCAACAAGTTGTGGGGAATAATGTGCATGTGCTCACTTACGGTGGGGGCTCATGTGTAGTGTAAGGCTTATCAACAAATAATGGTTAAGGCTGAGCATTGCTTTTAATAAGTTGGTCAAAATTTTATTAGCAATTACTAAGTATAAGTAGATACCAACCCAATTAAATAATTGATCACAATTAATAATAAATCCCAAAATGCAATGCAAATGACAGATTAAGTTTAATTCCATAAATTACTCATGTGAGGGTCCGAGTCGCTCTTGACCGTGAGCACGGCTGATATACCAGTTTTACACTCTGCAGAGGTTGCGCATTTTTACCCACAAGCCGTGTTACCCATTTGCCAAGGGATCATGACTTCCTATTCATCTCTACCGAGCAGACGAGGCAGGGTCCCGCTACGAGGCCTTTACAAAGTTCCACTAGCATCAGAAAACCCGCTACGGTTTCTGCGAGAAGGGGGCGATATAGGAATCACTCGTCCAAAAAGCCATCGCAGCATGATCGACCCGAGAACCTCCCTATACCGGCAGCTCCTCACACCGCGGTTGCCCCTTTCGGGCAAGGTAGTCCTCCACTAGCTTTTCTAATTAGTTAACCAAGGGCGTCCCATACCACCCTTGTGGTATCACAGTTTTCTCGGGGTGGTTCTCCATGTTCCAATTAACACAATGATCTTATCATGACCAATAATAGATAACCAATAATAATAAGTCATAATGGAACATGGTCATGAATCATAAATATCATTAGCCCAAAAACCAGGTAGAGCACTAGCAAGACTACCCAATAATTCATTTGTATGCAAGGTGTAGGGTAAACAATACTAGGTAACCTATTAGGTCCCATCAAGTTAACCTAACAGTGCGAGCATTGGTGAGATCAATAATATTATTAGGTCAAAGAAAGTGATCAAGGACACAACTTACCTTTTTGGTGCAACTCCAGGTACTTCTCCAATTGAAACATCAGGTTCCTCGTGACCTCGCTTCTACTCACAGCAATACATGCAAATAAGCAAATAATGGATACAAATAACATTACACCAAACATGGAAACAAACAGTGTAGGAATATTCTACGCGCTGCAACGAAACCGTAGGTTCGAGAACCACTAAAATCGAAGTTACGGTTGAAAAGCTTTGATTTTCCCAAGATTTACATGGTTAAATAATAAAACTATGTTTCTATGTTGATTTTATAAATCATGTGAGAAATATATTAAAGATTTAACTAAGTCAACTTTAATCTAAGTTATAACTTGATTAGAGATCATCTTGTAGTTGGTTTATAATTATAGACAATTTAAAGTATCACATTTAACTATGATTGGAAGAGTTGATCTAATAAATAAACATGGGGTAAATAAATATTTATTTTGAAGACATGTTATATGGTAAAATAAGGTTACTAAAGTGTAGGTAATATTATTATGAAGCTAACGCAACTTGAACGGGCAAAATCGGGGTTAAAACATAGGAGTTATGAATTTTACAAGTTTCTAGAATTTATTTTTGTACTGAAAATCATATTTCAGAATTATATTTATAAAATCCGAAGCCTGTATGTACAGTGGACACTATTCTTATAAAGCTCATGGTTGATTTCATAAAATTAGGGACCTGGGGGTAATGATATTTCTACTACTATGGAGTGCAGGTTTATTTATAAAGAACTCAGGGTCTCATTTGTAAAACCGGTTCGACCGAAAGGGTATCTCTCGTCCTGGGCCGCGCGATCACGAAGCAACGGTCCAGATTAGACCGGATTGGGTTACGAATCAGTATTCCCTAGGTGTCCTTGGATCCCGAATCAACGGCCTACGGGATGTCCACGCCTTGACCAAATCTCGGCCCTCCATCTCACAACCAGTGACTCAGATTCAAAACGTTGAGATCCAAATCCCGTTCGTACATCCAGATCGGACGGCCAACCAGCTTCACCCCCCGGCCGACAGGGCACGGCGGCGCCCGCACGTAAGCGGCGGCGTCATGGCCGGAGCTCGGCTCCGAGCATGCCACAGTAGCGTAGCCTCTAACCTAAGCCGCGCTACACGATGCAGGGGTTATGGTGACCATGCGGACGGGGAACTCACCGATGGTGATGATAGGGAAGGTGTTGTCCACGCCGGGGCGTCGATCCGCGGCGGCGACATGCCTCCGTTGAGCAATTAGTTCAGCCCCGAAGCCGTACTCGCCGAATTGATGGTAGCCTCATCTTCTACTCGGCCTGGCGATGGGAGGCCTCTCACCGGTGGTCGAGCAGCGTCAAGCCCCGCCCAGGGTGCAGCGGCTCGACGATGAAGCTCCTCGTCGGTGAAGGATTCCCCAGCCTTCAGGGCACCCTCCTGATGCAGCAAGGCCATGTGCGTGACCACCCGACCTTTCCCCGCGCTACAGGATTCCCTGCAGAGGCCCGGGCGTCGGTGTCGGCGTCTTCTCCGCGAGGCGGACCTCTCCCTCTCTCTCTCTCTGCGTTATCTCTCTCGGAGACGAACCCTCAGCGGCGGCTGGTAGTTGTGAGCCGATGGATGAGGTGGTCATGGGGCGCGTGCTTTATACCCAGGCGGTCCGTATCGCAACAAACCGAGCCAAAGAAGCTGGCGGCGGTTACGGTGTCCGCGAGTTTGTTACGCGCTTGGTGCTCGCATCCGTCTGTTACAGGGGGGACGTAGCTGACCAGTGTGGCCCACTTGGTGGTGACCGAGCAGGTGCCCATGAGGCTGGCCGACGGGCCCCGCAACGCAGACTCTATGCGCGCGCGGGTGAGGAACGGTGAAGCGGGCCTCGCCGGTAAGCGTGATGGCGCGGGGGAGTGGGCTGCCAGGATGGCTGGATAACTGGGCCGGAGCAGTTTTAAAGTGGAGTTGGGCCGGCGCGGGTGAATGATGAGAGGTGGTTTTGGGACAAGTTGAGGGAATTTGGCCCACGCATTTCTTCTCTTTTCCTTTTCTTTTTCTTTTTAGTTTCTGTTTTGTTTTCTATTTCAAATTTCCAAATTCTGAATGCAAATTCAACTCTGTTTTTAAATTCAAACCTCAGCTAAATGCACAACAAAACTCCAGCATGAAATGCATAAATTAATTTTTTTATTTAATATTTATTTAAAGGAAACATGTCTCACATACAAAACATAGATTAAAATAAACTCAAATTTTTATTTCTCCAAGAATTACCTAGTACTTTAAACCATATTTTAAGGGTTTACAAATCCTACCCCCCTTAAAAATAATCTCGTCCTCGAGATTACTAAGAAAAGGGATGCAACAAGTTTGGTTTGCAGTTTAGCTTTTAGTTTCTTAATTAGTTCAAAAATCAAAAGTTTTTTAGCCCTTAATACTAGTTAGCTAGAGGTAAAAAAAACATGGGTATATTTAGCTATTAGGTAGTTTTATAGAATGTTTGGGTAAGGGAAAAGATTATAGCAAAGAGAGTTTCCATTCCGGATGGTGGGTCCTGAATCATCTAGAGATCTGGGTTGGCTCCTGTCTTCCTTGACGAGGTTGACTTCCTTCCTTCTTAGGTCTTGGTGATGCCGTCCGAGTTAGGGACATGTAGTTAGAACAGATTTGTAGGTAAACCAAATTGCTTATTATGTAGAGCAGATGACTTAGTAGGTGGCTTAAGCTATATTGAGAATAGGTAGGATCAGGTTATGTAACCTATTATGTAGGTCAAGTTGCTGTTCATGGCCGAGTTAGTCTAGGGCATCAATTTTAGGTTTAAGTGAATTAGGTGAGAAAAGAGTTTCTAGGTGTAGAGTTTAATCTATTAACTAATCTAGGTTAATTTGCTCTATCCTTCAAATTGGTGCAAGAAATATAAACCGATTGACTAGGTCTTATTAGATTAGATCTGATTAGTTTTGATTAGATCAGACTTGTATTAGGTAAGATTAGATTCAGATCAGATTAGTTTACATTAGATGAGATGGGATCCTAGTTAGATTGGATTACATGAGATCAGATCTAATTAGATTGGATCTTGTTTAAGTCGGATTAGTTAGGATAGGATGAATCTGTTAGGATAGAATCTTTTAAGATGGGATGGATCTACTACAACACATATGGCCTTTTATGACAAACGCTCAATGACAATTGTAGAATTTGTCACTAGGTGACTATGTTTATGACGATTTCTAGGAACCAAAACAATTTCATGACGAAAAATTGAGACTCGTCACAAAAAATGTCATAACTTTGTGTGTCATCATGTTTATGACGATATGTCATGACAAGATGAGTGCGTCATATGAGGGAATCGTCATAAATCGCTCTACATCATATGTGATGACATTGTGTGACAGTACATGTTCGTCATAAATATTTGATATTTTTAAAATAATTGCTACATATTTCATGCTGACACCATGCCCTGTGTTTCTTTATTGGGGGTTATAAAAAACTCACGTTCTTTGTGGTAGTAAAATTTGGTAGAATTCAAATAAAATTGGATTGTATAAAAATTCAAATGAAAGGTTGTACTGTACCACCGTTGTGCCATATTTTTAAAATGAAAAAATATGCCATCTTTTTAAAATGCAAAAAATCAAACGAAGCTAGGAAATAAAATCACTCATGATCTACTTTAAACACATATTTTTTATGATTACCACTCATGATCTACTTTAAATTTAATTTTGTTTCCCCTTTTTTGTTTCTCCAAACACATGTTATTCCACTTTCTTACCCCATTGTATTCTTTTTTTTGCCGTTCCCTCTTTTCACGTTTCCATTTATTTCCAAATTACTAATTTAATACTTGCCAACTAAATGACGTTCGAGTCAATCATATCCTTGCCAAAGTATTTGAAGTATTTGAACCTATATTATCTTACTACTTATTAAGACAGCAAAGGTAGTCTGCCTCCCTCGTTCTGCCGTTCTGCCGTTAATCGATCTGGACCGTCCGTGGCACGGTAGCCGCCCACGCCAGCCGCTTGCGATCCATCTGCCCGCGCTCCGTGTGTCCTCCCACGATAGCCACCCCCTTTCGCACGCGCAACATGGCTCCCTCTGCCCTCTCCCGTTCGCAGTTCTCCTCCCAACACGCACGCTAACAACTGCTCCCTCCACCTCCACCTCCGGGCGCCCCGACCACCACGACCCTGAGCCTGATGCCTGGCGCGGACGTCGGCGCCGACGAGCAGCAGGAGCCGGCCGCCGCGAGGGCCGAGGAGATGCCCGAGCCTGCCCCCGCCCCCGCCGCGGCGCCGCCGCTCACCATCTTCTACGGTGGCACGGTGGTGGTGTTCGAGGACTTCCCGGCGGAGAAGACGGCCGAGGTCATGCGCCCCGCGGCCGGCGACGACCTGCCCATCGCCCGGAAGGCGTCGCTGCCGTGGTTCCTGACCAAGCGCAAGGACCGCCTCGTCGAGCGCGCGCCCTACGCCCGCCCGTCGTCCCCCGCGAAGGAGCCGGAGAAGAAGACGGTAAAGCCAGCCTCGGCCTCAGCCTCATGCTCGACAAAATGACTGTGTGACTGCTGTTGCCTGAACCGAACTGGCCACCTCTACGCTCATTCCTCTCACGTTTCTGAAGGGTGCAGAGTAGCCGGTCGACTAATCGAGCTCCCTACACCTCCTGCGCACGGCCTAAAACTCCCTGCTCTTGCCTGCACGCCTCGCTCTGCTTAGCATCGGAGCGCACGGACGCTGCAGCCATGTTTATTCCTTGCAGCGAAACGCATGGGCTTGAAGGAGTTCAAAATGGGGTATGAATCATCTCAGTTTGACTTTTGTTTTAAATCCATTGATTATTGACCCTTATGTCTAAACTGCCCTAAGATACTTATTTCTGGCTTCATAAATCACAAAACAGAGCCAAAGCTATAGTCAATGCAGAAAGTAAACCGAGCTAACAAATAAAAAACAATGCTACGACACACAAGATCAACAAGCTAGAGCCTAAATTAACATCAGTAATTCAAATCCACTTAAGTAATATAGTGTGTGATGTAAGCCAAAAAAACCAGATGCAACCATTCTAGCCAAAGACTCTTTAGCCCATAAGTAATTCATGTTTTTGTAGATGCTCGACATGGTTCTTGATGATCTATAGAATGAGCACCCTAATCTCTGTTCTCCTCGGTTCCCGCGTGTGTGGAAAAGCAGCGGTGAGGTTCAATAACTGGTTACACATTGTTTTTTGATTGCTCAGTGCAACCATGATGTTTGATGAAATGTTCAACTCTGCTATTGCACATTTGCACGCTGCAGTGCAGTGTTGAAATGTAGTTTACTTTTTGTTTGAGAATTCACATGACAGGTCAGTTTGTACATTTTTAAGAGTCCAAATTAGGTTCGTTCTGTATAATACATGTGGTGTTTAATACCATTGTATTCCGAAAATGATATGAGCTTACCTTGCTGTATCTCCATGTATATCATGAAAATTTATTTAAAATTGGACGCTTGATTGATTGAAAGACCTAATGAATTGCTATTTGTCTTTGTTTTCAAAGGGATGGCCTATGACCCTTTAAGAACTCATCTAGAGCGAAGAGCAGCTGAGCAGGTAATTACTCTGTCTCGATTTGTTTTGAACGCATAATATAATCTATACATCAGAACCTAGCAAGCTTAAGGAAAACAGTCAAATTCGCGGTAATTACATAGATAAGTCCATACTTTTGTGAAACCTGTAGCAAAAATAGAATAAAAAATATTAGATCTGTCATGTGATGTTCTAACAATTATGATAGTCGCCTAGAGGGGGGGTGAATAGGGCGAAACTGAAATTTACAAATATAAACACAACTACAAGCCGGGGTTAGCGTTAGTAATAAAGAAATGAGTCCGCGAGAGAGGGCGCAAAACAAATCCCAAGCGAATAAGCAAGTAAGACACGGAGATTTGTTTTACCGAGGTTCGGTTCTTGCAAACCTACTCCCCGTTGAGGAGGCCACAAAGGCCGGGTCTCTTTCAACCCTTCCCTCTCTCAAACGATCCACGGATCGAGTGAGCTTTCTTTTCTCAATCACTTGGAACACAAAGTTCCCGCAAGGGCCACCACACAATTGGTGCCTCTTGCCTCGATTACAAGTGAGTGTTTGATGACAATGAAAGAGTCAAGAAGAAAGAAAGCGATCCAAGCGCAAGAGCTCGAAAGAACACAAGCAAATCTCTCTCGCTAATCACTAAAGCGTTGTGTGGAGTTGGAGAGGATTTGATCTATTTGGTGTGTCTAGAATTGAATGCTAGAGCTCTTGTAGTAGTTGAGAGGTGGAAAACTTGGATGCAATGAATGGTGGGGTGGTTGGGGTATTTATAGCCCCAACCACCAAAAGTGGCCGTTGGGGAGCCAGTCTGCTCGATGGCGCACCAGACAGTCCGGTGCACACCGGACATGTCCGGTGCCCCTACCACGTCATCAGTGCCGTTGGAATCTGACCGTTGGAGTTCTGACTTGTGGGCCACCCTTGATGTCCGGTGGCGCACCGGACAGCTCCTGTTCATTGTTCGGTGCGCCAGTATGGGCAAACCTGACGTCTGCGCGCGCTGCGGCACATTTATTGCTTCTGCAGGTAGCCGTTGGCGCGGGATAGCCGTTGCGCTGGAGTCACACCGGACAGTCCGGTGCACACCGGACATGTCCGGTGAATTATAGCGGACGAGCCGTTGGCTTTTCCCGAAGCTGAAGAGTTCCTGAGGCCGCTCCTCCATGGCGCACCGGACACTGTCCGGTGTACACCGGACAGTCCGGTGAATTATAGCGCGAGTGCCTCTAGAAATTCCCGAAGGTGACGAGTTTGAGCTGGAGTCCCCTGGTGCACCGGACACTGTCCGGTGGCACACCGGACAGTCCGGTGCGCCCAGACCAGAGGGCCTTCGGTTGGCTCTTCGCCCTTTTTGTTGAACCCAACACTTGGTTATTTTATTGGCTATGTTGTGAACCTTTGACACCTGTATAACTTATACACTAGAACAAACTAGTTAGTCCAAAGACTTGTGTTGGGCAATTCAACCACCAAAATCAATTAGGGACTAGGTGTAAGCCTAATTCCCTTTCAATCTCCCCCTTTTTGGTGATTGATGCCAACACAAGCCAAAACAAATATAGAGGTGCATAATTGAACTAGTTTGCATAATATAAGTGCAAAGGTTGCTTGGAATTGAGCCAATATAACTACTTCACAAGATATGCAAGGATTGTTTCTTACTTATAACATTTTGGACCACGCTTGCACCACATGTTTTGTTTTTGCAAAAATCTTTTGTAAATCTTTTCTAAGTTATTTTGCAAATAGTCAAAGGTAAATGAATAAGATTTGGTAAAGCATTTTCAAGATTTGAAATTTTCTCCCCCTATTTCAAATGCTTTTCCTTTGACTAAACAAAACTCCCCCTAAATAAAATCCTCCTCTTAATGTTCAAGAGGGTTTTGAGATATGATTTTGAAATACTACTTACTCCCCTTTTGAACACAAGAAGATACCAAATTGACAATTTGAAAACTTTAAAAACCATTTGGTGGTGCGGTCCTTTTGCTTTGGGCTCTGTCTCTCTCCCCCTTTGGCATGAATCGCCAAAAACGGAATCATTAGAGCCCTTTAGCTAATTTCTCCTCCTTTGGTCGTAAATAAAAGAGAGAAGATTATACCATAGTAGGAGTCCTTTTGCTTTGCTCTTTCTCCCCCAAGGATAGAGAGCGGCTTGGAGTGCCGGCGAAGGATGAGTAGTGGAGTGGAAGCCTTTGTCTTCGCCGAAAACTCCAATTCCCTTTCAATACACCTATAACTTGGTTTGAAATAGACTTGAAAACACATTAGTCATAGCATATTAAAGAGACATGATCAAAGGTATATTCATGAGCTATGTGTGCAAGTTAGCAAAAGAAATTTCTAGAATCAAGAATATTGAGCTCATGCCTAAGTTTGGTAAAGGTTTGTTCATCAAGTGGCTTGGTAAAGATATCGGCTAATTGATCTTTAGTGTTAATGTAAGAAATCTCGATATCTCCCTTTTGTTGGTGATCCCTAAGAAAATGATACCGAATGGCTATGTGCTTAGTGCGGCTGTGCTCGACGGGATTGTCGGCCATTTTGATTGCACTCTCATTATCACATAGCAAAGGGACTTTGATTAATTTGTAACCGTAGTCCCGCAGGGTTTGCCTCATCCAAAGCAATTGCGCGCAACAATGACCTGCGACAATGTACTCGGCTTCGGCGGTGGAAAGAGCGACTGAATTTTGCTTCTTTGAAGCCCATGACACCAAGGATCTTCCCAAGAACTGGCAGGTCCCTGATGTGCTCTTCCTATTAATTTTACACCCCGCCCAATCGGCATCCGAATATCCAATCAAATCAAATGTGGATCCCCGAGGGTACCAAAGCCCAAACTTAGGAGTATAAGCCAAATATCTCAAGATTCGTTTTACAGCCGTAAGGTGGGATTCCTTAGGGTCGGATTGGAATCTTGCACACATGCAAACGGAAAGCATAATGTCCGGTCGAGATGCACAAAGATAAAGTAATGAACCTATCATCGACCGGTATACCTTTTGATCCACGGACTTACCTCCCGTGTCGAGGTCGAGATGCCCATTAGTTCCCATGGGTGTCTTGATGGGTTTGGCATCCTTCATCCCAAACTTGGTTAGAATGTCTTGAGTGTACTTCGTTTGGCTGATGAAGGTGCCCTCTTGGAGTTGTTTGACTTGGAATCCTAGAAAATACTTCAACTCCCCCATCATAGACATCTCGAATTTTTGTGTCATGATCCTACTAAATTCTTCACAAGTAGATTCGTTAGTAGACCCAAATATGATATCATCAATATAAATTTGGCATACAAACAAATCATTGTCAAGAGTTTTAGTGAATAGAGTAGGATCGGCCTTTCCGACTTTGAAGCCGTTAGCAATAAGAAAATCTCTAAGGCATTCATACCATGCTCTTGGGGCTTGCTTGAGCCCATAAAGCGCCTTAGAGAGCTTATAGACATGGTTAGGGTACTCACTGTCTTCAAAGCCGGGAGGTTGCTCAACATAGACCTCCTCCTTGATTGGTCCATTGAGGAAAGCACTTTTCACGTCCATTTGATAAAGCTTAAAGCCATGGTAAGTAGCATAGGCTAATAATATGCGAATTGACTCAAGCCTAGCTACGGGTGCATAGGTTTCACCGAAATCCAAACCTTCGACTTGGGAGTATCCCTTGGCCACAAGTCGTGCTTTGTTCCTTGTCACCACACCATGCTCATCTTGCTTGTTGCGGAAGACCCATTTGGTTCCTACAACATTTTGATTAGGACGTGGAACTAAATGCCATACCTCGTTCCTTGTGAAATTGTTGAGCTCCTCTTGCATCGCCACCACCCAATCCGAATCTTGAAGTGCCTCCTCTACCTTGTGTGGCTCAATAGAGGAAACAAACGAGTAATGTTCACAAAAATGAGCAACACGAGATCTAGTTGTTACCCCCTTATGAATGTCGTCGAGGATAGTGTCGACGGGGTGATCTCGTTGGATTGCTTGGTGGACTCTTGGGTGTGGCGGCCTTCGCTCTTCATCCTCCTTGTCTTCTTCATTTGCATCTCCTCCTTGATCATTGCCATCATCTTGAGGTGGCTCAATTGCTTGATCTTCAACTTCATCAACTTGAGCTTCATCCTCATTTTGAGTTGGTGGAGATGCTTGCATGGAGGAGGATGGTTGATCTTGTGCATTTGGAGGCTCTTCGGATTCCTTAGGACACACATCCCCAATGGACATGTTCCTTAGCGCTATGCACGGAGCCTCTTCATTACCTATCTCATCAAGATCAACTTGCTCTACTTGAGAGCCGTTAGTTTCATCAAACACAACGTCACATGAGACTTCAACTAGTCCAGTGGACTTGTTAAAGACCCTATATGCCCTTGTGTTTGAGTCATAACCAAGTAAAAAGCATTCTACAGTTTTAGGAGCAAATTTAGATTTTCTACCTCTTTTAACAAGAATAAAGCATTTGCTACCAAAAACTCTAAAATATGAAATGTTGGGCTTTTTACCGGTTAGGAGTTCATATGATGTCTTCTTGAGGATTCGGTGTTAGATACAACCGGTTGATGGCGTAGCAAGCGGTGTTGACCGCCTCAGCCCAAAACCAATCTGATGTCTTGTACTCATTAAGCATGGTTCTTGCCATGTCCAATAGAGTTCGATTCTTCCTCTCTACTACACCATTTTGTTGAGGTGTGTAGGGAGAAGAGAACTCATGCTTGATGCCCTCCTCCTCAAGAAAGCCTTCAATTTGTGAGTTCTTGAACTCCGTCCCGTTGTCGCTTCTTATTTTCTTGATCCTTAATCCAAACTCATTTTGAGCCCGTCTCAAGAATCCCTTTAAGATCTCTTGGGTTTGAGATTTTTCCTGTAAAAAGAATACCCAAGTGAAGCGAGAATACTCATCCACAATAACTAGACAGTACTTACTCCCGCCGATGCTTATGTAAGCAATCGGGCCGAATAGATCCATGTGTAGGAGCTCCAGTGGCCTGTCCGTTGTCATGATGTTCTTGTGTGGATGATGAGCACCAACTTGCTTCCCTGCCTGGCATGCGCTACAAATCCTGTCTTTCTCAAAATGAACATTTGTTAATCCTAAAATGTGTTCTCCCTTTAGAAGCTTATGAAGATTCTTCATCCCAACATGTGCTAGTCGACGGTGCCAGAGCCAGCCCATGTTAGTCTTAGCAATTAAGCATGTGTCGAGTTCAGCTCTATCAAAATCTACTAAGTATAGCTGACCCTCTAACACACCCTTAAATGCTATTGAATCATCACTTCTTCTAAAGACAGTGACACCTATATCAGTGAATAGACAGTTGTAGCCCATGTGACATAATTGAGAAACAGAAAGCAAGTTGTAATCTAAAGAATCTACAAGAAAAACATTGGAAATAGAATGGTCAGGAGATATAGCAATTTTACCAAGACCTTTGACCAAACCTTGATTTCCATCCCCGAATGTGATAGCTCGTTGGGGATCTTGGTTTTTCTCATATGAGGAGAACATCCTTTTCTCCCCTGTCATGTGGTTTGTGCACCCGCTGTCGAGTATCCAACTTGAGCCCCCGGATGCATAAACCTACAAAACAATTTTAGTTCTTGACTTTAGGTACCCAAATGGTTTTGGGTCCTTTGGCATTAGAAACAAGAACTTTGGGTACCCAAACACAAGTCTTTGACCCCTTGTGCTTGCCCCCAACATATTTGGCAACTATTTTGCCGGATTTGTTAGTTAAAACATAAGATGCATCAAAAGTCTTAAATGAAATGCTATGTTCATTTGATGCATTAGGAGTTTTCTTCTTAGGCAACTTAGCACGGGTTGGTTGCCTAGAACTAGATGTCTCACCCTTATACATAAAAGCATGATTAGGTCCAGAGTGAGACTTCCTAGAATGAATTCTCCTAATTTTGCTCTCAGGATAGCCGGCAGGGTACAAAATGTAACCCTTGTTATCCTGAGGCATGGGAGCCTTGCCCTTTACAAAATTTGACAATCTTTTAGGAGGGGCACTAAGTTTGACATTGTCTCCCCTTTGGAAGCCAATGCCATCCTTGATGCCAGGGCGTCTCCCATTATAGAGCATACTTCTAGCAAATTTAAATTTTTCATTTTCTAAGTTATGCTCGGCAATTTTAGCATCTAATTTAGCTATATGATCATTTTGTTGTTTAATTAAAGCCATGTGATCATATATAGCATCAATGTTAAAATCTCTACATCTAGTACAAATAGAAACATGCTCAACGGTAGATGTAGAGGGTTTGCAAGAATTAAGTTCAACAATCTTAGCATGAAGTAAATTATTCTTATCTCTAAGATTGGAAATTGTAATATTGCAAACATCTAGTTCCTTAGCCTTAGCAATTAAATTTTCATTTTCTACTCTAAGGCTAGCAAGAGAAATGTTTAATTCTTCAATCCTAGCAAGCAAATCATCATTATTATCCCTAGGATTGGGAATTGAAACATTACAAACATGTGAATCAACCTTAGCATTTAAACTAGCATTTTCATTCCTAAGGTTGTCAATCAATTCATGGCAAGTGCTTAGCTCACTAGATAATCTTTCACTTTTTTCTACTTCTAGAGCATAAGCATTTTTAACCTTAACATGCTTCTTGTTTTCTTTAATAAGGAAGTCCTCTTGAGAATCCAAGAGATCATCCTTCTTATGAATAGCACTAATTAATTCATTCAATTTTTCCTTTTGTTGCATGTTGAGGTTGGCAAAAAGGGTACGTAAATTGTCTTCCTCATCACTAACATTATCATCACTAGATGTTTCATATTTAGTGGAGGATCTTGATTTTACCTTCTTTTTGCCGTCCTTTGCCATGAGGCACTTGTGGCCGATGTTGGGGAAGAGGAGTCCCTTGGTGACGGCGATGTTGGCGGCGTCCTCGTCGTCGGAGGAGTCGCTTGAGCTTTCGTCGGAATCCCACTCCCGACAAACATGGGCATCGCCGCCCTTCTTCTTGTAGTATCTCTTCTTTTCTCTCCTCTTGCCCTTCTTGTCGTTGTCCCTGTCACTATCACTTGATAATGGACATTTTGCAATAAAGTGACCGGGCTTACCACACTTGTAGCACACTTTCTTGGAGCGGGACTTGTAGTCCTTCCCTTTCCTTTGCTTGAGGATTTGGCGGAAGCTCTTGATGACGAGCGCCATTTCCTCATTGTCGAGCTTGGAGGCGTCAATTGGTTGTCTACTTGGTGTAGGCACCTCCTTCTTTTCTTCCGTCGCCTTGAATGCGACGGGTTGAGCTTCGGATGGGTCACCAAGCTCGTTGATCTTCCTCGAGCCTTCTATCATGCACTCAAAACTTACAAAATGCCCGATAACTTCCTCGGGAGTCATTTTAGTATATCTAGGATTACCACGAATTAATTGAACTTGAGTGGGATTAAGAAAAATGAGAGATCTTAGAATAACATTCACCACTTCGTGGTCGTCCCACTTCTTGCTCCCGAGGTTGCGCACTTGGTTCACCAAGGTCTTGAGCCGGTTGTACATGTGTTGTGGCTCCTCCCCTTTGTGAAGTCGGAACCGACCGAGCTCCCCCTCGATCGTTTCCCGCTTGGTGATCTTGGTGAGCTCGTCTCCCTCATGCGCGGTTTTGAGTACATCCCAAACTTCCTTGGCGTTCTTCAACCCTTGTACTTTGTTATACTCCTCTTTACTTAGTGAGGCGAGGAGTATCGTTGTGGCTTGAGAGTTGAAGTGCTCGATTTGGGCCACCTCATCCTCATCGTAGTCTTCATCCCCTACGGACGGTACCTGCGCACCAAACTCAACAACATCCCATATACCTTTGTGGAGCGAGGTTAGATGAAATCGCATTAAATCGCTCCACCTAGCGTAATCTTCACCATCAAAAGTTGGTGGTTTGCCTAATGGGACGGAAAATAAAGGTGTATGTTTGGAAATGCGAGGGTAGCGTAGGGGGATCTTACTATACTTCTTGCGCTCTTGGCGCTTAGAAGTGACGGATGTCGTGTCGGAGCCGGAGGTGGATGGTGATGAAGTGTCGGTCTCGTAGTAGACCACCTTCCTCATCTTCTTGTGCTTGTCCCCACTCCGATGCGGCTTGTGGGAAGAAGATTTTTCCTTCTTCTCTTTGTGGTGAGAAGAAGATTTCTTCTCCTTCCCTTTGTTGGAGGAGATCTTCTTCTTCTCCTTTCTCTTGGTGCGGGACTCTTCCGATGAAGTGCTCCCGTAGCTTGTAGTGGGCTTTTCGCCGGTCTCCATCTCCTTCTTGGCGTGATCTCCCGACATCACTTCGAGCGGTTAGGCTCTAATGAAGCAACGGGCTCCGATACCAATTGATAGTCGCCTAGAGGGGGGGGGGTGAATAGGGCGAAACTGAAATTTACAAATATAAACACAACTACAAGCCGGGGTTAGCGTTAGTAATAAAGAAATGAGTCCGCGAGAGAGGGCGCAAAACAAATCCCAAGCGAATAAGCAAGTAAGACACGGAGATTTGTTTTACCGAGGTTCGGTTCTTGCAAACCTACTCCCCGTTGAGGAGGCCACAAAGGCCGGGTCTCTTTCAACCCTTCCCTCTCTCAAACGATCCACGGATCGAGTGAGCTTTCTTTTCTCAATCACTTGGAACACAAAGTTCCCGCAAGGGCCACCACACAATTGGTGCCTCTTGCCTCGATTACAAGTGAGTGTTTGATGACAATGAAAGAGTCAAGAAGAAAGAAAGCGATCCAAGCGCAAGAGCTCGAAAGAACACAAGCAAATCTCTCTCGCTAATCACTAAAGCGTTGTGTGGAGTTGGAGAGGATTTGATCTATTTGGTGTGTCTAGAATTGAATGCTAGAGCTCTTGTAGTAGTTGAGAGGTGGAAAACTTGGATGCAATGAATGGTGGGGTGGTTGGGGTATTTATAGCCCCAACCACCAAAAGTGGCCGTTGGGGAGCCAGTCTGCTCGATGGCGCACCGGACAGTCCGGTGCACACCGGACATGTCCGGTGCCCCTACCACGTCATCAGTGCCGTTGGAATCTGACCGTTGGAGTTCTGACTTGTGGGCCACCCTTGATGTCCGGTGGCGCACCGGACAGCTCCTGTTCATTGTCCGGTGCGCCAGTATGGGCAAACCTGACGTCTGCGCGCGCTGCGGCGCATTTATTGCTTCTGCAGGTAGCCGTTGGCGCGGGATAGCCGTTGCGCTGGAGTCACACCGGACAGTCCGGTGCACACCGGACATGTCCGGTGAATTATAGCGGACGAGCCGTTGGCTTTTCCCGAAGCTGAAGAGTTCCTGAGGCCGCTCCTCCATGGCGCACCGGACACTGTCCGGTGTACACCGGACAGTCCGGTGAATTATAGCGCGAGTGCCTCTAGAAATTCCCGAAGGTGACGAGTTTGAGCTGGAGTCCCCTGGTGCACCGGACACTGTCCGGTGGTGCACCGGACACTGTCCGGTGGCACACCAGACAGTCCGGTGCGCCCAGACCAGAGGGCCTTCGGTTGGCTCTTCGCCCTTTTTGTTGAACCCAACACTTGGTCATTTTATTGGCTATGTTGTGAACCTTTGACACCTGTATAACTTATACACTAGAACAAACTAGTTAGTCCAAAGACTTGTGTTGGGCAATTCAACCACCAAAATCAATTAGGGACTAGGTGTAAGCCTAATTCCCTTTCAAATTACACATCTTTCCCTTATTAAGTGCCCATTTTTCCACAAGATGCTCACCTGCATGGCTACAGGAAAATCATCCTAAAAATCTAACAATAATGTTGATGCCATTGACGAGAAATTTTCACTAAGGTGTGGTCACAGTCATGGCTATCATGTAGGTGTTTAGCTGCTGTTGCATTAAGTCTAGATTTTAAGAATCCTAATGTCTAATCATTTCGATAGAAAAGGAACCACAAGTCTTAAAACACCTTACTATGTTGCTTAGTTAGTATACCGTAATATATGTGTCGATAGGAGTTAGGATATAATTTTGTGAGATTTCTGATAATCTTTTGAGTTGCCAATATGCAATTTGATTGCTTTGTTTACAATAAGTGGTATATAAGTTATGCTATGTTTCTTCCATGAATCCCGTGCCATCGATTATACTAGCAAAGAACTTTCTAACAACTATAGATATTACTTCAACTATTATTGGTTTCATTTCATACAATTTTGGCAATACCAACAATTAATTACTGAAGTTATTTATGGTTCCATGGCACTAAATAAGTGTCATAGAATTTTAGTTTGCATAACTTCAGTTGTTTAAAATTGGGAACCCATTGACCATGCAGATTTTTGTAAACCAACTTGACTCCCCTGCATTGCTATCCCACTAAATAATTATGGTACTCGAAAAGTTAATGTCAAATCTAGGTACTAAAATCACACTATCTCTTAATCTCCTAACAACTTTAAGAATAAAGGACTCCAAAACTCCATCTTTTACCTGACAAAGGAAGTAGGGAAGGAGAAAAGGCTGGACAAAATGGTGATCCGGGTTGTTTTTTACTTTACCATCAACGTTTATCAATTACTCCATTCCAAATTATAAGACGCCTTGAAATAGAATGCTTCAAGTTAAAGTTAGCTATTGTTTGCATGCTTCTTTATTTATATTTTATTGTCCAATTTCCCTGACTATTGGGTTAATTTCTGTCTCAATCTGTTAATTTTTTTCTTCTGTTTTGTGACACAGTTGGATATATTCAAGGAAATGGTATCTTTGCGTGTATTTGAGAGGTACATGATAAGTGTAATGGTTTCACGTTGTCTGCAGATTTTGTTTGGATATTCACTAGATGAGTAATTTCACCATGGTTTAATTCTAACAGTTGCTCTTATTACATCCAAGACTGCCAAGTTCTACTGTAATATTGTCTTGTGTCCTATCAAAGCAAAGAAATATGTTGACATGCTTTGGTTGTTCTGTTGAAATAATATTCCCAGTATCATATATCCCCCTTCTATTTCTTCTAAGCAAAATGCTTACCAGTTTGAACTTAGTTTGGTGCTGATGTTCTTGTGATGACTGGACTACTCATCCGTTTTTTTAGTTAATTCTGCTTTTTGCAGGATTTTTAGTGAACTCCTATACTGTGAGCACTGGACTACACATTATGTTTTTTTGCAGGATTACAAGTTCATTCTGTTTTTCAGGTAAGCAGCCAATTAAGGACAAAAATTCCAAAAAAAGTATTCTCTCTTCATTCTTGGAGTAAAAACTGAGAACCAGGTGGTTTGCTCTCATGAACCAAAACTGGTTAACTACTAATATTCATGTGCCGATACAAATATTCTCTGATTGCACCACAAATGTTGGGTCATTCACAATTCTGTTTCCACCTACGATATCTTGTACTAATGGTGCTTTTGTTGGTTTCTGTAAATTGGCTGGTGGACAGATAGTTGGCTATATTGCTGACAGATAGCTGGTTGCACAATTACCTGTTGATAAGGCGATTGAACTGTGGGGTTTTAGCAGGGAGTTTGAAGTCCTATTTGGTGCCAAGCTCCTAAACTGAGAAGGCACAGTAGGCACACAAGTAACTATTGTTTCTATGCTCCAAACTTAGATGTTCTAAGCTCTCCATGATTAGGAAATATCTATTGTTTCTGTGCACCAAATCCAAGTTGCAGGT
The DNA here is from genome assembly GCF_902167145.1 of Zea mays. Lineage (NCBI taxonomy): Eukaryota > Viridiplantae > Streptophyta > Magnoliopsida > Poales > Poaceae > Zea > Zea mays. The sequence continues at coordinate 19,416,795 of NC_050101.1, read as the reverse complement.
ACCTCCAAGTTTTTATTTAATGTTGTTAATCTACTTCAATATGGTCTAGCTACAAGTTGATGTGAACCTATGATTGTGTTATATAGGGCTTCAATCCTAGCATTGGTCACGTGTTATGACAGTGTGGTCGAGCATGAGATTTGAACCACTAATTGTGTTATGTCGAGCTTGTATAAGCTATCCTTTATTATCTATCCTTATTATCTTCAGATACATGTGATCAGCGATCATCTATAGAGTAATTTGAACTCTATGTGCTGTAGACTTTTTACTCATAACCTCCACATTCCTAAACTTATGTTTTTTAAGTTTGAGATGATGATGTGCTTATGTGAAGTTAATGCTGACAACAATACTATTGGATGGTAAGCTAAGATATTTCATTTTCAACTAATATCATATAGATACTTGGTTAATTGAGAATTAGTCAGTTGTGTATTGCACAACTAAGAAGCATACAAGTGTTTATGCCTCTGATATGTTTGTCACCTTTTACTGGTCTAGAATCGATGAAAACATTAGCTTTCTTAGCCATAAGAGTTTTTTGTGCTTCCTTCTATATCACTATTTGTTGGGAACTTTGCGCTTTTAACTATGGTGGAGCAATATGGGCATGTCGGCGCTACAGAAAGCTGTAGCAGCGGTAGTCCATGATGTCAACGCTGAGGGCTGGGATCGAGGATTGGAGGGGTGAGAGGCGGGCCCGACGACGGTGGGGGTGGGCGTGGGCGTGGAGGAGTGTTCGGTGCTGCGGGAGGTGGTGGTGGCAGCGTAGTCCATGGCCATGATGATGTGTCTCCAGCTTGAGAAGGCCGAGGTCCAAATGGAGCTCCACCAGTTCCACTGAGGTCAGTTTCATTCATTTCATGCAGTCGAGTGCCACTATGTAATACCTATGTTCATTTTCTAACTGAGGTTCTAGCATATTTAATTAGAATGTTTTTGTTGCATGTTTCATTGTTTTTGTTTCTCTAAAGATTCTGGGCGCCTCCACGGCGCCGGTAAACATAGATAAGTGGATAAAACAACAAGCTATTTGGATAAAAAGCAGGGGACAGAGTTAGAGGTCGGTCATGCTAATTCCTTTTTTTCCTTGGAATTGTTAAAATAAGGGTAGGAGAAATATTTTTCTGGAACTCAAAGAAACAAAAACTTCTAAATAGCACCAAGAACTATGCTCTTCAGCCCAAAGCCAGGTGTTATTCACGAAAATAGTGGCAACAATATCTTTTAGTCCTCTATAGAAGATGGAGGAGTTGGCTTTTGAGTTGGTGTAGGCTTCTCAACTGATTTTGTAATTGTTTGATTTACTACTTTTGTAATTGTTTGATTTACTACTTTGAATGCCAGCAACGATATCTTTTAGTCTCTCTACAGAAACAGAGGAGTTGGCTTTTGAACTGGTGTAGGCCTTTCAACTGATTTTGGAGCTTCCACACTGCCAAAGAGATAGTCTAAGGAACTCTGACCAATATATTTAATATGACAAAATATCATTGTAACACTAATATTCACTATGAGATGCTAACAACAAAGTGAAGTTTTACGGACAAATAAAAGAGCACGAATGGAACTTCTTTGGTTGTTTTAAGCGTGCATGCTATCTTTGGTACTTTATTATTATGTTGCGTGCTGCTTGAGCTTTTTAGTTCCTCCAGGGATAACGGTGGTCCAGCATTTGAAACTGATTTTGCAGACCAATTGAAAAACTTCAGTAAGATGGGTCATGGTGTTAGCAGTGGGGGTGGTTAGAGTTCCTTTGGCTATCTCTTCTATGACATATAGAATACAAAAAATCTTTGTTGTACATGCATTCAAGCATTCAAGTTTTTGTAGTGTGCATATTAACTCAATATCTTCAAATGAGTAGTATTCAATCCAAAGAAGCAGCATTGGTTGTAATGAAAAGAAAGTGACCCTGGAATACACCGCCACAATATTACAGTTTTATGAACCCATATATTGCAGTTACAATGTTATTGCAGGCTTGATTTGATCAGTTTATATTTTTTCTTAATTGCATTGTGTTGCTGGACAACAGTTTTGCTTAAGTCTTCTGGATGGCACACTCCTGTCGTACCACAAATCAGAACCAATGCGTCAATAGGTAAGCATTATTTATTTGCTTAAATCTTTTAAGGTGTTTGTAGTACTGGGACTGAATTTCTGAAGCATTCTAACTTTGAAATAATCACAGGTTAAGGGTGCAACATTGTAACATACTACTGAAATATGTGGTTCAACATCTCTCAGTAACAATCTCCTCTGGACATTTGATAAAATTTGTGTAGTAAAGGTGCAAGGATGTTTAAAATTGGAAAACAACGTCCAATAGGCTTAGGTATGGGATTGTTGGTCCTGATATATTCGTTGGAAATATTTGGGTATCTTCCTTCTATGAAATTTGTTTAACCACTAACCAATATTTTGAAAGCCATCAAAACATCTTCCTTGAGGTATATGACATTTTTATTTGTTATATCTCTTCTCATTTTCAATGCCTAGCAAGCTATGATATGCGAAACATGTATTAGTTCATTTGTCATTTTCATTGACTGGTGCAAGTATATCTAACAAATTTGAGTTGAGTGAGTAGTACTAACTGAATAGTAGTTGGTCAATGGGAATTCCTCATTGTTGGTTCGATTGACTTATGAAGAAAAACACAGACATTTTCTAATATCCAATAAGTTCTCTGAATCAATAGATGTACCCCTTACAAACTTCAATAAGAGGGAAAATAACTTCCTTTCCCTACTCTACATTCCCTTTGGTTGCTGCTTCAAATTCAAGACCAAGCAACCTGAACATAACGAACTTGGTCCTTCCAGGATGGTGGTAAATTTAAGACCAAAACGACAGTAAAAGGCTGGCAGACTAAATTCAAATTCATTCTTCTAGGACTGGAAGAAAACAATAGATTTAAACATAGGAGGTGGTTTGATAGTGGTAATAGAGATAAGAATCTCAGAGCATTATAGCTGTATGGGACTCTAGATCGATTGCAGTTATCGGTAATATAGGTATATATATAGTAGTTAGAGTACTTGTTACCAAGTAGCACGACATGGCGTAAGCACATAACTGTTGACTGTTGAGCCATAGTAAGAAGTGGAAAGGGAACTGAGAAATGAATAAGTAGCTAGCATCGACCGATTACTTACCTATCTGAGGAATAACAGTTTTGCAGGAATTGACCGTTCAATATCAAGATCCTTTGTTGAATACCCTCCACTCAAAAGAAAGATTGATAAAAATAGAAACAATATTATGAGTTCATGCTAAATAGTACAAAATAAACACCAAAATCTGTACCACTCAGCATTTCGGGAAGCCTTCAAGTTGAATTTATAACAAGCAATAGCATTTAATACAGAAGCTAAAAATAAACAGGCAATAGAATTTGACCTGCTTTCTCACTCTTGATCGCACAACTGATTTCCTATTATTTTTCATCCTCTTCTGCCTTCTTTCAACCACCTTATCCACTACCTCCCCTAAGGCACTACGCTTGCACCTAGGTGTCTGAGGGTCCAAAAGTGCACTGAATGATGGCGAAGTAATCTTATCATCAGAGTAAATTGAATCCAAAACAACACCTGTACCAAGAGCCTGCTGTAGAACTCACATTTTTTTGTTTAACTTATATTTTGTGTTAGAAGTCATGGTAAATATATTTTTTAAACTATGTGGTCATTTATGCAGGCCTAATTCACGTGTTATAAAGTTAATTAAATGTTTGGGTACGGAGGTGAAGCCAAACTAGAGGCATATATTGTGCATGAATAAGGTTGACCTGGTGGAAGACAAGGACCTCCTGATAGTTGCAAAAGAAATCGAAGATCTTCTTGTGTATGAAAGGTTTCATTAGTATTCTGATTTTCACTATGATTCAAAAATGTTTTGACATATTTATATCGTCAATATAATATTAGTTTTACAATAATATTTTGCCACACATATTTTACATATTATAGTGATATTGATCGTTTCATATTTATGTTTTATACTAATTTTTAACTCTCGTGGCAACGCACGGGCATATACCTAGTATATGAATATGATCCGTGAGTAATTAGGAACAAGTAGAATATATTAGAATGGTTGGGCGCCATATTCACTGAAAATAAAATCACTGCACGCCAAAAACAAAAAAAATAGCGGCGGCGCAGGCCGCACAGCCTCTCCGCAATCGACGCCCACTTTCCTCCGTAGTCTTCCTCCCACAAAAACTGCGCCACATCTTCATCCTCCTCCTCGTAACCTCCTCCAATCGTGCCGGCGGCGCAGCAAGGTAGATCATCTGAGCCTATTCATCGCAACCTCAAGATCCCCCGGGGAAGAAGGGGCCATGAGTCCCACGGCGTCGTGCAGGTAAGTTCTTACTGTACTAAGCATGAACCCTAGTCTGATATCGAAAGGGGCAAATCCTAATTGAGGATTGCAGGTGCAGCTGCACCCCCTCAAGAAATAAAATCAGTTCTTACCTCTTTATCTTGGCTCTATACGCACCCCATCATGCCAATTGCCAAACTGCTACACCCCCGTCTCCCACAAAAGCCTAGCGGGCAGCGCAATGCACCAAAGAAATCAATTCTGGTATGTCTGTTTCATGTGTTGCTCGGCGTGCGCGGCTCCCTCATTTCGTTTCCCAGCAGCGACGCGATGGCGATGCGTATTCAGTTGCCAATCGCCGCCGCTCGCAACGCTCCACACATCCTGGCACTTCCAATCAGGCTAGCACCAGCAAAGCGGCTCTATGCACCTAAGCACGAAGGCACATTGAATACTTGAAGTTCAATAAAGTATTTTTTGCTTATATCAACATTCTTTTGCCATGCTAACACTTTTTAGGTTGGTAATATTTTTAGCACTTCTTTATTGAGGCACCGCACTACATTATTAGGCTTCCACACTACATTTTCTCCATGCTAACATTTTTTAGATAGGTAAGTCGCCTCATGAGATAGTGCAATGCACTCATGCAGTTGCATGATATTTTCCTATTTCCCAAATACTGTCACATTGGTTACTGATTTTTACTTGGTTAACGTTAACTCATATGGTAGGTCCTCACATAATTTGAAGATGTTGCTGAACTCTAAGTGCCCACAAGATAAAAATCAACATTGTTTCATGGCAATATAAAACAACACATTTTCATGGCAACAATCTACTATGCTTATATTTTTATGGCTCAAGATTATATACTTTTACAAAACAACGAGCGACACATTAGAGAAATAGAATATGTAGGGATCCTAAAGTTAAATCCAATGGACCATAATTTGACATATTAGCACAAGAAAACCTATTGACAGATAAATAGCAAGAATCGACAATTAAACATTGGACAAGCCTGCGTACAATAGTATCAGTACAGTATATTGCTTCTATGTATCAATAACATTTTTCTTTTATTATTTTATTTGTAGAAGATATAGAACCTACTCCTACAGGCTATTAGAAGCTGAAGGCAATTACAATCATCAAGAACAATCAAATGATGCAACGGCTAGGACTTTCTCAATTACGATCAATGATGGCCAGTATTCCAAGTGGAAGGATGAACGATGATGCTCCTCAGGAATTTGGATCGTTGTATGGTGGTGATGATATTGAGGGATCTGTGGATGAGATGATCAGTAAGGTAACATTCATATTTTTCGTCCAATGATTTATCATTACATTTGCAATGTATATGAATGCCAATTGTTTCTTATAGTAACAAATATAATATTCATATGAACTTTATTAGTAGTTGATAATTTCATTTTGGTTTCATACTAATTATTAGTTTTTCATACTGTCAACAATAAATAGAACTAGTACCAAGACAAAGTAGTATGTGTCGACAACTTGAATCATTAAGCAGAGGATTAGGCATTAAAATTCCAATACAAATTCGTGAAGGGAAATGAAGACCAGAGGCACCTACCCAAGCTGTCAAATTTGCATCAGAAGGTGGGATTGTACTTAGGCAGCACATGCCGATAGTTCCACACAGGACGGAGTACAAGAAGGAAGAGAACACCGGTAAAATAGAAAACTACACTGGAAAGATTGTTGTAAGTAGCTTTGTACTTCATTTTCCTCAGATATTGTTTACCGTCCTTTGCAAACATATATACTGGATTCACTGCTAACTTACTAGGGACAATTCACCATGGACGCCGATAATGCAGCAGTAAGAGCAGCATGCATTGATATGCTAAAGGGTGGGCAACGCTAGATGAGGTATAAGCTAAAAAAGAAATACTTCAATGGGGTTCCAGCGAATCAAGTGAGGACTACATCGCCTATTTCGTTCATGATCGACGACCAATGGAAACTTCTAATGGAAATGTGGTCTACCTCAAAGCACAAGGTATTTGACATCAACCTCCAGTTTCCTCCATATAAATACGGATGTACCTTTTCAAATTTATAATCTCTCTATTGTGCTGTCATACTCATTCAATGTATAGGACACATGTATGAAGAACAAAGTTAGTTGTGAACAAGTAAAGTTTCCACAGGGCACAGGCTCTCAATCCTACATTGCAAAGGCATATTCAATGGTAAGAAAATTACCATGTCATATATAAACTTCTTTCGTATCTGCACACTTGTTGAAGTCAATAAGATAAAAATGTTACTTACAATTAAAGATCATAGTTGTTTATTTTCAGAATGGGCACTTCTTCTAATACACACTATCCATTCAAATATTTTTAATGCTCCTGCTAACTGTTCATGTCTAGGCTTGCAAATAAGTATTGTGTTGTTACAAAAAAAATGTACTATGCTAATATCCATGTACTAGCTACAACATGAATTCTTTTGAATGCTTCTGCTACCTGATATGTATTTATAAGTACTGCTCTTGATTAAATATGTTATAGCTACACCATATACTTGATTACTCTTATAATGGTAATGATTATAATACATACAATTTTACATCTCAGATATTGTGTATGCTTCTACAAGCAGATCTTCTTGCATACATGTAATTAAGTCTTTGTATTTAATATCTAATACATGCAGTGCTTTGTTAATTCATTTGTTGTACAACTGTTCTAGTAATCTTATACTGCATGCTTCACCAAATCAGATGTCCAACCTGTGCTAAATGTTCCTTGCTGACAATAATAAATTCACATCATGTTAGAAGTAAGATAAATTTAAAGATATCAAACCTAGTGCAATTGATCTTTTCAAGGAGATGCATTGCAGCAAGAAGAAAGGATTTAGCGAAACTGTCTAGAAAGCTTTTGTAAGAACTTTTTTCCCTTTCACCTCTACCTCTCAATAGGCAATGCACTAGGTTGATGTCTGTGTGCTATGTTGATATGGAATTGCAATACACTAAGTTGATCTCTATATGCTAGGTTGATATGGAATCAATGGCGGCAGCACCAGTTGAAGATGGACACCACGTAAAGTCTTCAATAGAAGTAGTTTCCCAAGTGCTACCTAAATCAAGTTTATTCCTTCAGAATGTAGGCCTAGCCCCCACCAACAAAAGCTCTTAAATGACTGTTTCAGCAAAGGTGCAGCAACTTGAGTCTCAATTACAAATTGAGAGGCAAGAAAAAGATGGACTACGAGATGAAGTCCAAAGCTTGAAGGCTAAGACACAGGCATCTGATGAGACCATTGCTAAGTGAAGAAGTCCATAGCAGAAAATAGTAGCCTCCTTCGTCAGATTTTAAGCATAAATTGTAGCCAAGTGCCTCCTTAAATATGCCTACCAACTTGATGGTGTCAAGATACATCACATACCAGATGGAGGATTAAAGTTATATGAGCCTAAGCTACATGATTATTAGGATTTATGTTATTGGAGTCCAAATTTGTTTTTTGTTGAAATACTTGTGCTAGATTTTTTTGGATGGATGATATACTTTGAAATTAGATAATTTCGGCATTACAATTTATTTTGTTTAATGACATATTGTATGCATGAAGAATCAATCATGATCGCAAATTGTATGGATTTATAATATTTCATGAAAAAATCACTAATGCGCCACGTCATCAACAATCATGACATAAATATTTGTCATAAGTTTTTTTGCCATGTCACCACATTTATGACAAAACAATATGTCACGAAGCTCTGCCACATCAGCTGTCATGCCACATCATCAAATTCATGACGAATGTATTTGTCATAGCTTTGTGCCACATCATCATCCACGTGGCAAGGTGTGTTGTCACGTTTTATGACGTTTACAACCATATTTGTGACATTTACGAGCGTCATAGATTTATTGACGAATACATTATTCGTCATTAACATCTATGACATTTTTTGCCATATCGTCATATCAGTTCCTTTACCACGCACCTTCTATGACAATAGACTTTTTGTCACAACACCGTCACAACAAATTAACCTATGACATAAAAACCCTTCTTTGTGACGTAATAATATGGTCATAAAAGGCCCTATGGGTTGTAGTCTATTAGGATGGATTTATCATTTGATGGGGGATAATCTAAGTTGACAGGTCATCTTATATACATATTTTATGCTTATATATGCATATACAGATGCAATTGCGGACATTACTCCACGACTGATCACATTCAATCAAAGAACCAAATCAAACAGGTATCATAAGAACAAGCATTCAACCGCATAGATGCCTATAAAAATAGTTTTTTTGTACTAGGTGTCCTATTCCTAAGGATCACTTTAGGTGTGGGATTCCAAAAGTGTAAAATCCCATTGGTTTTCAAAAGAAAAAAAATGTAAGTTAAAATAGCAAGAATTGAGGTAAGATGAACCAGAGGATAAGTAGCACAAGATGAGAAAAGATCTAGAAAAGATCAAGGAAAGTTTAGAAAGAACCAGAGTAGCTTAGGAAAGTAGGTAACGGTTTGACCAGGTCTATCTAGGTTATGTCCTACAGTCAACATTGCTCCGATACCACTTCTGTCACACCCGGATTTAGGGGTAAACCCGGGCGCGAATCACATGCGTGCTAGGATCAAGTCTCACACATATGATGACTCATGGTACAGAAATCAATGTCATATCTTTATTAAATAATCAGAGTTCTGTACAAAATAACTAAAATATATTACACCATATGACGACGATGATCCTCCACAATCCCTAGTTGACTGGGAGACGATGACCTAGATCTCTCCGAACTCATCTTCATCAAAGTCTTCCTCCTCGCCTGGAATGCACCTGTTCTTAACCTGGGGTGGGAGTAAGCAAGGGTGAGCTCCCATACGGTCATCGCTCAACAAGTTGTGGGGAATAATGTGCATGAGCTCACTTACGGTTGGGGCTCATGTGTAGTGTAAGGCTTATCCACAAATAATGGTTAAGGATGAGCATTGCTTTTAATAAGTTGGTCAAAATTTTATTAGCAATTACTAAGTATAAGTAGATACCAACCCAATTAAATAATTGATCACAATTAATAATAAATCCCAAAATGCAATGCAAATGACAGATTAAGTTTAATTCCATAAATTACTCATGTGAGGGTCCGAGCCGCTCTTGACCGTGAGCACGACTGATATACCAGTTTTACACTCTGCAGAGGTTGCGCATCTTTACCCACAAGTCGTGTTACCCATTTGTCAAGGGATCGCGACTTTCCATTCATCTCTACCGAGGAGACGAGGCAGGGTCCCACTACGAGGCCTTTACAAAGTTCCACTAGCTTCAGAAAACCCGCTACAGTTTCTGCGAGAAGGGGGCGATATAGGAATCACTCGTCCGAAAAGCCATCACAGCATGATTGACCCGAGAACCTCCCTATACCGGCAGCTCCTCACACCGCTGTTGCCCCTTTCGGGTAAGGTAGTCCTCCACTAGCTTTCCTAATTAGTTAGCCAAGGGCGTCCCATACCACCCTTGTGGTAACACTGTTTTCTCGGAGTGGTTCTCCATGTTCCAATTAACACAATGATCTTATCATGAACAATAATAGATAACCAACAATAATAAGTCATAATGGAACATGGTCATAAATCATAAGTATCATTAGCCCAAAAACCAGGTATAGCACTAGCAAGACTACCCAATAATTCATTTGTATGCAAGGTGTAGGGTAAACAATACTAGGTAACCTATTAGGTACCATCAAGTTAACCTAACAGTGCGAGCATTGGTGAGATCAATAATATTATTAGGTCAAAGAAAGTGATCAAGGACACAACTTGCCTTTTTGGTGCAACTCCAGGTACTTCTCCAATTGAAACATCAGGTTCCTCGTGACCTCGCTTCTACTCGCAGCAATACATGCAAATAAGCAAATAATGGATACAAATAACATTACACCAAACATGGAAACAAACAGCGTAGGAATATTCTACGTGCTGCTACGAAACCGTAGGTTCGAGAACCACAAAAATCGAAGTTACGGTTGAAAAGCTTTGATTTTCCCAAGATTTACATGGTTAAATAATAAAACTATGTTTCTATGTTGATTTTATAAATCATGTGAGAAATATATTAAAGATTTAACTAAGTCAACTTTAATCTAAGTTATAACTTGATTAGAGATCATCTTGTAGTTGGTTTATAATTATAGACAATTTAAAGTATCACATTTAACTATGATTGGAAGAGTTGATCTAATAAATAAACATGGGGTAAATAAATATTTATTTTTGAAGACATGTTATATGGTAAAATAAGGTTACTAAAGTGTAGGTAATATTATTATGAAGCTAACGCAACTTGAACGGGAAAAATCAGAGTTAAAACATAGGAGTTATGAGTTTTACAAGTTTCCAGAATTTATTTTTGTACTAAAAATCATATTTCAGATTTATATTTATAAAATCCGAAGCCTGTATGTACAGTTGACACTATTCTTATAAAGCTCAGGGTTGATTTCATAAAATTAGGGACCTGGGGGTAATGATATTTCTACTACTATGGAGTGCGGGTTTATTTATAAAGAACTCAGGGTCTCATTTGTAAAACCGGTTCGACCAAAAGGGTATCTCTCGTCCTAGGCCGCGCGATCACGAAGCAACGGCCCAGATTAGACCGGATTGGGTTACGAATCAGTATTCCCTAGGTGTCCTTGGATCCCGAATCAACGGCCTACGGGATGTCCACGCCTTGACCAAATCTCGGCCCTCCATCTCAACCAGTGACTCAGATTCAAAACGTTGAGATCCAAATCCCGTTCGTACATCCAGATCGAACGGCCAACCAGTTTCACCCCCCAGCCAACAGGGCACGGCGGCGTCCACGCGTAAGCGGCGGCGTCATGGTTGGAGCTCGGCTCCGAGCATGCCACAGTATCGTAGCCTCTAACCTAAGCCGCGCTACACGATGCAGGGGTTATGGTGACCATACGGACGGGGAACTCACCGATGGTGACGATAGGGAAGGTGCTGTCCACGCCGGGGCGTCGATCCACGACGGCGACATGCCTCCGTTGAGCAATTAGTCCAGCCCCGAAGCCGTACTCGCTGAATTGATGGTAGCCTCATCTTCTACTCGGCCTAGCGAACAACATGGGAGGCCTCTCACCGGTGGTCGAGCAGCGTCAAGCCCCGCCCACGGTGCAGCGGCTCGGTGATGAAGCTCCTCGTCGGTGAAGGATTCCCCTGCCTTCAGGGCACCCTCCTGATGCAGCAAGGCCATGTGCGTGACCACCCGACCTTTCCCCGTGCTACAGGATTCCCTGCAGAGGCCCGGGCGTCGGTGTCGGCGTCTTCTCCGCGAGGCGGACCTCTCCCTCTCTCTCTCTGCGTTATCTCTCTCGGAGACGAACCCTCAGCGACGCCTGGTAGTTGTGAGCCGTTGGATGAGGTGGTCACGGGGCGCGTGCTTTATACCCAGGCGGTCCGTATCGCAACAAACCGAGCCAAAGAAGCTGGCGGCGGTTACGGTGTCCGCGAGTTTTTTAACGCGCTTGGTGCTCGCATCCGTCTGTTACGGGGGGGGGGGACATAGCTGACCAGTGTGGCCCACTTGGCGGTGACCGAGCAGGTGCACATGAGGCCGGCCGACGGGCCCCGCAACGCAGACTCTATGCACGCGCGGGTGAGGAACCGTGAAGCGGGCCCCGCCGGTAAGCGTGATGGCGCGGGGGAGTGGGTTGCCAGGATGGCTGGATAACTGGGCCGGCGTGGTTTTAAAGTGGAGTTGGGCCGGCGCGGGTGAATGATGAGAGGTGGTTTTGGGCCGAGTTGAGGGAATTTGACCCACGCATTTCTTCTCTTTTCCTTTTCTTTTTCTTTTTAGTTTCTGTTTTGTTTTCTATTTCAAATTTCCAAATTCTGAATGCAAATTCAACTCAGTTTTAAAATTCAAACCTCAGCTAAATGCACAACAAAACTCCAGCATGAGATGCATAAATTAATTTTTTTATTTAATATTTATTTAAAGGAAACATGTCTCACATACAAAACATAGATTAAAATAAACTCAAATTTTTATTTCTCCAAGAATTACCTAGTACTTTAAACCATATTTTAAGGGTTTACAATGTGTTAAACTTTAGCACCCTGCTAAAGTTTAGCACATAGGATCAAAACATGCCCATCAACAACCAACCAACCAACCAACCAGTACACTTGGAATTCAGTCTCAGGTCTCTGAATTGAATGTTATCTGCAACTAACTCAACTCTGCTTCCATTCTACCAGTCTGCTTCTCTGCTCTGCGTTTGACTGCTAGATGAGCCACCTGCACAAACCCATACACTCGTGCCTTTATTAAATGTCTAATAACCTTAAAACAACACATCCTCCATTTCCTTTTGTTTCTGGTGTATACATCTTGTTCATTCATTCATTGATAGGTGCGCCCAATCCTAAAAACCTTCTCCATCTGTGTTAAACAATGACCACATATATTCCATCAACTGGCAGCAAGACATCAACATCCTGGGGAAAGTGTCAAATGTTGTTGCTTCTACTAACAAGCAAACCACACGAATTCATTTCTCCCACAACACCAGCAGTACACTATCTTTATCCAAACTAAAATATCTTGACGGGTTGTTCTCATCCACTGCCAAATAAGTCTACCATCACAACAACAAACACACATCGCAATCACATCAGCCTAGATACCAATGGAAAATATCCAAGTGAGGCACGCACCTCTCTGGTGACGCCTTCAGAAAAAGAAAAAAATCAGCTAGATACCACAACATCCCCACCGGCATCACACACGCCTACGGCATGCCATTCCAGTCTCGCAAGTCACTGCTGTTGCATCATCCACCTACTACAAAACCTTCTTTCCACCTTCCTTCTAGGAGCAGCATGGGAAATATATGACATGTACTACACACAAATTGAATCAGAGTTTAACGCCACAACGCCACGATTGTGTCGTACTCCATTACAAACTGTATATCCCCAGATGCATAATCACACTAAGTTATTGGAATGCCAATGCTCACTTTCCTGCCTAGCTACTCAATGCTCAACACATATCTAGATACTGGGAATTATTGAAGAAACTGATGTTAGATGTCCCCCTTTCAATCACATTTTAAAAGCGTTTATACTAAATGTTCAAAGTAAAAAAAGAAGGATGTACTGCCCTGTGGTCGTACAATGTATTCGATACCATACGGGGCTTGGGCTCCCAGTATACAAATCCATCCTGTAGCTTTCAGTAAACAAACTATATTACACAAGTCGTCTCGACTCTGGACAAACTGATTGCAAACACTATCCTCAAAGGTATTTAAGTCAAGATGTAGAGACAATAGAGGTTAAACTGCCAAGACATAAAGACAACATGCAACTTATATCGAACTTAATTATTTGATCAAATTCTGATTCATATGTTGGCCCTTGCAGGTGTTCTTGGTCTGCTTGATAGCAGGGTGCAGCATCTGCTGGTTCAACACAGTCTGCTTTGTTCTCTGCATCCGCAACTTCTCTGCAAACAACCGCTCCCTAGCCCTCTCCCTCTCAATAAGCTTCAACGGGCTCAGCGCTGCCTTCTACACTCTCTTTGCAAACGCCCTCTCCCCTTTAGCCCTGTCTATCTGCCTCCTCCTCAATGCAATCCTCCCTCTTGGTGTCTCTATTCTTGCACTCCCAGTGATCCTCCTCTGCCACACAAATGACAGCCACCTCCAAAGTGCGCCCAGGCATAACAGGCGTGTCTTCCTCGGCCTCTACATCCTTGCATTCATCACTGGCATATATGTTGTGGTCTTTGGAACTTTCACCGCAACTGGCTCTACTGCATGGGTCATCCTCATAGGTGCCATGGTTCTCCTCGCCCTTCCTCTCATCATCCCTGCCTGCTCCAGTTCCTCATATGTGGATACAGATGGCCCTGACCCTGCATCGCTACTAAACCATGATGACCCACATCAGCCGCTCCTAATCAGAAACAATCATCAAATGGAGTCCAATGCGATGATGCTAAAACCAATGGAGCTCCAGATGCAGGGCAATTGTTGTGGAACAATAGTGAGCAAGGGCTACCTGGTGGCACTCGGTGAAGAACATAGTGCAAAGAAGCTCATTTGGTGTGTGGACTTCTGGCTCTACTACACAGCCTACTTCTGTGGAGCCACTGTTGGCCTGGTATACAGCAACAACTTGGGGCAGATTGCGCAGTCATTGCACCAGCAGTCACAGCTCACCATGCTACTTATTGCCTACTCATCCTGCTCTTTCTTCGGTCGTCTTCTTTCTGCACTACCTGACATCCTTCACAGGTATCTGTTTTGCTTTATATACAAACATATATGTCATCATATCACATGCTTCCTAACTAAAATTTGTATACAGGAAGGTGCCACTTGCTCGCACAGGGTGGCTTGCTGCTGCATTGGTCCCCATGCCAATGGCCTTTTTCCTTATGTGGAACCAACAAGATGCAAGCACCCTGGTAGCAGGAACAACACTAGTTGGTCTAAGCTCAGGATTCATCTTTGCTGCAGCAATGTCAGTGACCTCCGAGCTCTTTGGACCAAATAGCATTGGAGTGAATCACAACATCCTAATTACCAATATCCCGCTGGGCTCACTCCTCTATGGCCAGATTGCTGCCATGGTATACGATGGAAATGGCCAAAAGATGACAGTAGTGGATAACTGGACTGGCATTGTTGACACCATGATTATGTGCATGGGGGTGAAGTGCTACTCAACCACCTTCTTTGTGTGGGCTTGCATCACAATTCTAGGGTTAGCATCAAGCATAGTTCTATTCATACGAACAAAACCAGCTTATTCTACTGCCGCTAGCTGGTCAAGTTGTAAGCACCATCACCAAGTTTCCAGTTAAGTAGTTAACAGAGAAACTAGCTTGTACAAAATTTTGGTTAGTTCTAGCTGAAATGGGTTACATACAATACGTGAAATGAATACATTACAGGAGACATCAAGAGGATAGGAAACTATCAGCTTAGGAGGTGGTACGTTTGTACAGAACGAGTATTATTCCATTTACTGGGCATTAATACTAACAATTGGAGCCAGGTTGCATAAAATCCATTGGGAATTTTTGATGCTCATTGAATCGAGCTATGTGCAAACTCCTCCATATTTACTGTTGTTATGTACACCCTTTTGTTCCAACAAATGATGTTTAAAAAAATATCATAACTGAAAAGGATTACATGAGCAATCCATAGAGCATTCAATTATTGTACAGAGAAGCAGACAACTTTCACCCATTTCTATACCCAAAATCTGATGTTCTAATGTTAAAATATCATAAAAACAAGTGAAACCCAGTGTGATAGTGTACAATGTCCCCTCTTTTTTTTGCATCCCATGAAAAAAGCAGTTTATAACTGTCTTCGATAGCCCTTCAACGTGTTCTGGAAGCTACCATCCAGGCATCCAGCAATTTTAAAGAAGTCAAAAAATTGCAGATTGTTCAGCAAATGCAAAAGATCAACACTAATTTCTAATAGTACCTGATTCAAGGGTATACGGATGGGAACGCAGACACTTAAGACACATAACTCTTGACTATTTCTTCTGTTGTTCTTGTTCATCATGCTTTTGCCATGGATTGAGAGCTTCTCTCATAGCTTGGGCCTCTAGACTGCTTTCCCAAGCTCGTTTTTCTGACCCCAGGACAGTTACCTTCTCATCTGTAGCATAGGACCATAGAGGCAAAACATGTTTAAAAAAAGAGGCATTCTGATGCAGCAGCGAACAACAGAGAAACAAAATGAACTTGACAGGATGAATGGTACTAGGTAACTTCAACTAGTTATGTGGACACCAAAATATCAAATATTTGGATTGTTATTGATGGGAAGATGCACTGAACTGCACATAATCCGTCCAAGTATAATCACTATTTTGAAAATCTCAAAGAAACAACAAGGGGGGATTGGATGTTGAGCAGGTAGGGGGTGAGGGGAGGTAGAAGTGTACAAAAGCCCGTGTGGATCATGAAGAGCTCCATGGCAGCGCCAATGGAGGCCCCACCGCCGCAATCTTCAGGTACCACCCCGCGAACCTCATAATACGTCTCCCCCCAAGCGAATCCTCGGAGGCAGAGGCGGCCGGAGGCCACCGGAGTGAGCTGAGCCAGCGGTGGTTGCTTTGAGCAGAAGGCTCAAGGAGTGGAAGCCAAACTAATCCTGATCGTTGAGGCCAAATGAATAAGATCGATGAGCAGGATCAAATTCATTTCCCTTGCTGCCCAAACAAAAATGGGGGCCCACGGCCCACCGAGCCCAAAAAGGCTGGCCCGCATCGCGTTCAATCCTACCAATCGCACACTCCGACCCCTGTGACCAGACGCCCATGGCGGCGAGATTATTGCCATTACGGAACACGGCAGAGAGGGATTCGATGAAATGGAGGTGTAGGGAAATGCTTCGACCATTTGGAGGCGCAGACGATGGCAAAGTGCTGGTATGGACTTGAATCACCCATTAGCCGCTGCTCACATCGATTAAGTTGCTTGAGCTAACGTCGTGAGGTCCTTGCGTGCTCTGCCGTCGCTTTCCTCTTCTTAGCCGTGAGTTATGTTCTTCCTTCACATTCTCTCCCATTGGCTGGTGGTACGAGCATCATGGTAACGTGGCGGCCGGCATGGCTTGTGCGCGGAGCGATAATGCGGGAGACCAGTGTGGGCTCCATTCTCTCCTAGCTGGCTTGACTTCTAGGCATCTGGGGAGGAGCATGAGGGCAACAGTGACGCGCGGTGAGGGTTGTGACGCTGACGAGGCCTGCAGCCACCCGCGCACGCCCGAGCCCCATCCGTGGGGACCTCCTGCCGTTGCCACCGCCGCCGTTCTACTCTGCCTCGGTGGAGGAGTCTCCCACGATGCAAAAGTCATGGTGGTGGGAAGCCGGTCGTCACAGACACTGTCGACGAGGTGACACCCGATAAGGGGCCAGAGACTGAGATTAAGGGAGAGGAAGAGAATGAGGCCGTCGCGAGGCGTGGGGCTCCGGGGTGGCTGAGGCTTGACGGGGTTGCGGCGGACATCCTCGCCATCGCCGCGCCCGCCGTGCTCGCGCTCGCCGCGGACCCCATCACGGCGCTCGTCGACACCGCCTTCGTCGGACATATCGGTAATCCACTATTCTGAGCTTTTGTAATCCAATTCATTTCTTCATTTGAAACCTAGAATCATGCATGCCATACCTTGCTCTCACTCCGGCACGGCATTGTAAAATCTAGTTATCCTTTGTGTTATATGATGATGTGAAAAGCTCATGGGCCTGATGAAGGCCTAGATACAAAAATAGGGAAGACACTGGTTTTAGTAAACAATTAAGAGGGTGTCAACCGTTTCACCCATTTGATGAGAAAGAGTCTCTTATCAGGTTCGGCTCAGCTTGAGGCTGTTGGTGCATCGACTTCCATATTCAATTTGGTATCCAAGCTGTTTAATGTGCCGCTACTTAATGTCACCACATCCTTTGTTGCTGAGCAGCAGGCAATGGATGGCAATTCTAACACCACAAGGGAAAGTAAGCATTTCCATTTGTTTTCTGAAGGCTCTGTTGTTCACGTTACACTGATTAGTGTTTAGTTCTCACCTAGGAGATGAATTTTTGACACCAATAGAGAAGGTAAGGCAACAAAAGAAGGTTCTTCCGGCTGTATCAACATCCTTGGCTCTAGCTACTGGTATTGGACTGTTGGAAATGGTAGCTCTGATTGTTGGATCTGGGACCCTGATAAACATCATTGGTATACCCGTCGTACGTAAGACCAATTTATTCACATTTTTAGATTTCTAGGATCTATATTTCTTCCCTTGAACTTGGTATCAGCACTGGGTGTTAATATTCTTAGGTGTTTCATGTATATTTGGTTGGCTGTTGGTCTGAACCATCTGATGTCTATGTGCCTAAGTTGCTAATGAAATCTTTGCAAAAATCATTGTGCCTAAGTCACTATTCATAATGAAATATCTGAAAGTGCTTTCACCTTATTATATGAATCTAATGGGAAACTTGTCGACAAACATTTTCCTATCATGTCACACATTTGGTGCTGCAAAAATATAGCACTTCTAGACTATTTTACCTTGCCATTTTGTACGTGGTGGGTGGGCTTCTTGAATTCAGACTATGAAACCAGGTTTCCATGGTCTGTCAACTCAAAGTTTAAGGTTCCATAATGTTGCGACTGCTATGAGTTATACTTAATGACACCTTCTGTGACTAATTCTCTATATTATTACAGTTTTCTTTCAAAACACTCTTCACTGAACATAAGTTTTTCACTTTACTGTCAACACAGGATTCACCAATGCGAGCACCAGCAGAACAGTTTCTGACACTGAGGGCACTTTGTAACACCTCAATCTTATTTTTGGAATTTAGTAAAACTCTCAAAAGTTTTGAATTGAAATATCTTTTAATAATACTTCTCTTATTTTAAAGTTACACCTCCTAAAACAAATATGGTTTCTAATAAAGATTTAATAAAAATACCCCTATATGATTTTAGTTATCACTTTGTTGAAATAACATATTTATAAATATTCTCTAAATAATTTTATAAACTAGAGATTATATTTCTTAACATACCTATTCTCTATTTTAGTGTGTATGAATGTCATATTTAAAAGCCTTGCTTAGATAGGATAATAAATAAATAAATAAATAAATAAATAAAATCATACTTTGCATCCATGTTGGGATTTTTGTTTGTGCATCTAAATATTTGAATCTCAAATGAAACATTGGATTTGAATTTGAAGTTTGAAAATAGAAATGAAACAAGAATAGGAAAAGAAATTCAAAATAGGAAACAAAAGAAAAGAAAAGGAGAAATCACTGGGCCAAATCCTCCTCAACCCGGCCCATACCCCGCTCGGCCCACCTATCTGCTCAGCCCAGGGAGCAGCTCCACCACGATTCTCACCGACGCGTGGGGCCCGGGATTCAGCCGCACAAAGTGTTCCACGCAGAACTCCAGGGCGCTGGCAATCAGTCCCATTGGTCAGCCTCCATCGCACAGTCGCAGGCCAGCCATTTTCACGCGCGTGTTTCACTGACGGGTCGGACCAACTCCACACGCGCTGGGATGCTGCCCGCGGGCCCCACTCACCAGTCTCCCAAACACTCAGGTGTCTCCGTCTGATTCGCTGACGCGCGGGCCCCGTTGCCAGAAGTGCCTTCCTCGTACCGTAAACAGACTCGGCCATAACGAGCGGAGAATCTCGCCTAACAACCAAGATCCACCAGCTATGCTCCACCCGTGCAAATCCCCCTGGCTCCGAGTGCATAAGTACCGGCCTAAGCATGCCGTAGTCCCATCTAATCGAAACAAAGCGAGAGATCTCAACGCCACCGCTGCAGAGCAAAATCGGGGAGAGCGAAGAGAGAGATTGTGAGCCGCAGCGCCTGGGATCCCCTCAGCGCCGTTTCTCCACCCTCGGTGAGCGGCCGCGGTGCTTCACTGTGGTGCGGGGAGGATATCCGAGGCTTCGGTATGAAGGGTGGGACATCGGTGCTGGCCAGATTGCTTGCCGGAGTCGCTGGGTTGCCGCGGATCCGCCCTGCGTCAAGGATAGCAGTCCCTACGGCATCATCACCAGTAAGAAACCCCTCCGTGCCCTCGCCTTCATCTATACGTTGTATAGCACCGAGAACCATGGAGAATTGCCCACCTATGCATCGGGGATTGTTCGTCGATGTCGTGGCGCCGCCGCGGAGTAGTATCGCACCGAGGACGCCCCCAACTTCGTCGTTGCCTTCGGCAACACCACCACTCCTTTGTTCGCCGTGGTCCCTGCATTGTTTTTCTCGGAGGTGCTCTGGGTTTGCAGACGTCTGCCGCCGTGGTGCTGTGCGTCGGCGAGACGCCACCGTGGACCGACCCTGCCCTATTCCAATCGCCGTCGTCGCAGGGAAGTAGGGCTGGGAACCGTTGGATCTCAGGGAACTGTGTGGATTATATCCACCATACCGCTTCAGTGGAGAGCTGATCCGGGCCTTTGGCTTCATAACCAATGGCTGTGATTAGATCTCCGCATACCCCTTCGGTACATTAGACGCTGGGCGTTGATCAGTGATCCTGTGCCTCTGAGTGATTGCCCGTGTGCCGCGGTGGCAATCTTCATAATGAGACCCTCGAGTTTGGTTTAATCAACCCGCAGTCCATTCATAGTCAAAAATAATTGCAGATGAGTCCTGTTTTTAGCAATGTAAACCCTGGACTTCTAGGTATTATAACCCGTCATCCAAAACTCGCTGTTTATTATAAAATAAAATCAGAAAATCGTTTCTAGTATAAAAATAATTCCATAATTATAGAAAATCCATAACTTCTTCGTTTTAACTCCGATTTTAGTGGTTCTTGAACCTACGGTTTCGTAGCGATGCGTAGAATATTATTGTGTAGTTTGTTTCCATCTTTGGTGTAATGTTATTTTTACCTACTCTTTGTCTATTTATATGTATTGCTGCGATTAGAAGCGAGGTTGCGAGAAACCTGGATCTTGCATTGGAGAAGTACTTGGAATCGCAAGTAAAAGGCAAGTTATGTCCTTGATCACATTTTCTGACCTAATAATGTTCATGATTCTGTTAATCATCGTGGCATAGTTAGGTTAAGCTGATGGGACCTAATAGGTTATCTAGTTTGTTTACCCTACACCTTGCATACAAATGAATTATTGGGTAGTCTTGCTAGTGCTCTACCTGGTTTTTGGGATAATGATACTTATGATCCATGACCATGTTCCATTATGTTTCATTATATATTGTTGGATTATTTATCATTTTGCATGATAAGATCACATTGTTTAATTGGAACATGGAGCGACCACCCGAGAAAACAGTGCTACCACAAGGGTGGAATGGGACGCCTTTGGCTAACTAATTAGGAAAGCTAGTGGAGGACTACCTTACCCGAAAGGGGCAACCGCAGTGTGAGGAGCTACCGGTATAGGGAGGTTCTCGGGTCGATCATGCTGCGATGGCTTTTCGGATGAGGGATTCCTATATCGCCCCCTTCTCGCAGAAACCATAGCGGGTTTTCTGAAGCTAGTGGAACTTTGTAAAGGCCTCGTAGTGGGACCCTGCCTCGTCCCCTCGGTAGAGATGAATGGGAAGTCACGATCCCTTGGCAAATGGGTAACACGGCTTATGGGTAAAGATGCACAACCTCTGCAGAGTGTAAAACTGGTATATCAGCCGTGCTCATGGTCAAGAGCGGCTCGGACACTCACATGAGTAAATTATGGAATTAAACTTAACCTGACATGCATTTGCATTGCATTGTGGGATTTATTATTCATCTATGATCTATTATTTATTTGGGATTGGTATTCACTTATACTTAGTAATTGCTAATAAAATTTTGACCAACAAAATTAAAAGCAATGCTCAGCCTTAACCATTTTCCTTGGTAAGCCTTACACATGAGCCCCACCATAAGTGAGCTCAAACACACTTTTTCCCACACTTGCTGAGCGATGACCGTATGGGAGCTCACCCTTGCTATGATCACACCAGGTCAACAACAGGTACCGCTGGAGGAACATGAAGGATGCTACGATGAGTTCGGAGAGGTCTAGGTCGTCGTCTCCCAGTCAACTAGGGATTGTGGAGGATCGTCGTCGTCATATGATGTATTTATTTAGCTATTTTGTATAGAACTCCTATATATAATAAAGATGTGACATTGATTTCTGTACCATGAGTCATCATATGTGTGAGACTTGATCCTAGCACACATTTGAGACGCACCCGGGTTTGCCCTTAAATCGGGATGTGACACACTTGGTGCTCCACCGATCATAGTGGCACTTGTAGCCAAGGGTACATTTCGTGGATTCCTGGACACGAGGACACCATTATATGCTGTGGGTAAGACTTTGCCAATTCATTTTGACAAAATAATGTAACACTAGTTTTTTGTCCATCTAGAATTGGTTTGACCTTGCTATTTAAATGCACATTCTTTTGTTGTAACTATTTTTTATTTCTTATTCTAGCTACTCTATGTAATTGATTCAAAATGATCAAGCAAGGAACTGATGGTACGATGCTTACAGGTGCTGGCAACCTATTAAATGCAGTACTTGATGCATTACTTATTTTTCCAATTGGTCTAGGAGTAAGCGGTGCTGCACTGGCCACTGTGACCTCGGAGTATGTTGATGCCATCGTGATATCCTTATAAATAAAATGAGATTTTCTTACTTGGAGTATCTATGCCTCTATTATAATTATCTAACTTATAGTTGTCTAAAGTATTTTTTTGTCTACATGTATTCAGGTACCTGACAGCATTCATCCTCCTTTGGAAGCTGAATAATGAAGTAGATCTGTTCTCATGGAATATAATTGAGGATGGAGGAGTCATCCGCTACCTGAAATCTGGTTGGTCAATATCCCTCAAGCTCATCCAAGGATTTTTCATCTGATGGTTTTTGCCTAATCATTAGAAAGTATTGATTCAAAACTGGCAGACAATTTTTCATGAATTCAACTTTTTTTATTGTTAACGCATTAAGCACCCTAACTTACATCTTAGGGTAATATATTTTTGGGTCAAAAAGACATCTTAGTGTAATTGACCTTTATGATAGCCACTTGAAATTTGAACAATTTTCAGGTGGTCTACTAATTGGCAGGACAATTGCAGTATTCTTGACACTGACACTGTCTACATCTCTGGCTACAAGGGAAGGGCCTATTCCAATGGTGGGCTATGAGATATGCTTGCAATTGTGGTTAACAATTTCTCTACTCAATGATGCTCTAGCCCTTGCTGGCCAGGTCTGCAAAATTAATGGAATGAAACTTTCATCGAACTCGTTACCTGTGTATTTACTTGTGAAGTATCCTAATTTGCCCAGGCTCTACTTGCTAGCGAATATGCAAAAGGGAACTACAAGCCAGCCCGCGTGGTTTTATACAAAGTCCTGCAGGTTAAGAAGTCATTTCTTGGAATAGTTTGGAAATGCCACCAGTTTATCCTTCTCCTTAAGGAGCTGACACTGTTCCTTTTTTCCTTGTAGGTTGGAGGTGTGATTGGTTTTCTCCTTGCTGCTTCCTTGTTTGTTGGGTTTGGATCTTTGTCTTTGCTGTTTACAGATGATCCAGCAGTTTTAGACGTAGCGCACTCTAGAGCCTGGGTAAGAACGTGCTTGAAAAATGAGAATTTTACACTTAATTTCTGAAGACATGTACAGAGATTTATGTTCACAATTGTTGGATTTTTGCAGTTTGTCACTATTTCTCAGCCGGTGAATGCTATTGCATTTGTGGCTGCACTACAAAAATACCCCCCTATTGCAACGCATTTATGCGTTGCTAAAAGTTGAAATAAGTGTTGCTAAGGCTTATACCAATGTATAATTATGTGTTGCCTATGCTGCCGTTGCTAGGGTCTACTGCAACACTTATATATATGTTGGTAAGCCATGGCTATAAGCGTTGCTACGCCGCAACGGATATTTATTCCCTACTACAACGCTTACATGTGTTTGTACCGGCAAAGACGGGTTGACCCGTATTGGATTTGGCAACATTTTGCTTAGATTTATGGCAACACATTTATGCATTGCAATGTTGTTGAACCGTATAACAATGACAACATTTAGAATGGATTTGTGAGAGCACATATATGTGTTGCAAGAAATAAACCATTTATTGAATAAAAATTAATACACAGCAGCATTTGCCATTTGTAAAATGAGGAGCTCCAATTCATCCCAGGCATAAACACGATTGCAATAGACAAACCATTTCTCATTAAAATAAAATAGTCGATATACAGAGTAGCACAACTTAAAATAATCACCACTTCATGCGTGTACAAATATTTCTGGAGACAAAGATATTGCAATCATGTACATATGACTCATCTTAAACAATACTGAACTTCATCCTAGGTAAATTAGGAAAGCTTTTTTTGGTAGCATAGTCTTCAAATTCTGTAGAAATCTTGCAGCTCTGAATCTGAAAAGAAAATAGAATCAAGTGTGGATTCATAGTGCAGCTCTGAAACTGAAATCTGGCAGCTATGAAACTGAAATCTGGCAGCTCTAAAACTGAAATCAGTTGGCAGCTCTAAAACTTCATCCTAGATACTGAAACTGATGAACAACAAGAAAGCATTTCAGAAAAATATATGTGCAAAAGATTACAATAATGCGATAGGAGAGCACTATCAGAGGTTATTGTCTTTACTTGCGCCTTTTACTTCACAGATACATTAAGGTTATTGTCTTTTTATTGATCAAACAGCAAGCAAAAGAGCAAGCTAACGCTAAATTCATATACTGACATTTTTACCTGGTCAATGCCCCTCAACTTCAAACTTCAGGATAGCATAAGTTCCAAATGTCAAATATCATGAGATTTGTTGATACTCACAGGGAAGTGAAAAGATCAAAACATTCCACTAGCAAATGTCACATATTAACTGTTGCCATATCCTAGTTAATCAATACATTCCGCTAGCAACGCATATTAAGTGTTGCCACATCCTATTTAAATAACGGATGGTGCTAGCAACATATATTAAGCGTTGCCACTACCCTAATAACTTAACGGATGATGCTTGCAATGCATATTAAGCGTTGTCCGCTAATTTCTTACAACGCATAAAACCATGTGTTGCTGCGGATGCGTTGCTATAGGGGTGTTTGTGTTGTAGTGCTGATGGGCTCTACTATGGTGTTTCTGACTTTGCCTATGCTGCATATTCCACGGTTCTGATTCATAATCTTACTCTGTCCCATTATTATGTCTCCAATATACTATCACACATTATCATTTTAGCAGTTATCACTTTAACACAACTTTGTCACTAAAATAATGTTGAATCTTTGTTGTTTCAGTTTTTTGTAGGAGCTGTCTCATCAATATTCCTACTAGTAGCTGCTCCTAAGTTTGGTCTCGATGGCATATGGGCTGGTCTTACTCTGTTCATGAGTTTGCGTGCAGTTGCTGGATTCTAGAGGTAGTAATTGATGATCCATTTGTTCTTCTCCCGATTTGTTTTTTCCATATTTTTAAGGAGCCAAGTTTCGAACTTGAGGAAAAGGGAATATCTGTACTCCTACTAAGAGTGGACGGGTACGTGCACAGGCGAGGGCATGCCCCTGCCCCGGTGCCCCCCGCCCTCCCAACCGTCGTCCCCGCGCCTAGCCCCCACCCCCTCCCCCGTCCCCTCATGAGCCCCCTCCTCCCCGCGTGAGCCGCCTGCGATGACCACGACGGAGGCCCGCGCCTGCTGCCCCCCGTGCGAGGCCTGGGCTCCAACCGCGATCTGCCCCGCCCGAGATAGCCGCCGCCGTGCAGCCCCCCGCCCGAGATACCCGCCGCCCTCTTCATCAGTGCGCCAAAACCTCCTCTTCGTACCTGCCCACCTCAAACCCTAACCCCAAGCCACCGCGGGAGAGGGCGACGAAGCAAAACAAGCAGCCGCCTCCCGACACGGCCACCCTCCGCCCGCATCGGCACAGCCACTCCAGCGCCAAGCTTGTGCACGGCCTCCCGCACCGGGGACACGACGAGGGCCTCTACCGCGCGCGCGCGACAATGACTGCCGTGTTCAAGTCCATCTTCGGCTGGGACCCCACCTCCCTGCACACCTCTCTGGCCATGGCGTTGATGTACAACATGTCGCTCGTCGCCTCATCTCATCCCATCGACCCTACGAGAGCCCGTCCCAACTCCACCAGACCACCACCTCTCTTCTCGGTGGCGTGAGCGAGAGGACTCCGACGATCGTGGCGTCAGCGGGAACCTAGGCTTCGTTGCATCTCCTCTCCTCACTCTCCCCATCTCTCTGGTACGCATTCTCTCTCCTTCCCAAGCCGCTCCGGTCTAGCACGTGAAGTCACCAGGTTATTAGTCGAGATCTAATTTCGTTTCTGAGATAGATCCGTAGTGTTTGAAGTCGCCAGGGTATCAGTCGAGATCTAATTTTGTTTCTGATATAGATGCGTAGTGTTTCTAGGTAGATCTGGCGTAGATCTGGATGGATGAAGTGATTTCAATTTCTATTACCGGTAAGCACAACTAAACATACTCTATATTTTGGAATATCCTTTTGCAGGCATAGAAGTAGTATATGCCAAGAAGCCTGTTAATATAGAACCTAGCCTTTTGTGTTCCAATACAAATACAAGTTTTACTTCTTACATGTTGGTCTAAAAATACAATTGTTTGTTTTAGGTTCTACTTTCTACAAGAAAAGGCATGAGATGGTTGAAACAACAGGGGCTAATCAAGTTGAAATTGTGTTTGGGCGGGTGGAGGTTGAATGTGGACAGAGTGGATGAATGATTCAGCGTAGTAAAATATTATGCTTTTTCTCTCTTAAAAATACTATATCTTGAACTTCAGACTTGCAATATGGTTCTTTGTGAAATCAGCCCCGTACAAAGAATAAAAAACACAAACTCGAACAATATGGAGAAAGAATCAGTGAGAACGACTATATACATGCCGACCAATTGGGTCTTAAGCTCTAGCAATGGATTGGACATCGCTTGCAACTGAGGGTGTTATACCAACTTGATGCACTAGGATAAACTGTTATATTCACATGTGGTTAATTGCTCATACTCCTTTTATGATGCACTGACTCAACTCTCTGTTTCACTTAGCTTGGGGAAAATTTGATCTAGGTGCAACTCCTTCAAGTGCTTTTAAGAGTATTCATGTATACATTTTGTCTATCTATATCCGTGCCCCATATGTATAGTATCTTTGCTTACAATCTGACCAAAACGTTCCATGTTGATTAACAGAATTGCTTCTGACTTGTGAAAATGGCGAATGAACTACGCTCTATTTATATGGTCCAGAAGGTTCATATTCAATCTGTGTTGTTGAGCAGAATATCTTCCTATTCGTTTTGTAGTGCAATTTGATTTGTCTTGTCGCGGCAGCCAGGTACGTCTCCTCTCGCCCCGAGCGTCTTTTTCTTTGATGTTGCAGTCTCACCAGCATAAGCATCTAAGTTAAAGGAGTACTTATATGTTGAAGCAAAATATATCTTCCCCTCATTCCAACCCTTAAATACTCGCCCAGCATCCCCTTCAATATTAAACTGAAGCAAAATGTACACAATATAAGGCAATGTAATGGCATAAAAATCTATTGGGGATGGGTCAATTATCAAAAGATTTATTGGAGCTTTTCAGATTTCCTTTGTAGTGCTTGTCAGCATAAAGCGGTAGCATCCCAAGAATCCAACAACTCCAAACATGTTTTCCGAGCTGTTGGAGGCTAACATTACCGTTCCACAATATCTAAACTGATGACAAATTGAGATATCATTAGTTAGCATCACTAGTACACATTCTAACAATGTAGGAACATATAAATAGAGTGAGTTTAATTCACTAGTACACAGAGGCTCTATAGTGGCGGTTCTAGAGCTGTTTGCACTGGCGTTTTTCAGTGCCGCCAGTGTTAGGGGCCAGTGGAAATCGCCATTTCCACTGGCGGTTTGCTTAAGAAAACCGCCAGTGGAAATGCTATTTCCACTGGCGGTTTTCTTTATTTAGCCGTCAGTGGAAGTTTTCCCGCCTTATTTTAAATTTTCAATCAGTACTGAAATTTATATATATTTACACACACAAACATATATATATATATATTGATATTGATAAACATGTAGTATTGATATTAAAAGTAACATGGAATTAAATTCTATCATACATTTATATACATCAAAGTCTTGTTTACAACCATGTATGCATCACACATTATATACATCAAAGTTTTCACTTAAGCTCTAATAACTATCTCGGCTAAGAGATAGTCTACTAATTTCTGTTAGTATTCTAAACTCTGGCAAAGCTAATGTTCCGGAAGCATCATGATATTTCCCTTCTGCGGGAATGACCTCTTTCAATATGAATGTGCACAGGTCCTCAACTATGCCATACAATGCACCTTCAGTCAAGTTCTCCGGGCTTCCTTGTTGAAATTGCTGTAAAGGAAGTTTATAAACATCATCTATTTATACTCAATAATAACACATTTGCATCTTTAATGACATAAATACATACGTGACTATTACTAATAATACCTTGCCAGGGTTCGTGATGTATCGTCCGTTCATTCTCATGAACTCGCACACGTAGAATCCACATAGCACCGATCCGGGTGGTTGCTTGTGGCACTACATAACGGGAGATTGGTTATTTAGTTGCAACATTGTCCTATGTACGTACATGTATGATATGTATTCATAAATTCACATACTTACCGGCCAGTTATAATGGATGTCTAGTGGCACGCCTTTTTTGGACGTGTCGTACTTTTCACCTTGTAGCTTATAAAACCTAAATGCCCTGTGATCTCAAATAGAATCACCATGTTATTCTATAATTCTCATCGATATAAGTATGCATGCATAGAAAAGGCTTACAGCTCTAAGATGCTGAGGAATTTTGAATAGGCCGAAGGCTCGGTGTGCAAGGAGTCGAGCACCAGCACCTTTCCAATCTTAGGATAAATGATGAAGCATATCCAGTGGTCCCTGTACGAATCAAACTTGTGATACATGTGTATTGAAATTATTAATTTTATTTATGCAAAATCACACTTACTTAAAGTTGTACGGGGCCACTATGGATTCCCTGTCTTGAAATTGAAGCATTGCGTGTCCTATGTAGGTGGCGTATCTTGCTTCAAAATCCTTCTTCAGATCCTGGATACGCACCTCAATTTCTTCGTCCGTTAGTCCCTGTAATGCTTCGTTGTCTTTTCCGATTCTAAAAGTGTGGCTATCCTCGCATATCTTTATTGGGTTGAGATACCCAACCCTTTTACTGGCACTAGCATTGGGATTGGTACCATAAAGGATCTCCTGCTGATCATGTTGCATTCTGCAACGCACACGTGCATGTCAGATATTGAAAATTTATACAACTCACTAATAATAACACATATATGTGGAGTATGAGTGACACTTACAATGCAAATATGGTTACAAGTTGCACGTCGAGTCTCTGAAGGTTCATCATTAACCACATGTCCTCGAATGCAACAAAGGCATTTTGATTTGAACCAATAAAAGCATGGGCTGGTATATTGACACTGATGGTGTCGATGCCAACTGAAGATGCCCGCATGTACCAATCATGTAACCTTTTAATATTAGCCGGGACCTTCCTTAGTTTCTCAAAAGTGAGTAGTGGTCTGCCCGGCACATATTTTTTAGGCACGTTTTTATAATCTGCCTTAGTTGGCTTCTTTATCTTTGCGGCCATTGCCTCAGCCTTTTTTGCGGACTCCTCGAGATCGGCCAAATCAACAGTGTCTGACGTGAGGCTCCGTCTAATCCCTTTCAAAAAACGAGCTGTGCCAGCAGTGGATTTACTCTTCTTTTTCTTCTCGAACGGGGACACTAATTTTGGTATAGAAATTTTAGATTTCTTTGATGGTCGTGGATCCCTGGCTGTGGAGAAGGTGGATCCCTGAAGGACGATGTATGTGGCGGAGACGGTGGGCCACCATGAGGATGAGGAGAAGGAGGGTCAGAAAGAGGATGAGGAGCAGCATGTGAAGTTTGAGGAGGTGATGATGGATGTACAATAGGAACAACAATTTGAGAAGGCGGAGACGGTTGGGCCTGCGACGACGGCTGTCATGGTGGATCAACCAATTCGACATCCCTTCGAGGCCAAAGGATAAAATTCTTGATAGCTTGTCCAAGTGTCTCGATACCTTCGGGCCCAGGGATGTCTAGCATGTCGTCCTCGGATCCTTGGACGACTGTCGTCACTTCTACCCTGCAATAATCTTCTGGAATGTCGCTTCCATGGAACTTGCGTCCTGGGATCGCAAGGCTTGTGGCTACTTTCTTTGTACGATGATTGTTAATACCATATCTTATAACTAGTGTGCATGCCACAGGCCTTATGATGTCATCAACTGGATAGCGGACCTTATTTCCCGTTGACGCGATAGAGCTTGGGATGGTCGTACCCTCGGTGGAAGCCGACGATTGAGCTGCTGGAATTATTTGCATCTGTGGAGTGGTCATCCGTTGAACAGACATCGCACTTGCCAATTGCTGCATCAATTCTAGAGGAGGATTCGATAGCATTTCAGACATCAGGCCTTTGAACTCTTTCTTGGCCTCCTCCTTAAAATAATTCGCCATCTCTTCCTTGTATCGATCACGTTTCTTGTACAGACCTTCCTATTGTGGTCCGAATCCTTCCTTCCATCCTTCCTTAGATGAGATTCCTCGTACACGACCAGGATGCTCAGGGTTACCGAGACCAGCCGTTAGAATGTCTCTCTCCCTTTGCGGCTTAAATGTTCCTTGGCTCTGCTTAGCTGCAATTGCATATATGTTTTTTGCCGCTTCTTCGACAGTGGGATCATCAAAAGATACACCAGACTCAGTTTCCCTTGGTTTTCTAGCACGGATCCAATTAGCTGTCCTTTCACCAAGTTGCTCGGACAGCGTCGGCAACCCTGCAGCCTTCTTCTCGGTGTCTTCTTGTCTCCATTTAGGAACCTGACGCTTGTAACCACCTGTGCCAAGGTGGTGGTGGTATTTGTTCTTCTTAGATAGTTCCGAATTTGCCTCACTTAGCGATATGAAATCAGGGCTGCTCCTCTGCTCTAGAAATACTGCCCACTGACCTGCTGAGATTTTATATTTTTTCGTCGGGTCTAGGTCTTTCTTTGCAAACTTTGTATTCATCTCAGACCTCCAGTTTCGGAAATTGATTGCAAACTGCTTCATCGTGTATTTCTTCACGAGTTCTTCTGAACCCCGAGGCAGAACGAACCTCGTTATTAGCTTATTCCACATTTGATTCTTGACATCATCTGATACATCTCTCCACTGTCGGATTGTGATGTCAAGATTATCTCTAACTAAGAACCCAAATGCATTCCGGAACTTAGGCAGTGCCTCTTCTGGAGCTAGGGGCTGACCATTCGGGCTCACGTCTGCGATTTTATATGTCTTGTCAGGAAACTTGTTTAGCCCCCTGTCACCTCTGTTCCGATCGCTCTGCTTCCTTTTCCTTGACCTCTCGGTGGTTGTCTCGGTCGGTTCCGGTGCGCCTTGGGTCGGTTCCGGTGCGTCTTGGGTCGGTTCCGGTGCGTCTTGGTATCGTGCCGCAGCTTTTTCGAGCATCACACGAAATTGAGATAAGACCTCCTATTCATGTAATAAAATGCACAAGAAATCATGCATGTGTAATAGACATTGTGAAATCAGCTAATTAATTAGGTACACACACGAAATTAAGGATGTGTAATTTACCTCATGGTCTTGTGGATCATAAGTAGGGTCACGTTGCAACTCACGACGAGCGGCCCTATCTATGCTAGTGGTAGGAAAAGGGTCGCTAGGCGTTTCATATCCTTCACTGCTGGATTGTTCTTGAGCAACACTCTTGTCCATGTGGTCGGGCCCTAATCCTTGGTCCTTGATTGGAGAACTCATTGAGCTATATATATATACAAATACATATTAACACATATTAACATAAGCAATAATTGAATTCATATTAACAAATACCCTAACCCTTAACCACTAACACTAACCCTAAGCCCTAACCCTAACCCCTAATATTGTGATACGGATATTATCGAGTTACGTATAGAGAGGGAGAGTCGTATAGGACGTAGAGAGAGAGATGGAGAGTTGTATAGAACGTATAGAGAGGGAGAGTCGTATAGAACGTAGAGAGAGAGATGGAGAGTCGTATAGAACGTATAGAGAGGGAGAGAGGGGGAGTCGTATAGGACGTAGAGAGAGAGATGGAGAGTCGTATAGAACGTATAGAGAGGGAGAGAGGGAGAGTCGTACGGATATTATCGAGTTGTGTACCCCTTTCATCAGATTGGAACAAAAGATTAGAACATATATACAATATCATACTAAGTTCTTACATAATACGCCGTCCATCATACTAAGTTCTTATATATAATATCATACTAAGATTAGAACATATATAGTAATTTATACTTTTCTACTCCTCGTCGTCTATCAGTGTCGTCCAATCGATCTCCTCATCTTCATCGTCGGAGATGTTGGTGATGACGAGCACGGAGACAACCTCGCGTGCAGTCGTCGGAGCCGAGGAGCCCACCTCATGGTGGTGAGTAGACGGGCCTGCGGCGGCGACACGTTGACGGCAGCGATTCGAGAGAACTCTGCATGCGCGCATGAAAAACCGGCGTACGACGACATGATGATTGAGCCTCGACCGGCGCCGGAGCTCAAGGTGGCGGCGATGCATGAGCCGCGCCGTTGCCAGCCGCCCCGCAAGGGTACGTGCCTTGAGGCGCGCTGCGAGGGCATCCACTGGGTCCATTGAGGCTGCGACGACGATAGTTGTATAGTTGTATTCCCTAAACGGTAGGGTTTAAGAAATAGGATTGATAGTTCATAATTAGGATACCTAATCTATTAATAAGCCCACATCATCCCTTGTGCCTAGAAAATGTTCTCATATCATAACAATTCTAGCAACATAAACACTCAAAAGTAAAGGATTAGAAACCTGAGATACAACACAATTCTAGCAACATAAACACTCAAAAGTAAAGGTTGCTCAAATGTTCCCTTTCCCTCTCTCCTCTCCTCTCTCTTCTCCTCTCCCTCTCTCTCTTCCCTCTCCCTCTCTCTCTTCCCTCTCTCTCTTCCCTTTCCCTAGCTCTCTCCTCTCCCACTCTCCCTCCTCTCTCTTCCCTCTCTCTCTCCCTCCCTCCTCTCTCTTTCCTCTCTCTTCCCTTTCCCTCTCTCCTCTCCTCTCTCTTCACTCTCCCTCCTCTCTCTTCCCTCTCTCTCTCCCTCCCTCCTCTCTCTTTCCTCTCTCTTCCCTTTCCCTCTCTCCTCTCCTCTCTCTTCCCTCTCCCTCCTCTCTCTTCCCTCTCCCTCCTCTCTCTTCTCTCTCTCTCTCCCTCCCTCCTCTCTCTTTCCTCTCTCTTCCCTTTCCCTCCTCTCTCTTCCCTCTCCCTCCTCTCTCTTCCCTCTCTCTCTCCCTCCCTCCTCTCTCTTTCCTCTCTCTTCCCTTTCCCTCTCTCCTCTCCTCTCTCTTCCCTCTCCCTCCTCTCTCTTCCCTCTCCCTCCTCTCTCTTCTCTCTCTCCCTCCCTCCCTCCTCTCTCTTCCCTTTCCCTCTCTCCTCTCCTCTCTCTTCCCTCTCCCTCCTCTCTCTTCTCTCTCTCTCCCTCCCTCCTCTCTCTTTCCTCTCTCTTCCCTTTCCCTCCCTCCTCTCCTCTCTCTTCTCCTCCCTCCTCTCTCTTCCCTCTCCCTCCTCTCTCTTCTCTCTCTCTCTCCCTCCCTCCTCTCTCTTTCCTCTCTCTTCCCTTTCCCTCTCTCCTCTCCTCTCTCTTCTCCTCCCTCCTCTCTCTTCCCTCTCCCTCCTCTCTCTTCCCTCTCTTTCCTCTCTCTTCCCTTTCCCTCTCTCCTCTCCTCTCCCTCTCTCTCACTCTCTGCAGAGACGGCGCCGCACGCCCTAGGGTTTACACGCGCAGTTGCAGTGCGTGCGGCGGCGGCGCGTGCACGGCGGCGGCGGCGGCACGCGCGCAATCGAAGGAAGAAGGGAGAGAGAGAGAGAGAGAGAGAGAGGGGAACGTACCTACGGCGCGGGGACGACGGCGTGGACGACGGCGGAGAAGATCGCCGGGGCGAAATTTCGGCAGCCTGACGGCGGGAGTGTAAAAGACTGGGCGCCAAAGACTTGGTAAAATTTTCAGCCCGCCCGCGCAACCTTTATATAGGAGCCATTTCTACTGGCGGTTCATAATGACAACCGCCAGTAGAAATCATTTCTATTGGTGGTTGTCATTATGAACCGCCAGTAGAAATGGCTTCCACAGACTGTGGAGGCCATTTCTACTGGCGGTTCTCATTGTAAACCGCCAGTAGAAATAATTTCTACTGGCGGTTTTCGTTATGAACCGCCAGTAGAAATATTTTTAGTATATTATTTTTTATGATATATATACATATATTAAGTATATAAATTTGTATACATATTAAATATATAAATATATATATTTAGTATACATAATATATATAGTTATATATTACTTCTCTCTCTCCCTCCTCTCTCTCCTCTCTCTCTCTCCTCTCCTCTCTCTCTCCTCTCTCTCTCCTCTCTCTCCTCTCTCTCCTCTCCATCCTCTCTCTCCCCTCTCCCTCCTCTCTCCCTCCTCTCTCTTCCCTCCTCTCTCTCTCCCTCTCTCTCCTGTCTCTCCTCTCTCTCTCTCCTCTCTCTTTCTCCTCTCTCCTCTCTCTCCTCTCTCTCTCCTCTCTCTTCCCTCTCTCTCCTCCTTTCCTCTCTCCCCCTCTCTCCTCTCTCTCCTCTCTCTCTCCTCTCTCTCTCCTCTCTATCCTCTCTCTCCTCTCCCTCCTCTCTCTCCCCTCTCCCTCCTCTCTCTCTCCTCTCTCCCTCCTCTCTCTTCTCTCTCTCTCCCTCCTCTATCTCTCCCTCTCTCTCCTCTCTCTCCTCTCTCTCCTCTCTCTCTCTTTCCTCTCTCCTCTCTCTCTCCCCTCTCTCTCCTCTCTCCCCTCTCTCTCCTCTCTCTCTCCCTCTCTCTCCTCTCTCTCTTCTCTCTCTCTCTCCTCTCTCTCTCCTATCTCTCTCTCCTATCTCTCCTCTCTCTCTTCTCTCTCTCCTCTCTCTCCTTTCTCTCTTCTCTCTCTCTCTCCTATCTCTCTCTCCTCTCTCTTCCTCTCCCTCTCTTCTCTAGAAAGTCACTAGAAAGTCGTGTAAAATTACATGCTTCGGTTTGTCGCTAACAATAATCAATTACATGACATGTCCTAACAATAATCAATTACATGACAACTATATAATCTAGGGAGCTATTGTTCTGCCTTGTCCATCATGGCGTACCCAGGGCATCGAATTGCGTGGGATGCTTCGCTCAACGTTCCTTATCTTGGTTGGATGGTCTATGAAAAGAGACATGTCGTTGAACTGGTTAAAATCCTCTAAATCAGATACACCATCAACTCCTATAGCTTGTTGTTTTCCAGGAAAAACTACATGCTTCGGTTTGTCGGTGCTTTTCTTCTCATTGTTAGAAATGATCTGTTCAGCATAGAAGACCTGTGCAGCACGATTAGCAAGGATCCATGGTTCATCTTTGTAACCTACCTTACTTAGATCAAGAACTCTGACCCCATAGTTGTCTACCGTGACATGTTTGTCTTCAACCCATTGACATCGGAAAACCGAGATCTGAAATGTACCATAGTCTAGTTCCCATATGTCCTCAATAAAGCCAAAATATGTAATAATCTCACCAGTTTCATCGTCTATGGCCTCACATCGAACACCACTGTTTTGTGACATGCTCTTTTTGTCCTTGGACTTGGTACAAAATGTGAATCCACTAATGTCATAGGTTTGCCATGTTGTGACCTGGCGTGATGGTCCAGATGCCAACCCCTTGATGGTTTGTTCTTCTATTGTTTCTCCACGTGGAATGTCCTTCACCATTAGCCATGTGTTGAACCGCTGCTTATGTTGCTTCATTACCCAATCAGCCGTATGCCCAGGATTTTGCTCGTGAAGCTCATTGATGTGTTGTTGGATAAATGGCTCTATTATCGCTAGCTGATGTAGGATGCTATGATGTGCCTCAAGTACTGTATTGTGATCTGGTGGGATGAAAGATTTCCGTCCCATCCTCCCGCTTCCATACAATCTACCCTCGTGTCGTGACGGAGGCAAACCTATTGCAACCTGGTCTTTTAGGATACTATTGCAGAATGGACCTCCGGACTCAATGGCCTCTTCGGTACAGTACCCCTCTATCATGGATGCCTCGGGACGAGCACGGGTTGATACATAGCCATTCAGTATTGACATGAAACGCTCATACGTCCACATTTCAGGCAAGTACATAGGACCCAATGCCTCTATTTGTGGCACCAAGTGCACCACAAGGTGCACCATAATATCAAAGAACGATGGAGGGAAACACATCTCAAACTGTGATATTGTCTCCACTGCGAATTCCTGAAGAGATGCCAACTCATCACGGTCAATTACCTTTTGTGAAATTCTGTTGAAAAAGTAGCACAACCGTGTGATTGCCATCTTTAAAAACAAAGGATTTATAGCCCTGATGGCAATATGTAGGAATGTAGTCAGCATGACATGACAATCATGTGAGTTGTAGTTGGTGACTATCAGGTCTTTCATTGACACAATACTCCGTATGCTAGAGCAGAATCCGGATGGGACTTTCAAATTCTTAAGCCAAACACACATCGCATGTTTCTCATCTACATTGAGATTGTAGCTTGCAGCTGGGAGATGGTACTTCCCATTTTCTTGAAGAACAGGATGTAGTTCCTTTTTTATGCCTAAATTTACCAAGTCCATGCGTGAATTGAGCCCTTCTTTTGTTTTGCCCTTTATGTCTAGCAAGGTGCCAATTATGCTTTCAAACACGTTCTTCTGAACGTGCATACCATCGATCGCATGCCGCACATCTAACTCTTTCCAGTAAGGCAAGTACTCGAAGAAAATAGACTTTTTCTTGAATATAGCCCCCGGAGCTGGTTTGGCATCCTTCCTTGTTTTTCCGTCTTTTGTCTTCTTCCCGAAAACAAACTTGATATTCCTGACTATTTCAAAAACTCTATGACCTCTATTGTTACCCGATGGAGTAGTAGAATGTAGTTCACCATTATTGTCAAAGTACTTATCCATCTTTCGCATGCGGTACCTATGTCCTTCCAATAAAAAGCATCTGTGTGTCACACCCGGATTTAAGGGCAAACCCGGGCGCGTCTCAAATGTGTGCTAGGATCAAGTCTCACACATATGATGACTCATGGTACAGAAATCAATGTCATATCTTTATTAAATAATCGGAGTTCTTTACAAAATAACTAAATAAGATACACCACATGTTAATGACGATCCTCCGCACCAACATAGTTGACTGGGAGACGACGGCCTAGATCTCTCCGAACTCATCTTCTTGATTCTCCTCCGGTGGTACCTGTTCTTAACCTGGGAGTGATTATAGTAAGGGTGAGCTCCCATACGGTCATCGCTCAGCAAGTGTGGGGAATAATGTGTATGAGCTCACTTACGGTGGGGGCTCATGTGTAAGGGTGTAGGATCTAGGACACCGGCTAGAGGGGGGTGAATAGACGGTTTTGACTAAAAACAACAATACTTAATAAAATTAATCAATGCAACAAGAGAAATAAAATATCTAGTGTCAATAAGCAAACAATGTATGAAAAACAACTACGGAGATTGAATACTTGAAGAACAATGAGCAAAGCACTAATCAATTGCAAGGCAAGAAGTAATGCTAGAAAGAATAGACACCGAAATTTAACCCGTGGTATCGGTGATTTGCCGATCACCCCTAATCCACGTTGAGGTGGACTTCAAGCTCTCACTTGCTCCTCTATCAAGACACGTCTTGATCTTTAAGCCAAGTGGACAAGAAATCACTCAATACCTCGATTTCACTAGTGTCACCTTTGCCGCTCCGGCGAGGTAGGCGCGAACCCCTCACAATCCACACCGCGGCTTCTCCACAATCTTCTTGGAGAGCTCGACGGAGACAATCACCCGAGCCGTCTAGGAGGCGGCAACCTCCAAGAGTAACAAGCCAACGACGCTTGCTCGGTGTACCACCTAGTGCCTCAAGAGTCACCAAATGATGCAAATGCACTAGGAACACTCAATCCCTCACTAGAATGCAATCTCAAGCAAAGAGTGTGAGAGAGTGAGTTGGAGGATCACAAATGAGCTCAATGTATGCAAGGAATGGCCAAGAGAGCCCTCTCACACGAGCTGCCCTTCTATTTATAGTCCTCCACAAGAATCCAACCGTTATGTGCAAAAGGGGGCTGTTCTGCGCACACGCGGACCGTCCGCGCCCTAGGGCCGGACGGTCCGCCGTACACCATAACGGCTATAAAGACGTTTGAAACATGTCAGAGCAGACTCAAAAAGGTGGGTCCGGACAGTCCGCCCTTCAAGGCCGGACCGTCCGCGACCTGGCAATTTCAAACACCCGAGCCTCGGATCAAACGGAGTTAATACACGCGGACCGTCCGGCTATAAATCCCGGACCGTCCGCTACCTGAGTCAGTACTGTCCGGACTGGTCCCCCGGACCGTCCGTAGTACAAAACAGTAAAAGCACACAGTCCCTGTCCAAAAACGAGTTGGACACTTGCGGACCGTCCGCCTCTCACAGGCGGACCGTCCGCCTAATAAAACAGGGACTGGACCGAGGACAGCCTTCTCTGGACATGACTGCGGACAGTCCGGCCCTACGCCCCGGACGGTCCGCAGTGCACACAAACAGAACCAGCCCGAAAAGAACAAATACTGGACCCCTCTGGATGGGTCGCGGACGGTCCGGCCACATGGCGCGGACGGTCCGCCGACCCCAAGATTTAGTCACTTTCCAAACTCGCTTTTGAAAAGATTTTAACTCTCCGAAACGGAAGCGCTGCTAGTCCTCATGCAAATGCAACCACTAGATGCTCTATGAGGCACTAAGTCTTAC
The DNA here is from genome assembly GCF_902167145.1 of Zea mays. Lineage (NCBI taxonomy): Eukaryota > Viridiplantae > Streptophyta > Magnoliopsida > Poales > Poaceae > Zea > Zea mays. Next base: position 19,377,897 of record NC_050101.1, on the reverse strand, counting down.
ACAGAACAAAGTCATTAACCCCTCTTAATAGTACGGCTATCTAGCCTACCAATCCGGTCACTTTCTTCTCTACACACCTGGTGACCGGCAAAAACAAAACCTATGTTATACCTTTGCCTTCACCTGATCCACAACCAATGCTCATAAGTCTTCAAGACTTCTCAGTTCACTGTGGTTCAACCTGCATTCTTATTTCTCCAGGAATTATTAGACCACAAGAAGTTGTCATTAATTACCAAAACATTACCAAAGGGGCCTAGATGATTCACAATCTCCCCCTTTTTGGTAATTGATGACAACACCACATTGTATATAAAAGAGAAGTTTAGTTTCTCCAAATCTCTCTCATACCTAAGGTATAAGATAGATCTTGGAGATGAGTTTTATAGGACTTATCTTGATTTGAAGTTCTGTCTGAGAGATAGATAAATCCCAATAAAAAAACTCAGAATGTAAGAAAGGCTCCCCCTAAGTGTGTGCAGGATTATCTGACGTTGAAGATATAACACACATAATATATTTGAGCTTGATGGAGACTTTCCTGCAAATATGGTTATCGAGGCATACAAGAGATGATTCATAGAGTGAGCGCAGCAATTATAATTACTCCTCGAATAACCACACATAGAAAAGTTTGAACTAAAACATAGTTCATCCCACAGAATATTACAGAAAATAGTCCACAGACATACGACATAGAGTTAATAGTTCAAACTACGGCACAAAAAGTAACATGCATATGCAAAGTCTTAATGTCCACATAGAATCACCAACTCCCCCTGAAGAAGACGCCAGGCAGACAACCTCATCACTTCTCACTTGGCATCAATTGCCACAAAGGAGAGGCCTCACTGATCGCTCGGCGGAGGATGCATATTGTAGTAATGAGTGCTGAAGGTATCAAACAGGGAGGAGAACTGGCCAAAATCCTGCTGAAGCTGCTGCTGCCTCTGACTGATCTCCTGCATGTTGTCATTTGTAGAGAGATTATCAAACTGACTGGACAGGGCACCCATGTTGTCCTGAAAACTCTGTTGCATATTGTTCAGCCTGGTCATGATGGGATCAGTGACATTAGTGTGAATCTGATCACGAAAATCAGAAAACTCAGAGTTGAGTGCATCCCAGTTGCTGTCAAACTGAGACTGCATGGCATCAAAACGATGATCCATCTGTGTCACCAGGCCATCAAAGCGTGTATCAATGTGATGCTCAAGTCCCTGCTGCATATTCTGAAAATAAGGATCAAAGTATCCTGGAGCAGGCTCCCAATAGTGCTGAGGCTGAGGAGGAGGTGGAGGAGGAGGCATCTGCTGTTCCTCAACATTAGGAGCTGCTCCACCCTCATAGCCAGGGTCTTCCTCATCATCTGGGAATGGAGTGAGCGGCCTGGTGAGAAACCCTATCTCATTCTTAAAAGGCCTGAATGGAGTGTGAACAATCTCACATGGGCCCTCAAATCTTGTCTTGGATTTGACCAGTGCCATAATGTAGGGAGCATATGCCAAGTTTTGATTCTTGTCCATCTTTAAATCATTAAGCTGTCTCATCATGAAAAGAACAATGTTCATGACTTCACCATTCATTATATGCTGGATGATGTTCCAGAACTTATCCCTGATTTTACTCTTATCACCACTCTTGGGAAGGATGGTGACTCTGGCAATCTTGTTGATGACAGCAGGATGATGTCTGAGTCCTGCTGTCTCACCAAATCTCCTGGGTATACCAAGTCTGGCTGGCTCATAAAACTGCACAAAATCCTCAAAATTGTCTTCAGTATAAAGATCCACTCCAGCAGAAATGGTGCCATAGTTCAGACTGTTGGCAGCTGCAAAGTCAGCAAAAGAAGCAGAGTAGCGCTTGAAGCCAGTCATCCAGGTGATGGATTCTTCTGCAATATCAATCTCTGAGGTAGCCAAGAATTGCTTAACAGCCATTTCATTAAAATCTGTGCGCTGCCCCATAAACTGATATAGTCCGCATGCCTCAAACTTAGGGATCAAACCCTCCATGACTGATTGACTGAGCAGGAATGACCAATCAATCACCTGATGCTTATGGAAATTAGTATCCACCAGGGTGCCCCAGAAAACATCAAACTGCAGCTGCGTGTGGAAAAACTGGATGTTGGTATCTGATGGCAGAGCATACTGATCCACAGTCCGTCGAGAGCAGTACTCAGTCATAGAAAATCTCCGCTTTGGGAAAGTCCATCCTTGGATATCAATGGGATAATCAGGATGAACATGAGGAAAATCTTCCGCATCCATGGATTCAGTGCCCCCAGCTGAGGATTGGGCTTCTGAATCAGTGGTTGGTACATAATCATCATCATTTCCTCGAGGGCGCTTGGATTTAAAGTGACCTGCAAGTTTCTTGCGTAGACCACCAAGACCACTGCAACAATGTGACAAACATCCATAGATAAATAATTGAAACCAATCACCATTTGTAAAAGGAATGGAACTGTAATGCTCTGCCAGGGTCCGGACTGTCCGCGCTAGGGGGCCGGACGGTCCGCGCCAGAGGCCCGGACGGTCCGCGTCCACCAGGCGGACGGTCCGCGACCGACCAGGGGCGACTCCAAGAACCCTAGCCGCCACAAGTGTTCAATTTGATGTTTTTGCAGATAATATCCAACCAAACAGGTTCAAAATTTTGCATAGCATTGATATTGAGAAGAACTATCAATCCCACCAATCAGATTTTGAAACCCACTGCTCAATTTCAGATCAGAGAAGAAACCCAAATAATCTCAAAGTTGATGAAATTTGACTAAATCCACAAGATTTGAGAATACCGTGATGAAGACATGTTGAGAGAATGTTGCTGCAAGCTGTCAGACTGTCCGCACGCAACTTTACTTCACGGTCCGCGCACACTCGACACAAGAGAGAATATAGTGAGTGGAGAGCAAGAGAGAACAACCAAATGGGCACAACTGGCAAGTCTGCGGGCTCTGTCCCTTTTTCTGCCCTATCGCGGACGGTCCGCGCGGGGGCGGTGGACGGTCCGCGCCCTGATGATCTCAGACGGTCTGCGAGGCTGCTCGGACTGTCCATTTCCTGATGCTGCGGACGGTCCGCGGTCCATGGGCGGACGGTCCGCGGCCTGATACTCATTTTTCCAATTTCTGTCCACTTGCTGATTTTGAATTTTGATTCCAAATTGGTGCTTATATATGGACATTTCGACCAATCCAAGAGTTAGTATGCATGCATATACATATTATGTAATTGAGAAGTGCTAGACTTTTGAATAAAACTATCTAGAGCAAGTTGAAATGAAAAATGCGCCAATAATACCAAATAAATAGCATAAAAAGCATGTTTAGACCCGAGATGCAAGACTACACATGTGTGATCAACTTAAAGCCACATTTGAGAGATCGATCACATTCATTTCACTTCTTAGGGAACAAAATCTTGTTTCATCCAAAGGCTTTGTAAAAATGTCGGCCAATTGATCATCCGTTCCAATGGAATAAATACAAATATCTCTCTTGCCAACATGATCCCTTAAGAAGTGATGCCGTATATCAATATGCTTGGTTCTTGAGTGTTGGACCGGATTTGTCGCCAATTTTACCGCACTCTCATTATCACACATGAGAGGCACATTCTTGAAAATAACTCCATAATCCAATAAAGTTTGTTTCATCCATAATAGTTGAGCACAACAATTTCCGGCCGATATATATTCCGCCTCGGCGGTAGATAAAGCAACCGAATTTTGCTTCTTAGAAGACCATGAAACAAGAGATCTACCAAGAAATTGACAACAACCGGAGGTGCTTTTTCTATCAACTTTGCACCCCGCATAATCCGAATCCGAGTATCCAATTAATTCAAAGTGGGCACCTTTGGGATACCATAGACCAATATTGGGGGTATACTTCAAATATCTTAGAATTCTTTTTGCGGCCTTCAAGTGAATCTCTCTAGGTGAAGCTTGAAATCGTGCACACATGCATACACTAAACATAACATCGGGCCTAGATGCGGTAATATAAAGTAAACTACCAATTATTGAACGATAAAGTTTTTGATCTACTATAGTACCTCCCTCATCTAAGTCTAGATGACCATTTGTTGCCATTGGAGTCTTGATAGGCTTAGCATTTTCTAAACCAAACTTCTTGAGCATGTCCTTCAAATATTTGGATTGACTTATAAAAATACCATCTTTCAATTGTTTGATTTGAAGGCCAAGAAAGAAGCTCAATTCTCCAATCATAGACATCTCAAATTCTTTTGACATCATTTTTCCGAACTCCTCACAAAATAATTCATTAGTAGATCCAAAAATGATATCATCAACGTAAATTTGACAAACAAATAAGTCTTTACCAATTCTTTTAGTGAATAGAGTAGTGTCAACCTTCCCAATTTTGAAGTCTTTGGAAAGCAAGAAATCCCTAAGCCTTTCATACCAAGCGCGTGGAGCTTGCTTAAGCCCATAGAGAGCTTTAGAAAGCTTGAACACATGGTTAGGTCTTTTGGGGTCCTCAAAACCGGGAGGTTGTTCCACATACACTAGTTCACTAATCTTACCATTTAGAAAGGCACTCTTAACATCCATTTGGTAGAGCTTGATATTATGTGCACAAGCATAAGCAAGTATAATCCGAATTGCTTCTAATCTTGCTACGGGGGCAAAAGTCTCCCCAAAATCCAATCCTTCAACTTGAGTATATCCTTGTGCAACCAATCTTGCCTTGTTTCTTACTACCACACCATCTTCATTGTGCTTGTTGCGAAACACCCATTTTGTACCAATAACATTGTGGTTCTTTGGTCTCTCAACAAGCTCCCAAACTTCATTTCGAGCGAAGTTATTTAATTCTTCATGCATTGCATTCACCCAATCAACATCAAGTAGAGCTTCATCTACACGGTTAGGTTCCATACAAGATACAAAAGAGAAATGTTCACAAAACGAAGCTATGCGAGAGCGAGTTTGAACACCCTTACTAATATCACCCACAATTTGATCAACCGGGTGATCCTTCACAATGGAATGATGAATTCTTGATACCGTTTGATAATTGCTTGTTGAAGCATTTGGAGGAACCGTAGGTCTTGAAGTACCTTGATCATGAGTATCTATGGTTTCATCGAGTTGTTGGCTTTGGTGATCTTCCTCATTTATAGTTGAGGATGAAGGGATGACAACCACACTATCTTCATCATCATCTTCCTTAGGTTTTATTTCACCAATGGCCATTGTTTTCATTGCATTTATCAATTGAGTTCCCCCAACATCATCGAGATTATCACTCTCATCTTGAGACCCATTTGTTTCATCAAATTCAACATCATAGGCTTCCTCAATAATACCATGAGTTTTGTTGAAGACTCTATAAGCCTTACTATTTGATGAATATCCAAGAAGAAAACCCTCATCACATTTCTTCTCAAATTTGGAAAGCCGGCTCCCCTTTCTCAAAATATAACATTTGCAACCGAATACCCTAAAATATGAGATATTTGGCTTTCTACCAATAAGCAATTCATATGGAGTTTTCTTCAAGAGCTTGTGACAATATAGTCTATTTGATGAATGACAAGCGGTATTTATTGCCTCGGCCCAATAAGAATCCGATATACTATATTCCGCTAACATGGACCTAGCCATGTCAATAAGAGTTCTATTCTTTCTTTCAACAATACCATTTTGTTCCGGGGTATATTTGGAAGAGAATTCATGTTTGATACCCTTGTCATCACAATATTGATCAATTCTTGCATTTTTGAATTCCGACCCATTATCACTTCTAACCTTTTTGATGTCGAAATCAAATTGATTTTGAGCCAATATAGCAAATGACTTGAATGTTTCAAACACATTGGATTTGTCTCGAAGAAAATAAACCCAAGTAAATCTTGAATAGTCATCCACAATCACAAGACAATAGGAATTACCACCAATACTTACAAAAGATGTGGGACCAAATAAATCCATGTGAAGTAATTCCAAAGGTCGATGAGTGGACATTTGACTTTTATTTGGATGAGTATTTGCCACTTGCTTACCGGCTTGACAAGAGCTACACAATTTGTTCTTTTCAAACTTCACATCTTTTAAGCCTCGAACTAAGTCATGCTTGGTTAACCGATTGAGTTGCTTCATCCCAACATGACCAAGTCTTCTATGCCATAACCAACCTAGTGAAGCTTTTGAAAATAGGCAAGTTGTGAGCTTTGCCTCATTAGATGAGAAATCAACAAGATAAAGATTTTCATGTCTAAAGCCTTTAAATTTAAGATTGCTACCATTAACACTAGAGATAATAACATCTTCAACTGTGAAATTGCAACAAAATCCTAAATCACATAATTGAGCTACGGAAAGTAAATTAAAATTCAAAGACTCAACCAATAGCACATTTGATATAGAATGATCATTTGAGATAGCAATTTTACCCAAACCTTTAACCTTTCCTTTACGATTATCTCCAAATGTGATACTATCATAATTTGAGCAATCTTCCTCACTCATTTGGGTAAACATTCTCATATCCCCGGTCATGTGTTGAGTACATCCACTATCCAACACCCAATGATTCCCTCCCGCCTTGTAGTTCACCTACAAAAGGAAATCAATCTCTTTTAGGTACCCAAACTTGCTTGGGTCCTCGGATGTTAGTGACCAAGGTCTTTGGCACCCAAATAGCTTTCTTTTTGTTTCCAACAATTGAGGTACCAACAAATTTAGCATGAACACCTTTTGCATTATGAGAAAGAACATAACAATGCTCAAAACAAGTGGAGGATACATTTTTGAACTTAGGACAATTTTTCTTAACATGCCCCTTTTTGTGACACTTGTGACACACTTTGTCACATTCTTTCACAAACAATGTCTTTTGCTTTACAAAAGCATTCTTTCCTTTCTTAGGAACATATCCAAGACCTTCACAGTTAAGAGAGCATCGTTGACTTCCCAATATGAAATCCAATTTAGTCTTACCACCATATGCCTTTTCTAGATCATGAGTTAGAGCATTTATTCTATCTACTAACACTTCATTCTCAACAATAATTTTTGATTCATCAAGAGCAATGTTATCAATGAGAGAAATTTTGCATTTATCACAAATAGAGTTAGTAGATAGTGGTTCACTTGTAAGACTATCAAGTAAGTCACAAGTGACTCCAACATCCTTAGTGACCACCTCAACTTCATGCACAATAGATGATTTTTGAGCATCCGCAAGCTTCTCACAATTTTCTTTGAGATCATTGTGAGAGGTCTTGAGCTCCTCAAAAGACACTTGGAGGTTTTTATACAATTCCTTCAAGGTCTTAAATTTTTCTTTTTCTTTGTGCATGTAGTCATCGGCCTCACCTAGCATTCTAACAAGATCATCATATGAATAGCCATCATCATCAACATCATCAATATCATCATCATCTTTTATATCATTTAAATCGGTGATGATTTTTACCTTAGCATCTCCCTTTGCCATGAGACAATGGGGGGATGAAAAGAGTGAGGGAGCTTCCTTGATGGCAATTCCGGCATTAAGCTTTGATGAGGTGTCATCATTATTATCATCATCCGAGCTATCATCCGAGTCCCATTCAACTAGATAGGCTTTGCCATCTTTCTTCTTGTTGTAGAATTTCTTTTTCTTCTTGTCACTTTCATCTTTGCCCTTCTTCTTCTTGCTTGGGCAATTCATGGCAATGTGACCGGGTTCCCCACACTCAAAGCACTTTCTATCATTGAAAGCATTTCTTCTAGATGTTTGACCTCTTCTAGGTTGACCTCTTTTCATTTTCATGAATTTATTGAATTTCCTTACAAATAAAGCCATGTCACCATCACTCTCACTTTCATTTTCTTCATCATTGCTATCTTCTTTTTCAATTGCCTTTGAGGCCTTTGCTTTGAGAGCAATAGATTCATTTTTCACCTTCTTTGCCAAACTTAAGGCATCGGCTTGAGACTTCTTAAATATATCTTGAGTGAGAATTTCTCCCAATACTTCGGTTGGAGAAGTTGTAGATAGATCACTTCTTACTAGCATTGTCACAATAGTCTCATATTTCTCCGAAAGTGATCTAAGGAACTTGTGTGTGAAATCCACATCCGGTACATTAAAACCAAGTCCTTTGAGTTCATTTACAATCTCATTCAACCGATTGAACATATCGGATACACTCTCATCTTCTTTCATAATAAATTGCTCAAACTTCCCTTTGCACACATATAGTTTGGCACTCTTCACAATTGTAGTTCCTTCATGAATTTCCATTAATTTTATCCAAATCTCATGAGCGGTTGTGAGATTTTTGATACGATTGAACTCATTTATATCAAGAGCATCATAAAAGACATTCATGGCTTGATCATTTGTGAGGATATTCTCATTATCACTAATGGATGGTTCATCTTCCTTCAATACAACAAATCCATCTCTAACAATTGGCCAAATTTTTCCACCCATTGCTCTAAGATGCATTGACATTCTTATTTTCCAATAATCATAATTGCTTCCATCAAAGTGCGGTGGCTTCCCAATGTGCACATTGTTGTTACTAGCCATTTTGTCCCACTCCGGGATGATTAGATCCACAAACAATGGAGTCCTTGGCTTTGATACCACTTGTAGGATCTAGGACACCGGCTAGAGGGGGGGTGAATAGACGGTTTTGACTAAAAACAACAATACTTAATAAAATTAATCAATGCAACAAGAGAAATAAAATATCTAGTGTCAATAAGCAAACAATGTATGAAAAACAACTACGGAGATTGAATACTTGAAGAACAATGAGCAAAGCACTAATCAATTGCAAGGCAAGAAGTAATGCTAGAAAGAATAGACACCGAAATTTAACCCGTGGTATCGGTGATTTGCCGATCACCCCTAATCCACGTTGAGGTGGACTTCAAGCTCTCACTTGCTCCTCTATCAAGACACGTCTTGATCTTTAAGCCAAGTGGACAAGAAATCACTCAATACCTCGATTTCACTAGTGTCACCTTTGCCGCTCCGGCGAGGTAGGCGCGAACCCCTCACAATCCACACCGCGGCTTCTCCACAATCTTCTTGGAGAGCTCGACGGAGACAATCACCCGAGCCGTCTAGGAGGCGGCAACCTCCAAGAGTAACAAGCCAACGACGCTTGCTCGGTGTACCACCTAGTGCCTCAAGAGTCACCAAATGATGCAAATGCACTAGGAACACTCAATCCCTCACTAGAATGCAATCTCAAGCAAAGAGTGTGAGAGAGTGAGTTGGAGGATCACAAATGAGCTCAATGTATGCAAGGAATGGCCAAGAGAGCCCTCTCACACGAGCTGCCCTTCTATTTATAGTCCTCCACAAGAATCCAACCGTTATGTGCAAAAGGGGGCTGTTCTGCGCACACGCGGACCGTCCGCGCCCTAGGGCCGGACGGTCCGCCGTACACCATAACGGCTATAAAGACGTTTGAAACATGTCAGAGCAGACTCAAAAAGGTGGGTCCGGACAGTCCGCCCTTCAAGGCCGGACCGTCCGCGACCTGGCAATTTCAAACACCCGAGCCTCGGATCAAACGGAGTTAATACACGCGGACCGTCCGGCTATAAATCCCGGACCGTCCGCTACCTGAGTCAGTACTGTCCGGACTGGTCCCCCGGACCGTCCGTAGTACAAAACAGTAAAAGCACACAGTCCCTGTCCAAAAACGAGTTGGACACTTGCGGACCGTCCGCCTCTCACAGGCGGACCGTCCGCCTAATAAAACAGGGACTGGACCGAGGACAGCCTTCTCTGGACATGACTGCGGACAGTCCGGCCCTACGCCCCGGACGGTCCGCAGTGCACACAAACAGAACCAGCCCGAAAAGAACAAATACTGGACCCCTCTGGATGGGTCGCGGACGGTCCGGCCACATGGCGCGGACGGTCCGCCGACCCCAAGATTTAGTCACTTTCCAAACTCGCTTTTGAAAAGATTTTAACTCTCCGAAACGGAAGCGCTGCTAGTCCTCATGCAAATGCAACCACTAGATGCTCTATGAGGCACTAAGTCTTACACAGAACAAAGTCATTAACCCCTCTTAATAGTACGGCTATCTAGCCTACCAATCCGGTCACTTTCTTCTCTACACACCTGGTGACCGGCAAAAACAAAACCTATGTTATACCTTTGCCTTCACCTGATCCACAACCAATGCTCATAAGTCTTCAAGACTTCTCAGTTCACTGTGGTTCAACCTGCATTCTTATTTCTCCAGGAATTATTAGACCACAAGAAGTTGTCATTAATTACCAAAACATTACCAAAGGGGCCTAGATGATTCACAAAGGGTGATCAACAAATAATGGTTAAGGCTGAGCATTGCTTTTAATAAGTTGGTCAAAATTTTATTAGCAATTACTAAGTGTAAGTAAATACCATCAATAATATAAATGATCATAAATAACAATAATAATGCTTCCCACAATGCAATGCATATGACAGATTAAATTTAATTCCATAGGTTAATCATGCGAGAGTCCTGAGCCGCTCTTGACCGTGAGCACGGCTGATATACCAGTTTTACACTCTGCAGAGGTTGCGCATCTTTACCCACAAGACGTGTTTCCCGTGTAGCCAGGGTTAGCTAGACCCTTAGACACTTCCAAGGTGAATGGCTAGGGATTCACTGCGAGGCCTTTACAAAGTTCCACTAGTTTGGGAAAACCCGCTACGGTTTCAGACAAAAGGGAGCATAGCACCTTGTTCCACGGTCTGTAACCCCATCGCAGTAATTACAGCCAGCACTATGCTCTGCAGCGATTCACTCCCCGCTTGCCCCTTTCGGGTAAGGTGATCCCTCCCTAGTTTTCCTAATTAATTGGCCAAGGGCGTCCCATTAAACCCTTGTGGTAGCACTGTTTTCTCAGGTTAAGCTCCATGTTTCAATTAACAAAATGTTCTTGTCATGTACAATAATAAGGCCAACAGTAATGATAAAACATGATCATAAACAGATATAATAATAATCCCAAAACCAGGTAGAGCAATAGCAAGACTACCCAATAATTCATTTGTATTCAAGGTGTAGGGTAAACAAAACTAGGTAACCTATTAGGTCCCATCAATTTAACCTAACAGTGCAGCATTGATTAACAGAACATTATTAGGTCAAAGAATGTGATCAAGGACACAACTTGCCTTTTTGGTGCAACTCCAGGTACTTCTCCAAGTTGGTCTTCAGGTTCCTCGTAACCTCGCTTCTATTCGCAGCAAAACATACATATAGGCAAACAATGAATAAAAATAACATTACACCAAACAGATAAGCAAACTACGTAGGAATATTCTACGCATCGCTACGAGATCGTAGGTTCGAGAACCACTAAAATCGGAGTCACGATGAAAAAGATATGGTTTTGGAAGATTTGGGTGATTACATAGGAAAACTATATTCTAGGTTGATTTTAAGTAATATAAATCATGTGAAAAGATATTCTAAAGAAGTAACTATCTTAACTTTAATCTAAATTATAATTTGAGTAGAGATCAACCTATAATTATAGACATATTAACATATGTTAAACAAATTAGTTACTTATTTTTGGAAACATGTTACATGATAGAATAAGGTTACTAAAGTGTAGGCAATATTAACACGAATCTAACGCAACTTGAACGGACTAAAACGGAGTTAAAACATAGGAGATATGATTTTCCGAAGTTTAGTGAATTATTTTTACACTTTAAAACAGTTTTCTGATTTTAATTTATAATTCCCAACGAGTTTGGACGGCGGGTTCTATTACTAAATACTTCAGGGTTAATTCTATAAATAAAAGGACCCGTATGTATTGATCTTTACATAAGGGTGGACTGCGGGTTATTTTCCTGATTCTTCGAGGGCTCTTACGCAAAATTGCCGGACGAAGGGGTATAGGTGTATCAGCGCCGTTCAATCCGAATCAACGGCTCCGATTAAAAGCTTCCCAGCCCGAACCGGTATGCGATAACCGCCCTCGGATCGAGGATCAACGGCCACGATTTAATGAAGTGCGATTCAATCAGAACCGCCCGATCTGATCCAGTGGCCCGGATTGTAACGCGTGAAGGGGTATCCTACATCTAATCACAGCCATCAATGCCAGATCCAACGGACCACGTTTCCTACAGCCATACCGTTATCTCGCTATGATCTCGTCCGTTGATTCTGGGATCCATGGCTCCCACGCGACCCGCTTCAACGATCCCAGGGCACGGCGGTGGCCGAGGTCCCGTGGCGGCGATGCTTGCCGGCGCGCGGCAATATGACGTCCGAGCGCTCCAAACCCGAGATTGACGAGTGCTAATCATCTAGTACGAGATCGCGAACATGTGGAGACAGCCCTTACCGGTGGTGATGTCGTGAAGAAGTCAGTTCGCGGCGAGGTGCGGATTCGCGGCGGGGATCAACTCTGGTGAGCAATTCCGCTGTGCCCGGTCGCCAATACGCCCAGGCGTGGCCATGATCACCTCCGTAGGAACGCAGTGAAGCTCCCAAGTTTGGTACCGAGGCCTCGACGTCGGTGTAACCGTGGATCCACGCCGGCGGCTAAATCCCCTCCCTCTCCGCACACCTCCCTCGTTTTCTCATCCCTGCCTAGACGGTGGTCCGGTGTCTCGGTTTGATGGTTTGGGGAAGCTCCGGGGCGGGTCGGTCTTATATGCTCCGGGGTGCGGAGCCCGGGGAGGATCAGGCGCGATCCTCGCCAACTGAATTCCGTTGGGGCCGCGGCAAACACGCGTGGCTGAGGACTGGCAAGGCGGCCCCACCAACAGTGGATCATGGCGCGTGCGCAGGCGCGGGACCGAGCGGGGTCCACGGGGCAGCAGTCCAGGGGCGGCCCGTCGTGCCGGGAAGAGAAACAGAGGGACAGAGGTGGATGCCACCCGTCGGCGAGACCAGGGAGGACGCGCCCGAGGGCGAGTGGGAGTCTGATGCGCTGGGCCCGCGTGTCGGCGACAGTGTGCGCGTGTGATGAGTATTGGGCTGGCGGGGTGCTCTTGGGCCGCGCGGTGCAGAGGGATTCCTGGGCTGAGGGAAACAGAAAGGGCCCAAGACGAGGTTCTCTCTCTTTTTGTTTTTCTATTTTCTGTTTTTGTTCACATTTCAAATTTGGGTTTTGAATTTCAAGCACAAGTTAGATGCAGATACAAACTCCAGCATGAGGTACATAAATATGATTGTTATTAACGTATTTATACATTTTTTTATCCTAGCAAATGTTTCTAATTATGCAATGCATACACCCCAAGAAAAATAGGTAAAATAATTTCTAGTGCATAAAATACTTTAGAGAATACTTGTCAATATATAATTCAACAAAGGGATAATATATTCATATATGGATCCTTTTATCAATCTCTTATTTGAAGACACATTTATTTAAGTTACGAAACGAATTTTCCTAAATCGCCCAAAATATGATTTTGGGGTGTTACAAATTCTACCCCCCTTAAAAAGAATCTCGTCCTCGAGATTAGGACAGGTATAAGAGAACCCTAACTTTGTTGTTCATTTTCTTCCTCATAAGTTTCTTCGTTTTCTCCAGTCATATCTTCCAGGTCTTCTGGTTCTGCGGGATCAGCCTATGCTTCCACATGGTTGACTTGGCCGCGCGAGAAGTTGTGTTGTCCTCGATTGACTGATAAGGCCTGGCTTTTACCTCCCGAGGCTTGTCCCTGCTTTATTGGAGCTGGAGTAGTGTACGCAGCCTTATTTGGGCAGTTGTTGGCAAAATGACCAATCTGTCCACATTTAAAGCATGCCTTGTTTGTTGAGGTGTTAGGGGCAACTAGTCCTACTGGAATGCTTGCTTGGGAAGGACCCGACTTTTGGGATCCCGTAGATTGGATTTGTTGATTCAGGCCTTGAGATGATTGTTGTCCGGGACTGCCACGAATTGGGGTGCCTTGTGATGAAGCATAACGGGGCCGGGTGCTGCTTCCTGCCTGTCCCTGGTTAGTAGCCTTCCTCTTCATCTCGCCTAGCTCAACACGCTTGTGTTCCAGAGCTATAGCCTTGTCCAGAAGTCTCTGGAAAGATGGAAAGGTGTGGGACATCAACTGATACTGGAGCGGCCCAATAAGTCCTTCTATAAATAATTCCTGCTTCTTCTCATCATCAGCGACTTCTGCGGGTGCATATCTAGACAGTTGGATAAACTTGTCTCTGTACTCGCTCACGGACATTCCTCCCTGTTTGAGGGAAAGAAACTCCTTCTTCTTGATCTTCATTAGCCCGGCAGGAATGTGATAATTCCGGAAGTTGGTTGAGAATTCTGCCCAAGAGATGGTGTCGGCGGCAGCATGTGCTGCGCAATAAGCGTCCCACCAATCAGCAGCGGGGCCAGTAAGGCGACCCGATGCATAAAGGACTTTTTCTCGATCAGTGCACTGTGTGATATTAAGCATCTTTTCCACAGATTTAAGCCAGTCATCAGCTTGAAGTGGATCTGGGGAGCTGGAGAATGTGGGAGGCTTGTGGCTCATAAATTCTCTGTGCTTGTCCCTGGGAGGTGGCTGGTGTGGTTGATGTTGATTATTGTTGAGCTGAGCCTGCATATTGGCCATTGTATTGGCCATTTGCTGCAGTAACTGAGTTTGGGCAGCGAGGAATGCTTCCATCCCGGCAGGTGGAGGATTTGGGGGATTCATCTGTGATTCTGAATTGATTACTGCCCTCCTTCGACGTATGCGTGCAGGCAGATCAACACCTCCTCCTGTCCTAGTATTGACCATCTGAGTTAGGGACATAAGGTAAGATAGACTTGTAGGTAGAATGGCTTGGTAGTTAGGACAGATGGCTTAGCAGGTGGCTTTTAGGCTAAATGAACTTAGGCAGAGTCTAGTTTTGTTTCTAGATTGGTTAGATAGGTTATGTACCTATTATGTAGGTCAAGTTGTTCATGGCCAAGTTAGTCTAAGGCACCATTTAAGGGTAAAGCCAATTAGGTTAGAAAGGATTCTTTTAAGATAAGATGGATCTACTAGGATACGATAGAATCTTTTAAGATTAGATGGATATGTTTTAACGGGGGATAATCTAAGTTATCTAGTTACCTTGCGAACATATTTTTTTATGCTTAATTATATATGTAGATGCAATTGTGGACATTACTCCACAACTCATCACACTCAATCAAAGAGCCAAATCAAACAAAGTTCATAAGAACAAGCACTCAATCACATAGATAGCTACAAAAATAATTTTTTTTATGATTAGGTCTCCTATTCCTTAGGGCCACTTTAGGTGTGGGATTTCAAAGTGTGAAATCCACTTTGGCTTTAGGAATGCAAAGATAAGAATGATCGGAGGAAAACAGCAATAGATAAGAAAAGATCGAGGAAAGTTTAGAAAGAATCGGAGTAAAGGTAAGCAGGTGAAAGTTTTGACCAGATCTATCTAGGCTACGTCCTACAGTCAACATTGCTCCGATACCACTTCTGTCACACCTGGATTTAAGGGCAAACCCGGGCGCGTCTCAAATGTGTGCTAGGATCAAGTCTCACACATATGATGACTCATGGTACAGAAATCAATGTCATATCTTTATTAAATAATCGGAGTTCTTTACAAAATAACTAAATAAGATACACCACATGTTAATGACGATCCTCCGCACCAACATAGTTGACTGGGAGACGACGACCTAGATCTCTCCGAACTCATCTTCTTGATTCTCCTCCGGTGGTACCTGTTCTTAACCTGGGAGTGATTATAGCAAGGGTGAGCTCCCATACGGTCATCGCTCAGCAAGTGTGGGGAATAATGTGTATGAGCTCACTTACGGTGGGGGCTCATGTGTAAGGGTGATCAACAAATAATGGTTAAGGCTGAGCATTGCTTTTAATAAGTTGGTCAAAATTTTATTAGCAATTACTAAGTGTAAGTAAATACCATCAATAATATAAATGATCATAAATAACAATAATAATGCTTCCCACAATGCAATGCATATGACAGATTAAATTTAATTCCATAGGTTAATCATGCGAGAGTCCTGAGCCGCTCTTGACCGTGAGCACGGCTGATATACCAGTTTTACACTCTGCAGAGGTTGCGCATCTTTACCCACAAGACGTGTTTCCCGTGTAGCCAGGGTTAGCTAGACCCTTAGACACTTCCAAGGTGAATGGCTAGGGATTCACTGCGAGGCCTTTACAAAGTTCCACTAGTTTGGGAAAACCCGCTACGGTTTCAGGCAAAAGGGAGCATAGCACCTTGTTCCACGGTCTGTAACCCCATCGCAGTAATTACAGCCAGCACTATGCTCTGCAGCGATTCACTCCCCGCTTGCCCCTTTCGGGTAAGGTGATCCCTCCCTAGTTTTCCTAATTAATTGGCCAAGGGCGTCCCATTAAACCCTTGTGGTAGCACTGTTTTCTCAGGTTAAGCTCCATGTTCCAATTAACAAAATGGTCTTGTCATGTACAATAATAAGGCCAACAGTAATGATAAAACATGATCATAAACAGATATAATAATAATCCCAAAACCAGGTAGAGCAATAGCAAGACTACCCAATAATTCATTTGTATTCAAGGTGTAGGGTAAACAAAACTAGGTAACCTATTAGGTCCCATCAATTTAACCTAACAGTGCAGCATTGATTAACAGAACATTATTAGGTCAAAGAATGTGATCAAGCACACAACTTGCCTTTTTGGTGCAACTCCAGGTACTTCTCCAAGTTGGTCTTCAGGTTCCTCGTAACCTTGCTTCTATTCGTAGCAAAACATACATATAGGCAAACAATGAATAAAAATAACATTACACCAAACAGATAAGCAAACTACGTAGGAATATTCTACGCATCGCTACGAGATCGTAGGTTCGAGAACCACTAAAATCGGAGTCACGATTAAAAAGATATGGTTTTGGAAGATTTGGGTGATTACATAGGAAAACTATATTCTAGGTTGATTTTAAGTAATATAAATCATGTGAAAAGATATTCTAAAGAAGTAACTATCTTAACTTTAATCTAAATTATAATTTGAGTAGAGATCAACCTATAATTATAGACATATTAACATATGTTAAACAAATTAGTTACTTATTTTTGGAAACATGTTACATGATAGAATAAGGTTACTAAAGTGTAGGCAATATTAACACGAATCTAACGCAACTTGAACGGACTAAAACGGAGTTAAAACATAGGAGATATGATTTTCCGAAGTTTAGTGAATTATTTTTACATTTTAAAACAGTTTTCTGATTTTAATTTATAATTCCCAACGAGTTTGGACGGCGGGTTCTATTACTAAATACTTTAGGGTTAATTCTATAAATAAAAGGACCTGTATGTATTGATCTTTACATAAGGGTGGACTGCGGGTTATTTTCCTGATTCTTCGAGGGCTCTTACGCAAAATTGCCGGACGAAGGGGTATAGGTGTATCAGCGCCGTTCAATTCGAATCAACGGCTCCGATTAAAAGCTTCCCAGCCCGAACCGGTATGTGATAACCGCCCTCGGATCGAGGATCAACGGCCACGATTTAATGAAGTGCGATTCAATCAGAACCGCCCGATCTGATCCAGCGGCCCGGATTGTAACGCGTGAAGGGGTATCCTACATCTAATCACAGCCATCAATGCCAGATCCAACGGACCACGTTTCCTACAGCCATACCGTTATCTCGATATGATCTCGTCCGTTGATTCTGGGATCCATGGCTCCCACGCGACCTGCTTCAACGATCCCAGGGCACGGCGGTGCCCGAGGTCCCGCGGCGGCGATGCTTGCCGGCGCGCGGCAATATGACGTCCGAGCGCTCCAAACCCGAGATTGACGAGTGCTAATCATCTAGTACGAGATCGCGAACGTGCGGAGACAGCCCTTACCGGTGGTGATGTCGTGAAGAAGTCAGTTCGCGGCGAGGTGCGGATTCGCGGCGGGGATCAACTCTGGTGAGCAATTCCGCTGTGCCCGGTCGCCAATACGCCCAGGCGTGGCCACGATCACCTCCGTAGGAACGCAGTGAAGCTCCCAAGTTTGGTACCGAGGCCTCGACGTCGGTGTAACCGTGGATCCACGCCGGCGGCTAAATCCCCTCCCTCTCCGCACACCTCCCTCGCTTTCTCATCCCTGCCTAGACGGTGGTCCGGTGTCTCGGTTTGATGGTTTGGTGAAGCTCTGGGGCGGGTCGGTCTTATATGCTCCGGGGTGCGGAGCCCGGGGAGGATCAGGCGCGATCCTCGCCAACTGAATTCCGTTGGGGCCGCGGCAAACACGCGTGGCTGAGGACTGGCAAGGCGGCCCCACCAACAGTGGATCATGGCGCATGCGCAGGCGCGGGACCGAGCGGGGTCCACGGGGCAGCAGTCCAGGGGCGGCCCGTCGTGCCGGGAAGAGAAACAGAGGGAGAGAGGTGGATGCCACCCGTCGGCGAGACCAGGGAGGGCGCGCCCGAGGGCGAGTGGGAGTCTGATGCGCTGGGCCCGCGTGTCGGCGACAGTGTGCGCGTGTGATGAGTATTGGGCTGGCGGGGTGCTCTTGGGCCGCGCGGTGCAAAGGGATTCCTGGGCTGAGGGAAACAGAAAGGGCCCAAGACGAGGTTCTCTCTCTTTTTGTTTTTCTATTTTCTGTTTTTGTTCACATTTCAAATTTGGGTTTTGAATTTCAAGCACAAGTTAGATGCAGATACAAACTCCAGCATGAGGTACATAAATATGATTGTTATTAACGTATTTATACATTTTTTTTATCCTAGCAAATGTTTCTAATTATGCAATGCATACACCCCAAGAAAAATAGGTAAAATAATTTCTAGTGCATAAAATACTTTAGAGAATACTTGTCAATATATAATTCAACAAAGGGATAATATATTCATATATGGATCCTTTTATCAATCTCTTATTTGAAGACACATTTATTTAAGTTACGAAACGAATTTTCCTAAATCGCCCAAAATATGATTTTGGGGTGTTACACTGTGCCTCATGTACACTATCTTCTTAGATGCAGTAAGGGACACGTAAGCAGTTCCATCAATGCATACTGTGCAGCCAACCTTTCCCTTAAACTGGCCTGATAATGTGAAGAGTGCAGGGTAATCGTTGATCGTAACAAAAATAATTGCTCTCAGCGTGCATGAATCTTTACGATACTCATCCAACATTTGAACACCCGTTACCCACAATATTTTCATATCCTCCATTAAGGGCTCTAAAAATACATCCATATCAACTCCAGGTTGTGTAGGTCCAGAAATAAGGATGGTTAGCAAAATGTACTTCCGTTTCTGCATCAACCATGGAGGAAGGTTGTATATGGTGAGGATCACTGGCCATGTGCTATGCTTGCTGCTCCTTTCAGCAAATGGATTCATTCCATCAGTACTCAGTGCGAACCTAACATTTCTTGGTTCATCGGCAAAGTCTCGGTGGTTCTCATTGAAATCTTGCCACTGCTTCCCATCGACTGGATGTTGAAGCTTCCCATCGTTTTTGTGCTCATCAGAAGCATGCCAGCTCATAAGTTTGGCATCCTCAGGGTTAGCGAACAAACACCTCAATCGATCGACGATGGGGAGGTACCACATCACCAAAGCAGGAATCTTTTTGAGCGCATAATAGTCTACTTCTTCTTTTTCTTTGCTCGTGGATTTTGAAGTCTTCTTTTTGGCTTTCTTTCGCTTCTTCCCTTTAGACACAGATGCAACACACTCTTCCTCTCGATAGTCTTTATTCGTCTTGTACCTACTTGCACCACACTTTGGGCAGCTCTCCAAGTCTTTATAATCATCACCTCGATAAAGGATACAGTGATTTCTACACGCGTGGATCTTCTCCACGCCCATAGTGAGTGGACTGATTAGTTTCTTTGCATAGTACGTGTTAGCAGGCACTTTGTTCTCCTTTGGAAGCATGTCTGTGACAATACTCAAGAACGCATCGAAGCCAGCATCAGACAGACCATATCTAGCTTTTAACATCAACATCTTTAACACAGACCGGAGCGTCGTGAACTCTTTGGTACAACCCTTAGACTCGTCGTACAAAGGCTCTTCTGCTGCCTTCTTCAGGGACTCCATACCTTTCATGAAGAACATCGATGGATCTGTATGACGACGCAACATTGCCTCTAACAACTCTGCATCTTCCTCGTCCATAACATTTGGTAGAACATGGGTTCTTTCACGTTCATTTCCTCCAGCGTAACCATGATCAGTAACATTTGGCACTACATGTTCGCTCTGTGGAAGAGGTTGTTGTGTCTCGTGAACGAACTGAAAGTTGTCGTCGATGTTCGCAGGGTTTCCAGCTGTATAAGGCGAAGAGCTACCCTCTCCATGCTTTGTCCAAATTATGTAATCCTTCACAAATCCTCGGCATACCAGATGAGATATGATTTGTTCTGTGTCATCAAATACAACAGCATTTTTGCAGTCCATGCATGGACAATATATGTGCTTTGTCTTTGTTCTCCAAGCATGGTTCGTAGCGACAACAATAAACCTATGGACCTCAGATATGTATGATGGATCTAGCCTTGATAAGTTATACATCCAGGATGTCCTCTCCATCATCACCTGTAAAAAAAGTAACATAAAACACACAAGAACACAAATTGGCAAGAGAAACATATACCAATATTTCCTAACAACTAAATATATCATGGATAAAGAAAATTGGCAAAAGAAACATGAACAACCTTTCTTAGCGACCTTCTTCCAAAAAATAAAGATCAAAACCTCTCCCTTGTATTTTGTGAAATCTGGCCTTCCAATGAAAGTTGGGCTGCACGCGAGCTACACAGTTTTTGTCGGGAAGGATGAAGGGGTATTTATACAACAAAGGTCATAGGCGGTTGGATTAGGCAACCTAACTACTTTATCTCTAACACATGGTGAAACCCTAGATCCAAAATGTGGCTAAAATGGAGGAAAAATGAACAAAATTTGGCAAAAGAAACATAAGCCAAACTTTCCTAGCAACTAATAAACAAAAAATCTTAATACCCAAACCTATCTCTAACACATGGTGAAAGCCTAGTTTCAAAATGTAGTTAAAATTGAGCAAAAATGAACAATAATTGGCAATTGAAACATAATTAAACCAACCTTTCATAACAATTAATAAAAATAATCTTAATTACCAAACCTATCATCCTCCCTCTCCATACAACACATTCACCATTCATTAAGCAACTAAATATGTGTCATGGATAAACTAATTTGAGAACTAAACATGAAAAAGGAGAGGGAATAGACAAAATCTAACCATCTTAAGCAACCTCATTTGAGGAAATAGAGAAAATAACCTAGCTATACTCTTCTCTCTCACATGTAAAACCCTAGATCCAAAATGTGGCTAAAATTGAGCAAGAATGAACAAAAATTGACAAAGAAACATAAACCAACCTTTCTTATTCACCTTCTTCCAAAAAATGAAGACCAAAACCACCCCTCTTGTATTTTGTGAAATCTGGACCTCCAAAATCGCCTCCAATGGAAGTTGGCTGCGAGCTACAGCTCCTGTCGGGGAGGAAGAGTGGTATTTATAACACATAGTTCACTGGCGGTTGGCTTGAAAAACCGCCAGTGGAAACCTATTTCCACTGGCGGTTCTCTTAACACAACCGCCAGTGGAAATAGGATATTTCCACTGGCGGTTGGTGTAACAGAACCGCCAGTGGAAATTAGATTTTCACTGGCGGTTCTGTTACACCAACCGCCAGTGTAAATATCCTATTTCCACTGGCGGTTGTATTAAGAGAACCGCCAGTGGAAATAGGTTTCCACTAGCGGTTCCCAAGTCGGGCCCACCTGGTTTTTTTTACTGGCGCGCGGTAACTGAAACCCCCAGTGATAATTTGTGGGTGCCGCAGGCTTTGAGCTCTTTTCTACTAGTGATTGCATCCATTTTTTCAAATATACAACGTCCTCCACCATGGATAATAACTCACATTCATCGTCCTGTTTTTGAATTTCTTACATCCTAATCTTATACTGTAAAATGCTAACTTGCTTACGAAACAATCTCTCGCTTCCCAGATCGACCATATCTTCTTGACCCGTGTTTGCTCAGAAACTGCAGGGGGGCTTCTAGGTATTCTTTCTAAAACCTTCTTCTGTACCATCTAACATCACAATCTACAGACTTCGTTATTGTTCTTGATGATGAAGTAGTTCGGGTATCTGCAACGTTTGTCAAACCAAGGTACAATAATGGAACTGGTAGTTCAAACCATAGTGACATGAAGCCTGGTGATAGGTTCTGCTATGATCTGGTTCCTATATTTTTTCAGAACAAGCTAATAATTGGTTGTTGCCTAAAAAATAGCAAACAATTGTAGTTAGCTGAAAAGAGAATTTTATTTGTTTCTCTTTTGTGAGGTACTGCAGAAAGCATTTTGAAAACCATGATCTTATGCTGAGCTGCAGCCAATATAAGATTCAACTTAAAGATCTGGAGAAAGTTCTTCTTGCTTTTGCCATTTTGTGCCCATTAAACTCAAATCTTGCCATCTGACAGGGTCTTCAACGTTTCTGTACTAAACACAAGATAAAACTATCAAAGGTTTATCATAATAGAGAGGCCTATTCTAATAGCATGTTCAATTCAGTCACGCAGATATTGCCAAAGCGTCGAAGCAAGTGCGCAGTTTTTTTTATAAATTGCCAAGCTGCTCCATTGCCCGCTGGTAACTGAATTCAGTCACGCAGAAGACATGTATGTTAGGGACTTGCTCTGCGTCATGAGCCACTTTTGCCTCTTCTGTTAATTTTAGTGGTGGTCGAAGTTTTGTAATTTATAAACATGTATAACGTACTGAAGATTAGAAGGATATTTGAGATATTTCTTATTTCATAGTGTTAGAGGTGGATATTGTGGTTACAAATTAAAGGGGTTACTTTGTCTTCTATATTGGCAAATGTGGCTATGTTAAAAAGAAATTTTAAGTATTACTTTGCATTATTTATCATAATGATAGAATATGTATTTTAGATGTAAAATTCAGGGGTTTATTTTAAATAATCTTTCATAATGGAAGATCCGGTTAATTTCGATGCAAATTTGCGGTGTTAAATTGTTTTTGTTTCTCCATAGATGATGATATGGGTGGGTATATGGGCTAAAAAGAAGCATTTGCGCTGGTTGCGATTATGGTACCACAGGCCCTCACCATTCATAATTAAGTCTTTTCTGAAACTTGTGGTAAGTGACAGCACACTTGTTGCTGCAAGCCTGCAAGAATTACTAGGCCACCTGCAACAAGTTTTGCTCTGAGGTTTAAGAGAATCCAGAACCTGACAAGTGTAATTTAGTAGTGCTGGGCTTTCGTCATCTCAAAACAAATAGCCATTAAACTAAATTTCTCTATTTTATAAGTAACGACCAATGTTTACAAGTCGGGCGACCAGCTGGTCGAACTAGAGCAGC
The DNA here is from genome assembly GCF_902167145.1 of Zea mays. NCBI lineage: Eukaryota > Viridiplantae > Streptophyta > Magnoliopsida > Poales > Poaceae > Zea > Zea mays. The sequence goes on along the minus strand of NC_050101.1, from coordinate 19,354,498 downwards.
GACCAGGCGCCTAATCACGATTAGGGTGACGATTAGGACACCTAATCGGTCCTGGTCGACCTCTGGTCGTCTATTAGTCGTCCTATAGATTTATGGACATATGTATATGTATATAACTATATGTAAGCAATAATGCTAGTCTGCATTTCTGCAATACTGCAGTACTGCAATAGAGTGACATTATATAAGTCTTTACTCTTAAAAAGTAGTAACATACTGAAACTGAAAGTAATATAGGCATAATTAGTAGCAGTAATTCAGTAAAAGTGTAAAACTGAAACTGAAAGTAATATAGGCATAAAACTAAAACTGAAAATAGTAGCTACTGAACTTAGTAGCAGCAGAAGTGCAGAACTGAAAGCAGAACTGAAACTCTGAAACTTAGTAGCAGCAGAAGTGCATTACTACTTTACTAGTACAAGCATCAAGCAGTATGCAGTAATGCATTACCTGCTGGCTACTACCTAGAGCAGATCAGCATCCAAACAAAATGCATCAGCAGCAGCACCATCTTCATCCATATCTCCAGTTGCTTCTTGTGTTTGTTGTTGTTCTACTTGTGCAGCAGCAGCACCATCTTCTTGATCATCACTGTCCTCTTCTCCAATATCTTGAGCTGCTGCATTTCTTAAACACTTCCTTGTCCTGACATATGTTCGTTGAGGCTGAGAAGATGAACCAGCACCTACATCAGCTATTCTTGGCAAGTTTCTGCCTCGAAGACCTGAGTTGCTCCTAATGCGACGAACTCAGCCGATACCAATTGTTAGCTACCAACTACGATGGCTACTCAGAAAGGGAAGAGGATAACGTGGGGAAGAAGAAGATAGGAGGAGGATCATTGTATTTCTCATATCTTAACATTCACAGTGGCAAGGCTGAGTTCAAATACACTCCTCACTCTCCTCTCTTACACGGACCAGATGTCCGACGCGTAGCGCCCGCCCACTGGGCCTAGGCACGCGACGGCCCAACACATATCCTTGCAGCTCCTTCCGGCTTCCATCTTCGTTCCCACCACTCTGATGTTCTCCTGCATAGTCTTCCTTGGTACTGACACACTCCCTCTCGACAGCAATCTCTACTGCTCTCCTCCTCCCTCATCATCATGCCGCCGCGCCTCTCCCACCGCAGCACCGCCGCCGTACCCACGCTTCTCCTCCTCCTCACCCTTCTCATGCTCTCCCCTCCTACCACCACCGCCGCGGCGCAGCACCACTGCCACCGCCACCACTCCACAGGCGACGGCGTGGTGATCTCCCAGGCTGACTACCAGGGCCTACAAGCCATCAAGCACGACCTGTCGGACCCCTACATCTTCCTGCGCTCCTGGAACGACAGCGGCGTCACGGCCTGCTCGGGCGCGTGGGCGGGCATCAAGTGTGTCCTCTGCAGCGTGGTGGCCATCACGCTCCCGTGGCGAGGCCTGGGGGCACGCTCTCCGCGCGCGGGCTCGGCCAGCTCGTCCGCCTTCGCTGGCGCCATCGCGGGGGCCGTCCCGTCCTCGCTCGGCTTCCTCACAGACCCCTGCGGCGTCTACCTCTTCAACAACCGCTTCTCCGGTGCCATCCCGCTGTCCATCGGCGGCTGCGTCGCGCTGCAGGCATTTGATGCGAGCAACAACCGCCTCACGGGGGCCGCCGGGGGGCCATCCCCCCAGCCGTCGCCAACTCCACCAGGCTCATCCAGCTTAATCTTAGTCGGAACACGCTCTCTGACGCCGTCCCCGTCGAGGTCGTCGCCTCCGCGTCGCTCGTGTTCCTCGACCTCTCCTACAACAACCTCTCCGGTCCCATCCCCGACGCCTTCGCTGGCTCCGACAAGTCCCCGTCGAAGCTCCTCAACAACAACAACAACAACAAGGAGGCCATCACCGGGAGCTACCAGCTCGTGTTCCTCAGCTTGGCGCACAACTTCCTCGACGGGCCCATCCCGGCGTCCGTCACCAAGCTGCAGCAGCTCGACCTGTACAGCAACAGCCTCAACGGCACCATCCCGACTCAGCTCGCCACGCTCGCCGACCTAAAAGTGCTCGACCTGTCCGGGAACGCGCTATCCGGCGACATCCCGCCGGGGCTCGACAACCTCACCGCCACGTGTTGGAATTGATCTCCACCAGTTAGCCCAACGGTTAACTGGGCCCTTGACCTCGCGCCCTGATCGGGGGCGTCCAGCCCAAGACGAGGCTGGTGGGCCCCTGTTGCGTAGCCCTATAAATAGAGAGGTGAGGGTCGACGGCTGAGACAAGAGGTTCACTTCCGTCTACGTTTCTCCACCTCAACCTTAGACCGATCTCGAGGGAAGGCTGTCAGCAACAGGAAGTCCACCACCGTCGATGCCGAGCTCGCTTCCCCGACCGTCGCTGCTGTAGCGCAGAACTTCACCAACGAACGTGATGGCGAGCGAATCTAAGCAAGGTACAATATGTGTTTGTGCTTTGATCTAGTGGTTAGGATTATTGGGGAGATCCAAAAGTCTATCAATGGCATCAAGAGCCAGGTTAGTTCCCTAAATCTCTAGCCCAGTTCCGATCCAGTTCTTCAGGTCCGAACAAAAGAAGAACAGATCAAATGACCCGTTTTCGAATTGAGAAAAGCAACGAAAGAAAAGATCGATTGATGAAAATCGAAGAAAGAAACAGAACAGCACGCGTGCGTGTGAAAGAAATAGAGAACGAGCGGTGGTCTCATCTGCACGCTATGGGAGAGAGGCGTCCACGCGCGCAAGAAAAACAGAGGCGGGGGCCGCACGCCTGACGGCGGCGCTCGCGTGCACGAAGGAAGGCGTGCCTGCTCGCTCGCGACGAAAAGCGGCCTCGCCCGCATGCCACGGCAGTGGCTGATTCCCCGTGCGAAGCATCGTAGCACACGACGTGCGCACTCGAGAGAAAGGCGAGAAAGAAAGGCCACGCTTCGTCCATGGCGGCGCGGCGACACGGCGCGCCTGCGCTCGCACGCTCGGAGCAGATCGAGCTGCGGCATGCGCGGAGAAGATGGCCGGTGGCGAGCGCCCGAGAAGGGCCGGCAGCAGCGTGTCCCTCCTGCTGCGGCCTGCGTAGATCGGGACGCGCACGCCCGCGGCAGCGACGGACTCGCTCGCCCGCCTATGGCCGCGGCGGTCCTGCTCGCGCGCGCGGTGGCATCCCGCACACCGGCTTCCGGGCGAGGAGGGAGAAAGGGGGCGCTGACCCTGTCTTCTCGGCGCAAAGATCGCTGCTGGCCAACAGGACTTGGTGGTGGCGGCGACCCACGTGTAATTGGGGTGGAGCGTGCCGCTGTGACCGGTCTTCTCGGCTAGGGATGGCAACGGGTACAAAACCCGCGGGCATTGGTTTTATAAACCCATACCCGCCAGCAAATAGCAAACCCGTACCCGTGCCCGTGCCCGCAACCCGCGTCGGGTACTGTATACAAGCCATACCCGTCACCCGCGGGTTTTATAAACCCGCGGGTGCGCCCGCGGGCGCAATAAACCCACGGCACACCCGCGGGTACACCAGACCCGCGAACAAACCCGCGTGGCCGCCATACAAACAAGTAATAATTTCAAACACAAGCAATTTCCAAATAGTCCCATACAACAAACATACAATAGCTCCAGTTCCATACATATATAGTTTACAAATTCCAAGACATCAGTTCATAGCAATAATAAATGTCAAACAATTTATAGGATAACAACCACAAATTTAAGTTTAAACTAATCATCCGAGGCGATACAAGGATCCTCCTTCATTTCCTCTTCCAAACTCCATCATCATCACATACTCTTGTGAAGTCTTCCCAAACAGTCGAAGTGAGCTTCCTTTGTGATCCATGAGATCGAGTAGCAGCAACACCTGATCCATCTTCACCTTGACCATCTGGCACATCAACAACCTCAATGGAGGCAGCTGCTGCAATTGGGGGAACAGATGTTTGCGACACTTCATGTTGGCTGCTATTGGCAGGGGTTGCCATCACAACTACAAGAGAACACACATATTCAATTTAACATACCAATCACCAAATATAGATAAATTCTAGGCTGAAATTGGCACTGAACACTAGAGATCGAGGGCTCGAGGGAGGCTGACCTTGGTCCTTGGAGCTTGGACGACGCTGTGCCGCTGCCGCTGGACGGCTGGTGCTGGACTGCCGCAGCACGACCACGCGCTGGGTCCTGGCGACCTGGCCTCCGCGTGCTGGTCTGCTGGAGCGAGCGAGCGGTGGACGCCGACTCGCCGAGCGGTGGTGGAGGTCGCGCCCCGCGCTGGAGCGGCCGAGCGCTGCGTGGAGGCCAAGCGCTGGACGGCTGGAGGCCGAGCGGTGCTGTAGCCTGTAGGCTAAGCGCTGGAGCCTGGAGGCCGCGTGCCCGCGTGGGACAGCCGGACAGGGGCAGGGGCGCAGGGCGGCGCTGTGTGGAGGGCTGGAGCCTGGAGGCCGAGCGCCGGTGGAGGCTGCGCCCCGCGCTAGAGCAGCTGAGCGGTGGAGCTGGAGCGCTGGAGTGGAGGCTGGACCGCCTGGGCCTGACCGCCTGAGCGTGGTCGTGTGGGATTGTCGTCGCCGAAGCCGGATGGGGAATGGGGAATTGGGGATAGGGGCGGCCGCCACAACGAGAACAGACGGGAGTAGGATTTGCTGAGACAGAGTTAGGGTTTCTAGCACATATATATATACCGGGTTCGCGGGTATACGGGCACGGGTTTAAACATTTTATACCCGCGAAGATACACCCATTGGGTACACATTTAAACTCGTACCCTTACCCGCGGGTATAAACCCAAACCCAAACCCGCACCCTATAGGGTTTGTGCCCGCGGGCACGCGGGTAATCTGTGCCCATTGCCATCCCTATTCTCGGCGGAGAGGACGCGGCTGGCCACACGCACGCGTCGCGCCCGAGTGGCGGGTGATACGGCGGCCGTTGCGCAAACGAGAAGGAAAAAGATGCGTCGAAAGGAAAACTGATGAATGGCGTGCTGGATAAAGAAAAAAAGGAAAAGAAAAAAACCCCACGGGGAGGGTCGGATGCAATGCTCCTCACGGGTGCATGGGATGGCCCTGCGCATAAAATCAAAAAAAGGAAAAGAAAATAAAAGAAAGAAAAGGAAAGAAAAGAAAATAGGGTTTAACCCTAATGGGCCAAGATAGGCCTTGTTTTGAGCCGTTTCTAGGCCAAGTTAAATAGAAAGAATGTTATAGTTTTTATATTTGTTTTTTTCAGAAGCAATTATTTGTTGAATTATGAATGTTTAATCTCTACTCAAATTTGAACCAACGGGATAATTTGATTAGAGAATATATAATAAATTTTGTGCTTCTGAATAAATTGTTCAGTAAAGTTTCTGCTGCGTATTTATAGTTATTGTTTCATTATTAAATTCGAACCAACGGGAGAATTTAATTTTGAAACATGGATATAATCTTCATATAATAGAAAAGTAAATAAATGCTTCTGGAAAAACATAATATTTATTGTTTTCGCTCACAGTTATTCATAGAATTGAGATTATGTTTAACCTCTATTTAATTAGAGAAGAAAGATATTTGTTCAAAGTTAATTATGATATTGTTATTTTCTGACCAACGTGGATGATAACAATATTAAAATTTGATGAGTTTACAGTTAAAGTTTAAGTCTTTGATAGATTTTGCATCAAAGTGATCAATTTTTCAGAGAATAGATAAAGATCAAGGAATGCTCTTAAACTAGAGAATTGTATTTTTCATGTTTCCGATGCAATGATGATGATTATCTTCTAATTAATTTCGAACCAACGGGAGAATTTGATTGAGGAGTAATCATATGTTTTCAAGATAATTGAGTATGTTATTTCCATTTCTGCCCAACGGTGATGTGGAATTAATGTAGAAGAATGATGTTTTATTCTATTTCTGCCCAACAGTGATATAAAATAGAACACAAAGTTTTCAAAGTTTAATGAGCATTATTGTTGATTATTGTCCTCTCAAGGAAGACAATAAGAAAATGTGCTGGATACTTGTGACTCAGAAAGAAGGTCATTGTATGGGGGAGTATGTTCTCCTTATAGAATGGCTTGAAATGAAAAGAAATACTTGGATATTAATCCAAGAAAAGATGATAAAGTAAAAAGAGTCGCCAATGGCGACAAAGTTGATATGGAAGTATAATTTAAGAAATGCCTTTTATGTACTCTCTATAAATAAGAATTTTTTTTCTTGTTTCAGTCATTATGGTAAGAGTTGTGATAAGTAATATGCATGTTTGATTTGACCAACGTTGGATCAAACATGTGTGTTATAGAATTTCAGATTCATTTCTGAATTTAATGATTGAATGTGAGCCAATCCTGGCATTTATGTCCCTTCGAGGGAATTACCCGCATGGCGGGAAAAGTTTGAGATAACACCCACATGGCAGGAAAAGTCTGAAATGCATACTCGCACGGCGAGTTAAAGTTGGCATAGAGCTTGTCCTGCATAGCAGGAGAAAGTTGTGACGTCTCATGTGGTTTTAGTGTATCCCACACTAAGAGAAAAGTATGGATTAGCTAATATGCTATCCTATGTGCACAATCATTATGAACTCAATGAGTTTAAGGAAAATAGAAAGTTACAGACGAACCTAAAGATAAGAATGATATGCGAGCGTGGCTTGCAAAAGTACCAATGATAAAGGATTCTGTATGAGTTCTTGAAGTGAAATGAGTAAAAAATACTCCCATACGAATTATGCATGATGTAATCATGTGGATGCAGTGATCAAAGTTCCTCAATCACAAGAGTTCTAAATGGTTTCGAAATTGTGGCAGAAAAGTTCATGCAACATTTCGAGGGGGAGATATGTGGGATCAATTAAGAAAGATACTCCCCTATACTTCAGATAATGAAATGCATACTATGCATTGAAGGCAAGAGTGATCTATTAAAGATGAATGTGGTCGTCGGGGGAGTACGACGGTCATAATAACGATACCCCTAAAGCAAAGAAATGGCTAAATTTCTAAGCGGACATTTTGTGGTTCTGATAGGAAGATAGCATAGTCAACCGGTATTCATGCTGGAAAAGAATATAGTTTAGAAATGGTGCTTAAGGTGCCATATGAGTTCTAAAAGAATAAACCCAAACAAAGTTGAGAAAGTTTGAAGATACACCATCTTTACAGAAGATGGAGTAATCTGGGGGAGCATGTATATAGAAACCTAAGACTTGAAGAGAAGTGGGATTGTGTTCCTACTCCAATGATTCAAGAACGACAAATAGCTCAATACATGTTGATGTTGTTTGACTGATACATTACCTGTTGTTGGTCCCTCAAAGAAAAAGTAAATAAGAATCCTGTGATACAGGAGATTGTAGAATCAATTGCCTCTTGGCAATAAAGAGCAACAATAGCCCCATATGAAAGAAGTGCCAATAGCTGAGGCCTAAATGGTCTTAAAAAAATAAAAAAATCAGATATTTCTGATGACTACAAAGTCTATATTTGTGATATTCAGTTGGAGGACAATCCCACCTCATTTGAAGAAGCTATGGAGGCACTCGCTCGTCTAATTGGCAAAAGAATAACTGATTACCAACAATGTTTGGAACTCAGAAATAATTCCTAATAGAGCCAAAACAATAGGCTGTAAAGGGTCTACAAGACGAAATGTGACTTTAAAGGGAATATGTAAATATGAAAAGCGCAACTTGAATCGAAAGATTATTGCTTAAAGAGAAGAATAGATTGCAATGAGTGCTAGTGGCACACCATGATCTGAGTTATATCAGATGAAAGTAAAGGCGACATTCGCCAATGGGATTATTATGAAATGATTACATGGCATAAGCTAAAAGTTTTGCCATGATAGTAAAAGTGCATGAGGGATGCTACCTGAAAAGTCATTAATGGACTTGAGCAAGTCCCTGGACAGTAGCATTTAAAGTTGAAGAGCCAAAAAGAATGTTTGGGTTAAAGAGAATGAGAGGACAATTGCATTTGTGCAAAGTTACAGAATGGGAGTTCATTCCCTAATTCTACATATATGGATGACATCTTACTTGTCAGTAGTAATGTCAATCTACTGGTGAAAAGTTCTTGTCCTCAAGATTAAATGAAATTGGCCTCGGTAAAGTGTCTCTCGTTCTAAGAATTGAGATTTACCGAGATAGAAGAGAAAAGGGGTATTAGGATTATCGCATTGGCATGCTACGAAATGTTGTAAAGAAATAAAGTATGCATGCGAGAAAACCTACGCCTGTTCCAATGATCAAGGGTAATGGATTTGGGAACTTCAATGTTCCAAGAGGCAATATGGAATAGATTAAATGAATATGGTACCATATGCTTCAGCTGTTGGAAGCTAAATGAATGCACAAGTATGGTGTTACCCTGACGTAGTTCACGTATCCGGGTTGTTTTGGCAGTGTCCAGTCCAGATATAGATCACTGGATTTTAGTTATGAATGTCAGTCTCATGCTAAAAAGAAAGAAGAAGTACTCTCAAAAGTACAAAGATAGAACCTTGTGAAATGTGTAGCGAAATCCACAATTATCGCTAATGTTCACACTTGGAGTTTTTGTGTGGAAAAGCTCCAAACAAACAGTTATCATCAATGTGATGCAAAGACATGATATAGCATGATATGAGGCTAAGGGATAGGCAAAATGGTTAAGGAAAATGGTACCTAGAGTTGATAATGGTTGACAACAGCATTAACCATTCAAATAGTTCACTCCTATGACAACGGGTCAAGTGTGCTGCCAAACACGTTGACACAAAGTCGTTGTAAAGGAGAAAGTCCAGAATCATATTAAAAGTATTGAACCTATATGTAGTAGGCAAGAGCTTGTGGATCCGCTTACTAAAGGCTTACCATCCAGTGCGTTTAGAGAACACACAGTCGACATGGGTTTATGGTATAGCCTATGTTTTCCGGACAATAAAAGGGCCCAAAGTTAAAAGATCTATTTCAGAACAGAGACATGTATTGTAGCTGTTAAGTCTATCGCCGATTGATCGTGACGACGAAGCATGCTCTATGCACTACTTTGTGATGGAATACGAAAAGAATTAAAAGGTATAAAGTGAAAAGTATAAGATGAGATCAAGGGGGAGAATGTTAGAATTGATCTCCACCAGTTAGCCCAACGGTTAACTGGGCCCTTGATCTCGCGCCTTGATCGGGGGCGTCTAGCCCAAGACGAGGCTGGTGGGCCCCTGTTGCGCATCCCTATAAATAGAGAGGTGAGAGTCGACATCTGAGACAAGAGGTTCACTTCCGTCTACGTTTCTCCACCTCAACCTTAGACCGATCTCGAGGGGAGGCTGTCAGCAATAGGAAGTCCACCGCCATCGACGCCGAGCTCGCTTCCCCGACCGTCGCTGCCGTAGCGCAGAACTTCACTGATGAACGTGATGGCGAGCGAATCTAAGCAAGGTACAATATGTGTTTGTGCTTTGATCTAGTGGTTAGGATTATTGGGGAGATCCAAAAGAACTATCACCACGCTCCAGTCCTTCAACGTCTCCTACAACAACCGCTCCGGCGCGGCGCCGGCCTCGCTGGCGCGCAAGTTCGGGGAGCCTGCCTTCACGGGGAAGGGGAACGTGCTCCTCTGTGGCTATTCTGCTTCCACGCCCTGCCCGGCGTCCCCGTCCCCCGCGCCGGCGTCTCCCGCGGAGGAGCCACCGCGCGGACGCGGAAGCCGAAAGTTCAGCAGGAAGGCGCTCGTGCTCATCGTCGTCGGGATCATCGTCGGCGTCCTCGTCCTGCTGCTCCTCTGCTGCCTCCTGCTCTGTTTCCTGCGCAGGAACAAGAGGTCTTCCGGCGGCACTGCCGGGACGCGAAGCGAGAAGCAAGCAGCGGCCAAGGAGGCCGGTGGTGCCGGCGCTGGTGCTGCGGCGGCCGGGCACGGCGAGAAGCCTGGGTCCGGCGCTGGTGAGGTGGAGTCCGGCGGCGACGTGGGCGGCAAGCTGGTGCACTTTGATGGGCCGCTGACATTCACGGCCGACGACCTGCTGTGCGCCACCGTGGAGATCATGGGGAAGAGCACCTACGGCACGGTGTACAAGGCCACGGTCGAGGACGGCAGCCTGGTCGCTGTCAAGCGCCTCCGAGAGAAGATCACCAAGGGCCACAAGGAGTTCGAGGCCGAGGCGGCGGTGCTGGGACGGATCCGGCACCCCAACCTGCTGGTGAAAGGGAATTAGGCTTACACCTAGTTCCTATATAATTTTGGTGGTTGAATTGCCCAACACAAATATTTGGACTAACTAGTTTGCTCTAGTGTATAAGTTATACAGGTGTAAAAGGTTCACACACAGCCAACAAAAAGATCAAGTTTTGGATTCAACAAAGGAGCAAAGAGGCAACCGAAGGCACCTCTGGTCTGGCGCACCGGACTGTCCGGTGTGCCACCGGACAGTGTCCGGTGCACCACCGGACAGTGTCCGGTGCACCAGAGGTCACCATCTTAAACTCGCCACCTTCGGGAAATTCCCAGGCCGGCGCGCTATAATTCACCGGACTGTCCGGTGTACACCGGACAGTGTCCGGTGCTCCAAGGAAGCGCAGCCTCCGGAACTCGTAAGCCTCGGGAACGCGCGGCAGCCGCTCCGCTATAATTCACCGGACATGTCCGGTGTTCACCGGACTGTCCGGTGCGCCAGCGGAGCAACGGTCATCTGCGCGCAACGGTCGACTCTGCAAAGTGTACAGTTGAATTCAGAGTGTCAGAGCAGAAGTCAGAGGGGCACCGGACTGTCCGGTGCTGCACCGGACTGTCCGGTGCCACATGAGGACAAAGCCTCCAACGGTCGACCAGCTCCAATCTCAACGGATAGGATGACGTGGCTGGCGCACCGGACATGTCCGGTGTGCACCGGACTGTCCGGTGCGCCCATCGCCAGCAGCTTCTCCAACGGCTACAAAATTGGATGGTGGCTATAAATACCACCCCAACCGGCCACTTCAAGGTGTGGGAGTCCAAGCAACATTCCAAGTCATCTAGTTGACATACTCAAGCCCTCCCAACCACATATATTCATTGATCTATCCTATACACAAGATTTAGACCACTACAACCAACACAAGTGCCACAAAAGAGAGAGCAAGCAAAAGAGAGCTACTCATTTGAGTTTAGCACTAGTGCCTTGTGAGATTCATCGAGAAATAGTGTGTGCTTCATCTTTGTGTTCATTTGCGCGTGGAGTTTTGACTCCCATTCGAACTTCCTCCAAAGTTTTGGAGGCTTGTAAAAGCTAGCAAGAGACACCAAAGATTGTGGTGGTCCTTGTGGGATCGAGAGTGATCCTTGAGAAGAAGAAGAGCTCACCGATCCTTGTGTGATCGGGGGAGAGAGGGAAAGGGTTGAAAAAGACCCGTCCTTAAGTGGACTCCTCAACGGGGACTAGGCCTTCGAGGGCCGAACCTCGGTAAAACAAATCACCCGTGTCCATCGTGTTTATTGCTTGTGATTTGTTTGTTTTCCTTTGATCTAAGTTTTCTTGCTCCATCATTTGCTAATATCATTTGGTGTTGCTTCAAGTTAAATTCTCATTTAGTGAAGCAACACGTTGCAAGAAAGAACTTGTCCTAGTGCTCTTCTCATCTAAGGCTTCTTGCTTTGTTATTCTATAACTTACTAGTTGTATTGATTTATCACTTCCGCATTATTTAGCAATACTCTTTTCAAGCAAGAACTTAGTTTCTATTCTCCGATATTTGTATATCTTGTTCTAACCACTAATCAAGGGATCTAGTTGGGGGATAAAGTTTTAATTTTCAGGTTTCGCCTATCCACCCCCCCCCCCCTCTAGGCGACTATCAATTGGTATCAGAGCTAGGCACTTCATCTTGAGTCTAACAACTCGAAGTGATGGCTCGTAGAAGATCCCAAAAGAACAAGAAGACTCCTCCATCGAACGTAACTCAAAAAGAGGTAACTCTTGAAATATTATTTGATGATTGTTCTAATTATGACTCATGGTCTACTAGTGTGATAAATGCTTTTAGAACCATAGATCCACGATTAGAACAAATTATAAGCAAGAGTATTTTTCCCTCTAATTTCAATGGAAAAATTAATTCCGAGGAGGATCAAAGATGTTATCGCTTAAACTATCTAGCTTTTGACATCTTAACTAATTCTCTTAGCAAAGAAGATTATCGTGCCTTCATATCAAATTATGACGAATCCATCCATGATGCGCATGATATTTGGACTAGAATTAGAAGCAAATTTGATGAGTCCTATTATGATAGTTCATTTTGTGCTTCTACTTCCTTTGGTATATGTGAGACTAACCCCTTGAAGGAAGAAGAAGAAAATGAACGATGGAGACCAAACGATGAATCCACCTCTCCAAAAGGTTTGTCTTCCCATTTCGATTCCCACATGTGTTGTGTGGCTAATGAAAATGATAGCGGAAGCACAAATGAGGATGAGGAGGAAGAAAGAAGCTTTGTGCATCTCTACGCTCGCCTAAGCCAAGAAGATAAGGCGGTCATGCTCAAACTTCTAGAAAGAGCGAGAGAGCAAAGCGAAGCTCGTCAAAGGCTAGAAGATATTCTCTCCATAAAAATGCTACACTTTGACGAGTTGACTAAAGAACATGAGGAGCTAAAATGCTCTCATGTTGATTTGGTCCAAAGGTATGAAACTATTTCAATTGAGCAAGATAACGCTTTACATTGTATCGCTCAATTAGTAAATAGGAATACCTTGCTTAAGGACCAAGTAGAAAAGCTAAAAATTGAGAATCTAGCTTTTCAAGAAAAATATGATATGCTCCTATGCTCTCATGAAAATCTTAGAGATGATCATATCATATTAAATATTGCTCATGAGGTTGTGATAGAAAACTTAAAATCCCAACAACCTCACTCATGCACATGTATTCAAATTGATACTATATTACCATGTGCTAATGCTTGTTGTCCGTCGACAAGCAAATCTTCCTTTGAGCTAGAATTTGCAGGAACAAAAGATGATACTTATCAAAAGCTCAAAGAAGAGAATGAGAGGCTAAAGATGAGCTTGACACAACTAAAAGGGAAATGCATTGCCCAACCTTCTCAAGATAACCGTGATCACATGGTGAAGAAGCTTAAGACGGGAACAACCGTGGCATGCACTACATCCCTTGAAGAAAATGTCAAGGATTTGAGGATTACTAAGAGGAAGAAACAAAAGATGAAATCCAATACCTCCTCCAAAAGCCTCAACCACGCCTCCACAAAAGGTAACATCCAAGGTAATGATCAAGCCACACTTCTCACTAAGAAAATTAAGAAGTGTAGTGAATGCTTTGAAGAGGGACACTTGATTAGGTCTTGTCCCTACATTAAAAATGGCTTGATTATTAACAAGGATAATAAACTTTGTTTTAAATGCTCTAAGAAGGGACACTTGCTTAGATCTTGTCCCCATTTAAAACAAAAAGGCATAGGGTTAGAAAAGAAAATATTCACTAACCATGTAGCAAGCAAGAAGCAAGGAAGGAAGAAATCTTCAAGAGTTGAAGATCGCCTATGCTACATATGCCGAAAGAAGGGACATCAATGCAAGGATTGTCCCATAGGTAAATCTCCCACTCCTAGCTTGTCAATTACTTCTCATGTAACTAGGCAACCCAAAATTGCAACTTGTGCTAGAAAGGTAATGAGTTTACCTAATGCTAACACAAAGGACTTTTGGGTTCCTAGATCTTTGTTAACTAACCGTGATGGACCCATCAAGCGATGGGTACCAAAATATACTTGACAAAGTTTTGTAGGGGAAGGAGATGATATGAAGCTTTGGGGTGCTTGAGAGAGTTCATTCACTTATTATTAACTCAAGCTATCAATCTTCAATGACCTATATCCGAGATTGACCCAAGGTTATTCTTCAAATTACTATGTCTTTAACTCATATCATCTCGAGGAAGATATTGATGTTGTAGGAAATAAAGAATTATCTTGTGCCGAAAAGTCAAGACCTACAACATGGAGGAAAGCCAAAGGATGGTAACATTTATGCTTTTGAGTGCACGTATTTTAAATTATCACTTCTTATGTGTCTTGGGTAGTCACATAGGAAAATGAAGCACTTCAAATGTCTTTAAACTTATATTACCATTCTTTCAAGAATTTCCTCTCATATGGTAGATTGCATGCTCATCATTTCCCTTCTATGGCAATCTACATGCTTCAATATTGCAAAACCTCATGGCATGTTTTACACTAATATTCCTATTATTGCCATGATTCTAGATATAGAGAGATATTTCATGTTATTAAAGGAATAAGGTGTCATGTAAGGAATTCAAATCCTTAGGATACTTATAAAAGGAAAACTCTCTCTATAACTAGATAAGTGGGACTTATGTTTTTATCTAAGTAACCCAAATAGTCTTACTTATAGAGAATAGGTTTCTCTTTGGAAAAGCATGTAATCTAACATGAAAAGAAAAATCAATCCAATGATTTATAATGTACTTCTACCTGCTTAAAATTGGATTTGATTCTTTCACATCTATCGCTTTCCATATTATGAATTAGATTTATTCCCTCAATCTTAAAGGATTGTTTATGCTTGTTTTATGAGTTAAAATTGAGCATAACATCATCTATGGATAATCTAGTTCATGCTATGAAGTTTCCATGTTTTAGTAATCTAGCTTCCCATTCCTTATCAAAATGATTACAAAAATGGAAACTAGTGCTTGTGTTGCTACTAACATTTCTCTTGAGTTCAATTATGAAAATCTACAAGAAAGAAAGTGCACAAGCCTCGTGGGTTGCTCTTCACCTAAAGGAAGAAAGGTAAAAGCAAAGGTATGGGAACTTTTCTTCTTAATCAAGTTTAGTTCCCATCTCAATGGATACTTAATCTACATTATCATATTCTATCCATGTGAGGAATGGATTCTTGATTGGACCTAAAATTAACTAGATGTGCATTCAATCTCATTCTTAAAAATGCATTTGTCCGTTAGAATCTATTTCATGCCTTTGCTATATATGTTCTCATATTGACTTACCTCAAAGTGATGATTAATAAATTCAATATGAAGAAGTAAATTTCCTGTGATTGATCAAAATGTTTAGATAGTGCATATTTCTTTTGATGTGCACTAATGTCAAGAAATTTACCTCATGTCTATGTGACTTATGGATGATGAATTGTTCTTATCTTCTATCTAAAGAAACCATCATTCATCATTTACTCCCTTGCGCTATTAACATCTCTCTTGAGTATTTTCAATAAGTTTAGAAGGAAAAAGAGACAACCACAAAAGGAGGACACTCAAATGAAAAAGGAAGAACATCAAGGACAACAACACCTACTTGGACAATAAGGTCTTCACAACAATCAATGGTGTGGTTGTAAGCATTTTAAATCTTTTTCATTATGAGAGTACCAGGCTTAAGTTGTTTATTGCAAATTTTATAAGCCTTGATCAAGATATATAATGCTTCTCCCTATATATCTTTAAAAGTAAAAGCATTGAATCAATTCTTTCAAATACTTGATGCATATCTTTAGGGGGAGTCTGTTCTTATATCTTGATTATGTTGAGACTATTACTTTATCTTAGAAATTTCATATAGTCTCTTGAATGAGAATAAGTTTCTCATAAAGTATGCTACTACACATCAATCCAACTTGTAAAATTAATGTCGCTTTTATCAAGGATTGTAGCTTTCAATGTTAAAGTAGCATATTTATCGGATTCTCCTATTTATGAGCATGTTTGAAAATCTAATGCCTATGTTGTTCTTTTGATCGCATCTATTTTATGATCATTGAATAACTTCAATTATCATTTATGCTTCTTAGTGCTTCATGCAGTTTCAATTTGATTTCAATTGGTAATTTCAATCGACATCTATCTTGATATGCACTAAGTTAAAAGGAGAATTCATGATTTATTTATGCAATTTGTGATCTTCTTGATACATAATAACATGGCTTAGAAAAGGATCACAAGTTGTAGAACTCTCTCTTGTGCAAAATATTCTCATGCTTTGTCTTGAGTATAGGTCTTAAGCGACTAAGACTAAGGACAAAGCACAATGAAGAGAGCATCTCTATGTGAAGGTACAAAAGGGTAAAACTATTCAATCTTATTCATACATGTACCTAAATCTTCCTCTCATATACATTCTTTGCATATCTTGTATAAAAGGAAGAGAAAGCATGACCTTTGCATTTATCCCTGCTTCACACCTAGTTTCACCTCTTAAAATTTCACTCATGCATTATTGCATCTTTGCTAAAACTAGATGAAGTGGTTCTATTGTCAAAGAGCTTAAAGCTTAACCTTGTAACGAGGATAAGCTACCTTTGTTCCAAAGGTGGATGGTCCTTAAGTCTCTTTGAAATCTTTAAAGGAAAATGCTTAAAACGTTTGCAACATGCTTTCATAAGTGCATAAACTGTCTTGAGCATCACACATATACTATGACACAATGCACTTCACTTTCTCTATGATATAGACTTGTTCTCATTAACCTAATTATGTGCCCTTGGCATTTAAGGCCAAAATATGTATTCCTCTCAAGGCACATATTTAGGAGGAGAAATCTATATTATACAGAACTATGATCATGCTTAATTGACATATCTCTTGATCATATCTCTTTCATTTTGGTACAAATGCATATATCCTATTATTCCTGTACCATGACTACGACTAATATGTTTCCAAGTATATTACTATGCTAAGTCGTAGATTGAAAGGGAAATGGAGTCTTCGGCGAAGACAAGGCTTCCACTCAACTCTATTGGTATTATCTACCCTTCGCCATCACTCCATACTATCTCTCCACATTGGTATAACCTTTCACTCATATATTATTTACCAAAGGGGGAGACAACTTATAGAAAGGGCTTATATCTCATTCTAAGTATCCGTTTTTGGCGATTCATGCCAAAGGGGGAGAAAGTATTAGCCCAAAGCAAATGGACCGCACCACCACCAAATTAAAAATTTCGTGTTTCAAAAGAATTTTATCGATTGGTATCCTATTATGTTCAAAAGGGGGAGAAAGTAGTATTTCAAAAAGGGTATGTCAAAAACCCTCTTGAACACTAAGAGGTGGATCTATTTTATGGGGAGTTTTGTTTAGTCAAAGGAAAAGCATTCAAAACAGGGGAAGAAAAATTCAAATCTTGAAAATGCTTTGGAAACTCTTATTCATTTACCTTTGACTATTTGCAAAAGATCTTTGAAAAGAATTTACAAAAGAATTTGCAAAAACAAAACATGTGGTGCAAGCGTGGTCCAAAATGTTAAAAAAAACAAAGAAACGATCCATGCATATTTTGTAAGTATCAATATTGGCTCAATTCCAAGCAACCTTTATACTTACATTATGCAAACTAGTTCAATTATGCACTTCTATATTTGCTTTGGTTTGTGTTGGCATCAATCACCAAAAAGGGGGAGATTGAAAGGGAATTAGGCTTACACCTAGTTCCTATATAATTTTGGTGGTTGAATTGCCCAACACAAATATTTGGACTAACTAGTTTGCTCTAGTGTATAAGTTATACAGGTGTAAAAGGTTCACACACAGCCAACAAAAAGATCAAGTTTTGGATTCAACAAAGGAGCAAAGAGGCAACCGAAGGCACCTCTGGTCTGGCGCACCGGACTGTCCGGTGTGCCACCGGACAGTGTCCGGTGCACCACCGGACAGTGTCCGGTGCACCAGAGGTCACCATCTTAAACTCGCCACCTTCGGGAAATTCCCAGGCCGGCGCGCTATAATTCACCGGACTGTCCGGTGTACACCGGACAGTGTCCGGTGCTCCAAGGAAGCGCAGCCTCCGGAACTCGTAAGCCTCGGGAACGCGCGGCAGCCGCTCCGCTATAATTCACCGGACATGTCCGGTGTTCACCGGACTGTCCGGTGCGCCAGCGGAGCAACGGTCATCTGCGCGCAACGGTCGACTCTGCAAAGTGTACAGTTGAATTCAGAGTGTCAGAGCAGAAGTCAGAGGGGCACCGGACTTTCCGGTGCTGCACCGGACTGTCCGGTGCCACATGAGGACAAAGCCTCCAACGGTCGACCAGCTCCAATCTCAACGGATAGGATGACGTGGCTGGCGCACCGGACATGTCCGGTGTGCACCGGACTGTCCGGTGCGCCCATCGCCAGCAGCTTCTCCAACGGCTACAAAATTGGATGGTGGCTATAAATACCACCCCAACCGGCCACTTCAAGGTGTGGGAGTCCAAGCAACATTCCAAGTCATCTAGTTGACATACTCAAGCCCTCCCAACCACATATATTCATTGATCTATCCTATACACAAGATTTAGACCACTACAACCAACACAAGTGCCACAAAAGAGAGAGCAAGCAAAAGAGAGCTACTCATTTGAGTTTAGCACTAGTGCCTTGTGAGATTCATCGAGAAATAGTGTGTGCTTCATCTTTGTGTTCATTTGCGCGTGGAGTTTTGACTCCCATTCGAACTTCCTCCAAAGTTTTGGAGGCTTGTAAAAGCTAGCAAGAGACACCAAAGATTGTGGTGGTCCTTGTGGGATCGAGAGTGATCCTTGAGAAGAAGAAGAGCTCACCGATCCTTGTGTGATCGGGGGAGAGAGGGAAAGGGTTGAAAAAGACCCGTCCTTAAGTGGACTCCTCAACGGGGACTAGGCCTTCGAGGGCCGAACCTCGGTAAAACAAATCACCCGTGTCCATCGTGTTTATTGCTTGTGATTTGTTTGTTTTCCTTTGATCTAAGTTTTCTTGCTCCATCATTTGCTAATATCATTTGGTGTTGCTTCAAGTTAAATTCTCATTTAGTGAAGCAACACGTTGCAAGAAAGAACTTGTCCTAGTGCTCTTCTCATCTAAGGCTTCTTGCTTTGTTATTCTATAACTTACTAGTTGTATTGATTTATCACTTCCGCATTATTTAGCAATACTCTTTTCAAGCAAGAACTTAGTTTCTATTCTCCGATATTTGTATATCTTGTTCTAACCACTAATCAAGGGATCTAGTTGGGGGATAAAGTTTTAATTTTCAGGTTTCGCCTATCCACCCCCCCTCTAGGCGACTATCAGCTGGCCCTCAGGGCATACTACCTGGGACCAAAGGGGGAGAAGCTACTCGTTTTCGATTACATGCCCAATGGCAGCCTCCACTCATTCTTGCATGGTCAGATTTCTGCTCTTCTACTCTGTTCATTGTTCAGTACTAATGTTCATTTCTGAATTCTAATATACAGTATGATTCACAAATCGTAGGTCATTGCTAACTCTTTCAGCTAATTTTGAGCAATTTGTACGAGAGATGTTTGTGACGCTGCTAATTGAAAGGAAATTTAGGGAATTTGTATGTCAACAGTTCTAGCTTGTTGTTGTCTGCTAGTATGTTTCTGCAAATGCTTGGTCTGAACATCTACAAATTGAATCATTGGAAAACTGATACAACTGTGATTATGCTAGCATTGCATTTTCTTTTGATTAAGCTAAAAGAATGAAGTTAGTTTAGACCTTAACGCCCTAAAAATCCTGTCAGTCAGAGGTTTAGAGCATCAGTAGAAAAGTTCAGTAGTATGCACGGACTGCTAGTGCTACTAGGTTCACCTCGTGCATTTTTGAGCCAAACAATCTAAGGACATTTTATGATTTGCTATCCAAATAATGAAGTAAAGTGCTACAATTCATCATCTTAACATTCAGTATTTGTTGTTGATTTGGGGTGAGTTATTCCTCACAACACCCCCAAGCTCACATTATATTTCACCATTATACAAGAAACCCCTTACACTTGTTCTATTTACACCAACACTCCCCCTCAAGATGGGCTAAATATATTCAACATTCCCATCTTGTTACAAGCCAACTCATTATCCTTAGGACCTAGACCTTTCGTGAGACTATCTGCTAACTGATTACGAGACTTGACATAATTCAACTTCAAAGCCCCACCATCAATCTTCTCCTTGATAAAGAACCTATCAATCTCCACATGTTTCATGCGGTCAAACTGAACTAGATTATTTGCTATGTTGATTGCAGCAACATTATCACAATGAAGTAACATGGTCTCATTCTTCTACACCTGAAGCTCCTTTAGAAGACCTTTCAACCACATCATTTCACATAAGGCTAGATCCATTGCTCTTTGTTCTGCCTCTGCAGTAGACCGAGATACCACTGCTTGCTTCTTGCTTCTCCACGAAACTAGATTACCACCCACAAAAACACAATATCCAGATGTGGATCTCCGATCATCCCTACTACTTGCCTAGTCAGCATCGCAATACCCTTCTAGATTCAGGTGTTGGTTTGCCCTAAACCACAAACCCTTGCCAGGGGTTCCCTTCAGGTATCTCAGGATTTGATAAATTACCCTCATATGCCCAACTCTAGGATCATGCATGTACCTACTCACCACACTCACTGCATAAGCAATGTCTGGTCTTGTGTGACAGAGGTATATCAATCGACCAACTATCCTCTGATATCTTTCTCGATCCATAGGGTCACCTAACTCAGCACAAGTTTGGTGATTCTTATCAATGGTTGAGCCACATGGACGACACCCAAGCATTCCTGTTTCTGCCAACAAATCAAGGACGTACTTCCGTTAAGAGAATAATTCCCTTAGATGACCTAGCAATCTCAATCCCAAGGAAGTATCGAAGTGGTCCAAGATCTTTTACCTCAAAGGCTCTACCTAGCCTTTCCTTTAGTTTCCTAATTTCCTTCACATCATCTCCAGTGATCACTATATCATCAACATAAACAACCAGAATAGTGATACAAGAACCCTGATGTTTGTAGAAGACCGTGTGATCTCCATTGCATTGATAATAGCCCATATCACATACTGCTCGCCTGAATATATCAAACCATGCATGTGGTGACTATTTCAGACCAGAGTGACTTCTTAAGTCTACACACTTTCCCAACTGTCTGTTCATTTGCAAACCCAGGTGGAATTTCCATATAGACCTCTTCCTGCAGGTCACCATGAAGAAATGCATTCTTCATATCCAGCTGATGAAACGTCCAACCAATGGCCGCACATGAGATTAAGGTCCTCACCATGCCCATTTTTGCCATAGGTGCAAATGTCTCATCATAGTCAATCCCATACGTCTAACTATATCCCTTCGCCACGAGTCTTGCTTTGTACCTATCAATCTTTCCTTCAGGGGTCTGCTTTACTGTGAAGACCCACTTGCACCCTACCGCCTTCTTTCCTTCAGGAAGGTGAACAAGTTCCCATGTCTTGTTCTTTTGAAGGGCAAGCAACTCTTCTTTCATGGCATCCTTCCACTTTGGGTCCTGTTTAGCACACTTCCAATCCTTCGGAATAGACAATGTTTGTAGAGATGTAACAAATGTTCTATATACAGGAGACACTAGAGTATGAGACATACTTAGCAATATCATATTCATAACCATAACGAGAAGGGGGTTTTCCAGCATTGACTCTAGGATCTCTTCTTTGTGCAATAGGTAATTCTACATGTTCAGAGGGAGGAGCAACATTACCATTCGGAACTGGAGAGCAGTCTGAAGAGAGGTATGGGACTAGAGCTTCAACTTGTTCAGATTATGTCTGTTCAGGTAGAGGTTGCTCCCCCTGCTTCTTAGCCCGTCTTCGATAGTACACTATAGGTCGTTGCTCCCCCTGCTTCTTATTCACCTCTGCCCCAATAGAACACGGGATTGTCCCAACAATCACAGCTTCATCATCCTTTATCTCCTCCTGACTATTGACAGTTGGATCATCCTGATCTCCACCACCACTTCTTTCATCATTACTCACTATCTCTGTGGTTATCACTTCCCTCATTTCTGGTGGAACCATACCTCCAACAATCACCCCTCCTGAAGTCCTACTAACCAAATCACTATCTTGGCCACAATCATCATCCTGTCCACTATCATTCTCTCCCTCTCTCCAGTCCCTTCCATTGACTGGAGAGAAGTCCTCCAGAAAATTGTCTAGGTCAACCTTTCTTGTGTAGTATGGTTCCTTCTCACGGAATGTTACATCCATACTCACAAAGAGTCTCCTCCCAATAGGATCCCAACACTTGTATCCTTTCTGAGTAGAGGCATAACCCACAAAAATGCACTTGACAGCTTGAGGATCCAACTTGCTCGCCATAGGTCGATGATCTTTCACAAAGCAAACACAACCAAAGACCTTGGGTGGAACTCTAAAGTTCTGGTTTCCCAACAGGAGCTCAGCAGGTGATTTCATATCAAGTATCCTTGAGGGCATCCGATTGATGAGGTATGTGGCTGTCATCACCGCTTCACTCCACAAGTACTTAGGTACATTCATCCGAAACATTAGAGACCTTGCTACCTCCAACAAATGGCGATTTTTTCGCTGAGCTACACCATTCTGAGGTGGAGTTCCAGGACAAGTTGTTTGATGAATGATTCCTTGATCTGAAATATATGATCTGAACTCATTATTCACATACTCTGTTCCATTATCTGTCCTAATGATTCGAACTCTTGCATTAAACTGATTTGCAACTAATTTATGAAAGTCTTGAAAGCACTGGAACACCTCATTTTTATGCTTAAGAATATAGATCCAAGTCATACGAGTGCAACAATCAATAAAGGTGACAAACGACTTAGCACCATTCACAGAAGTAACAGAGCAAGGACCCCAAACATCTGAGTGTATCATAGTAAATGGTTCACAACTGCGAAGACCAATACTGGGATAGATGGATCTAGTATGCTTGCCAAGCTCACATGCATCACATACAAGCCTACTTTTGTCCACTCCCTTAAACATAGCAGGGTGCAGCCGTCTTAAGGTCTCAAAAGATATATGTCCTAACCGACAATGAAGTAGCAGAATTTCCTTCACATCCCTTTCAGCAACTGCTCTCAATGCTGATTCTTCATGACCGATGAACCACAAACCATCACGTCTGACTCCAGTCCCAATCCTTCTCCCAGTCCCCTTCTCTTGAAAGACACAAGTGTTTTCATCAAACGTTACTGTACACTTGAACTGATCAATGATTGAACTTACAGAAATGAGATTGACCGGAAAAGATGGGACATGTAGGACTGAGGATGAGCTAAGAGATGGTGTACACTCTATGGACCCTACACCATGGATTCGTTGGGATGAGCCATCAGCAATTTGAACAAACTCATAATGTGTATGTGGGATGTAAGCTTTGAAAGAGCTGGATATGCCCATGACATGCTTAGATGCTCCTGAATCTATGACCCACTCCTTTTGATGCCTACATGAGTATGTAAGAGCTTGTTCCTGAGTACCTTCACCCATGTGGGCATAGTTGGCAAAGTAGGCTGGTTTCATCTTCCTGATGTCACCATCCTTCTCACCGCTACATTTCTCTAGCTCCTCAATTTTCAACCTCAACCTTGCTACTTCAGCCTTCTCAGCATCAAGAGCCTTAGCAACAGCCTCTTTCTCCTTCACCAAATCAGACTCTCTC
This sequence comes from Zea mays, assembly GCF_902167145.1. Classification (NCBI taxonomy): domain Eukaryota; kingdom Viridiplantae; phylum Streptophyta; class Magnoliopsida; order Poales; family Poaceae; genus Zea; species Zea mays. The sequence goes on along the minus strand of NC_050101.1, from coordinate 19,331,084 downwards.
CTTCTAGCAAACACCCTAGCCTCCTGTTCCCTCGTCATCGCCGTCAGCCTCGCCAACACCTCCTTGGCAGCCACCAATTTCTCCTCCAGTTCACCCTTCTCGCCAAACAGCTCAGAGTTCCTACACTCCAGTTCCGCCACCACCGCCTCCACTCTCCGGACCTTTTTGGACATGACAGCCACCTCCGATGCCTTGAGGTCTGGTTCTACGGACTGGACGCCTTTCATATTGAGGATCCTCTTCCTGATCCCCTCGGCGCAGGCCTCGCAGTGCATGTGTGCCTTCAGCACCACGGCGATCAGCGGCGACTCCTTCTGCACGTACTCCACCACCTTCATGGGATTAGCAGACGCCTCCAGGCTATGCTCCAGCAGCTCCTCCATGAGCTCGCACATCTACTCCTTCACCACAACAAGCAGAGCAGTAGCTCCGGCTTCAAGCAGACAGGACAGTTCAGAACTCGCTTCAGAACCCCATACCAGCTCCTACCGGCCTCCACAGCTACACAGGCCACAACAGCTACGAGGGCAGCAGTAGGGACTTCCTCCTCTTCCCCCTTTCTCAGCTGCAGGAGCAGCACCACCTCACTCTCCCCAACTCCACGCTCACCGCAGCAGTAGAGGCTTCCTCCTCTTCCCCCTTTCTCAGCTGCAGGAGCAGCAACAGCAAACTTGCTCGGTCCTTGAGGTACTCGGCCTTCTCTTCTTCCTTGGGAGCAGCTACAGCACCAGCGTCCGTAGCAGCAATCCCAGCAGCCACACCAGCGGAGGGGCCCGAGGGCGACCACCAGGAACTGAGGGGTCGAGCAGGGGGGAGTGCGCAGCTGGTGCGCATAGGGGCGGGAGCCCACGCCGACGAGCTCGCCGTCGCACAGGACGGGGACGGCGGCCGGCACCGGCGCGGACGAGTCGAGGACGCGCGGATGAGCTCGCCACGCCAGCTGCCAGGGGGCCGCCCGCCGAGCTGCGCTCCATGGATCCGCCTCCTCCACGCGCTTCTCCACCACGGTTTCCTGCTCCGGCTCCGGGCTCGGCTGGGTGACCGCCTTCTTCCTCACACGCGCAAGGCGGAGCTCGAGTGGCGGCGCCTGCGAACCCTAGCTCCATATACCATGTTGTTGATTTGGGGTGAGTTATTCCTCACAACACCCCCAAGCTCACATTATATTTCACCATTATACAAGAAACCCCTTACACTTGTTCTATTTACACCAACAGTATTCACTATCAAACTCTCTTTGTTACTCAAATATGTTTACAATTTTTGTCTCCGGCTAGAAAATTTTCAGCATTCAATATCAAACTCTCTTTGTTACTCAAATATGTTTACAATTTTTGTCTCCAGCTAGAAAATTTTCAGCATTCAGTATCAAACTCTGAAGCACGTTTCTCGACAATGGGGTCTGACGACAGATCTAACAACTGATGAATTAGACATTCTTGTTTGAAAACAGAACAGCTCCTCAGCATCATTAAACTTCCTTCTTTGATTTCTCAACTCGACATTCCTTTCATTTCTGAAAACTAATGTGCACTTTGACAGTTGACAGTTCTAGCTTGTTAGCTGCAGTCTGCTAGTATGTTTCAGCAAATGCTTGGTCTGAACATCTACAGATTCAGTCATTGGAACACTGATACAACTGTAGTTTTGTTAGCCAGTTCAAATTTGACTTGCATAGTTTTAGAGTTTCAGCAAATGTTCTTGATTCAGGAGTTGTAAGACTGGCAGAACTGGGTTTAGACCCCTCAAAAATCCTGTCAGTCAGAGATCAGAGCATCAGCAGAATAGTTCAGTAGTATGCATATGCACGGACAGTTGGTGGCAGATTTGGGCCAAACAAGGGATGGATTAGGATTTTTAGTTAAGAATTGATTGCCTCAACATAAAATTTGTTGATAATTTGTCCACAACTAGACATTTTCCGGTGTTCAGAAATCAGAACCTTTTGAACTGAAAATTTGCAACAATTGTGAACTGAAGCTCTGAAGTTAAACCGACTGTGTTTCCTGTGAATTGGGCCTAGCAATTCATAAATTAGTTAGTTATACTTTGTCCAAGTAAAGGTCAAGTTATTGTTTCGACAGTACCTGTCACACCCGGATTTTTAGGGGCAAACCCGGGCGCGACTCACATGCGTGACAGGATCAAGTCTCACACATATGATGACTCATGGTATAGATATCAATGTCATATCTTTATTAAATAATCGGAGTTCTGTACAAAATAACTAAAATATATTACACCATATGACGACGATGATCCTCCACAATCCCTAGTTGACTGGGAGACGACGGCCTAGATCTCTCCGAACTCATCTTCATCAAAGTCTTCCTCCTTGCCTGGAATGCACCTGTTCTTAACCTGGGGTGGGAGTAAGCAAGGGTGAGCTCCCATACGGTCATCGCTCAATAAGTTGTGGGGAATAATGTGCATGAGCTCACTTACGGTGGGGCTCATGTAGTGTAAGGCTTACCAAGGAAAATGGTTAAGGCTGAGCATTGCTTTTAATAAGTTGGTCAAAATTTTATTAGCAGTTACTAAGTATAAGTATATACCAACCTAATTAAATAATTGATCACAATAATAATAATTCCCACAATGCAATGCAAATGCATGTCAAATTAAGTTTAGTTCCATAATTTACTCATGTGAGGGTCCGAGCCGCTCTTGACCGTGAGCACGGCTGATATACCAGTTTTACACTCTGCAGAGGTTGTGCATCTTTACCCACAAGTCGTGTTACCCATTTGCCAAGGGATCGCGACTTCCCATTCATCTCAACCGAGGAGACGAGGCAGGGTCCCACTACGAGGCCTTTACAAAGTTCCACTAGCTTCAGAAAACCCGCTACGGTTTCTGCGAGAAGGGGGCGATATAGGAATCCCTCGTCCGAAAAGCCATCGCAGCATGATCGACCCGAGAACCTCCCTATACCGGCAGCTCCTAACACCGCGGTTGCCCCTTTCGGGTAAGGTAGTCCTCCACTAGCTTTCCTAATTAGTTAGCCAAGGACGTCCCATTCCACCCTTGTGGTAGCACTGTTTTCCCGGGTGGTTCTTGATAGTCGCCTAGAGGGGGGGGTGAATAGGGCGAAACTGAAATTTACAAATATAAACACAACTACAAGCCGGGTTAGCGTTAGAAACAATAATGAGTCCGTGAGAAAGGGCGCAAAACAAATCGCAAGCGAATAACAAGTGAGACACGTGGATTTGTTTTACCGAGGTTCGGTTCTTGCAAACCTACTCCCCGTTGAGGAGGCCACAAAGGCCGGGTCTCTTTCAACCCTTTACCCTCTCTCAAACGATCCACCGATCGAGTGAGTTTTCTTCTTCTCAATCACTTGGGACACAAAGTCCCCGCAAGGACCACCACACAATTGGTGTCTCTTGCTTCAATTACAAGTGAATGAATGTTGATCACAAGAACAAATGAGAAAGAAGGAAAAGCGATCCAAGCGCAAGAGCTCGAATGAACACGGCAAATCACTCTCTCTAATCACTAAGGCTTGATGTGGAGTTGGAGAGGATTTGATCTCTTTTGTGTGCTATGGAATGAATGCTAGAGCTCTTGTAATGGTGTTGAAGTGTAGAAACTTGGATGCAATGAATGGTGGGGTGGTTGGGGTATTTATAGCCCCAACCACCAACTTGACCGTTGGCTGGAGGCCTCTGTTCGATGGAGCACCGGACAGTCCGGTGCACACCGGACATGTCCGGTGCCCCTGCCACGTCATCAGTGCCGTTGGAATCTGACCGTTGGAGTTCTGACTTGTGGGCCACCCTTGATGTCCGGTGGCGCACCGGACAGCTTCTGTTCATTGTCCGGTGCGCCAGCATGGGCAAACCTGACGTCTGCGCGCGCTGCGGCGCATTTATTGCTTCTGCAGGTAGCCGTTGGCGCGGGATAGCCGTTGCGCTGGAGTCACACTGGACAGTCCGGTGTACACCGGACATGTCCGGTGAATTATAGCGGACGAGCCATTAACTTTTCCCGAAGCTGAAGAGTTCCTGAGGCCGCTCCTCCATGGCGCACCGGACACTGTCCGGTGTACACCGGACAGTCCGGTGATTTATAGCGCGAGTGCTTCTGGAAATTCCCGAAGGTGACGAGTTTGAGCTGGAGTCCCCTGGTGCACCGGACACTGTCCGGTGGCACACCGGACAGTCCGGTGCGCCCAGACCAGAGGGCCTTCGGTTAGCTCTTTGCCCTTTTGTTGAACCCAACACTTGGTCATTTTATTGGCTATGTTGTGAACCTTTGATACCTGTATAACTTATAAACTAGAGCAAACTAGTTAGTCCAAAGATTTATGTTGGGCAATTCAACCACCAAAATTGTATAGGAACTAGGTGTAAGCCTAATTCCCTTTCAATCTCCCCCTTTTTGGTGATTGATGCCAACACAAACCAAAGCAAATATAAAAGTGCATCATTGAACTAGTTTGCATAATGTAAGTGTAAAGGTTGCTTGGAATTTAGCCAATATTAATACTTACAAAATATGCTTGGATCGTTTCTTTGTTTTTAACATTTTGGACCACGCTTGCACCATATGTTTTGTTTTTGCAAATTCTTTTGTAAATTCTTTTCAAAGATCTTTTGCAAATAGTCAAAGGCAAATGAATAAGATTTTGAGAAGCATTGTCAAGATTTGAAATTTTCTCTCCTTGTTTCAAAAGCTTTTCCTTTGACTAAACTAAACTCCCCCTAAAATAGATCCACCTCTTAGTGTTCAAGAGGGTTTTTGATATATCCTTTTGAAATACTACCCTTTTGAACACAATAGGATACCAATCGATAAAATTCTTTTTAAAACACGAAATTGGTGGTGGTGCGGTCCTTTTTGCTTTGGGCTCATCTCCCCCTTTTTGGCATGAATCGCCAAAAACGGAATCATTAGAGCCCTCGATGTAATTTCTTCCCCTTTGGTCATAAATAAATGAGTTAAGATTATACCAAAGACGAAATCCGGTCCTTTTCTTTGATGCTCATTTCTCCCCAAAGAGTAGAGAGTTGCTTGGAGTGATGGCGAAATATGAGTTACGTAGTGGAAGCCTTTGTCTTCGCCGAAGATTCCAATTCCCTTTCAATATACCTATGACTTGGTTTAAAATAGACTTGAAAGCACATTAGTCATAGCATATATAAGAGACATGATCAATGGTATATAAAAGAGCTATGTGTGCAATCTAGCAAAAGAAATTGCGCGAATCAAGAATATTGAGCTCATGCCTAAGTTTGATAAAAGATTGTTCATCTAGTGGCTTGGTAAAGATATCGGCTAATTGATCTTTAGTGTTAATGTAAGAAATCTCGATATCTCCCTTTTGTTGGTGATCCCTAAGAAAATGATACCGAATGGCTATGTGTTTAGTGCGGCTATGCTCGACGGGATTGTCGGCCATTTTGATTGCACTCTCATTATCACATAGCAAAGGGACTTTGGTTAATTTGTAACCGTAGTCCCGCAGGGTTTGCCTCATCCAAAGTAATTGCGCGCAACAATGGCCTGCTGCAATGTACTCGGCTTCGGCGGTGGAAAGAGCGACCGAATTTTGCTTCTTTGAGGCCCAAGACACCAAGGATCTTCCCAAGAACTGGCAAGTCCCCGATGTGCTCTTCCTATTGATTTTGCACCCCGCCCAATCGGCATCCGAATAACCAAGCAAATCAAATGTGGATCCCCGAGGGTACCAAAGCCCAAACTTAGGAGTATAAGCCAAATATCTCAAGATTCGTTTTACAGCCGTAAGGTGGGATTCCTTAGGGTCGGATTGGAATCTTGCACACATGCAAACGGAAAGCATAATGTCCGGTCGAGATGCACATAAATAGAGTAAGGAGCCTATCATCGACCGGTATACCTTTTGATCCACGGACTTACCTCCCGTGTCGAGGTCGAGATGCCCATTGGTTCCCATGGGAGTCTTGATGGGTTTGGCATCCTTCATCCCAAACTTAGCAAGAATGTCTTGAGTGTACTTGGTTTGGCTAATGAAGGTGCCCTCTTGGAGTTGCTTGACTTGGAATCCTAAGAAATACTTCAACTCCCCCATCATAGACATCTCGAACTTTTGAGTCATGATCCTACTAAATTCTTGAGAGCACCTAGAGGGGGGGGTGAATAGGTGATCCTGTAAATCTTAAAAACTTAAGCCACAAAACTTTGATTAAGTGTTAGCACAGTTAATGCCAAGTGGCTAGAGCGAAGATCTTGCACAATATGATGATCACAAGAAGTTCAACACAGAGAGGACACGGTGATTTATCCCGTGGTTCGGCCAAGTACAAAACTTGCCTACTCCACGTTGTGGCGTCCCAACGGACGAGAGTTGCACTCAACTCCTCTCAAGTGATCCAATGATCAACTTGAATACCACAGTGTTATGCTTTTCTTCTCAATATCCCGTTTGCGAGGAATCTCCACAACTTGGAGCCTCTCGCCCTTACACTTAAGATTCACAAAGAAGTACGGAGTAAGGTGGGAATGAGCAACACACACAAGACTTGAAAATCAGAGCAACAACACGCACACAAGTCGCAACAAGAGCTCGCAACGCAACACAAAGAGTTCACAACTCCACAAGAGCTCTATATGCTATCACAATGAAACGAATGCGTGAGATCGATGTCTTGGTGCTTAGAAGTGTTGTAGGAATGCTTGGTCTGCTCCTCCATGCGCCTAGGGGTCCCTTTTATAGCCCCAAGGCAGCTAGGAGCCGTTAACAACAATTCTGGAAGGCCATCTTTGCCTTCTGTCGTCGGGTGCACCGGACAGTCCGGTGCACACCGGACACTGTCCGGTGCCCGATTTGTTTCCATAAACAGCGCAGCTGACCGTTGCTGATCGATGCAGATCTGGCGCACCGGACAGTCCGGTGCACACCGGACAGTCCGGTGCCCCCTTCCGACCGTTGGCCAGTCCACGTGTCGCGCGCAGATTTCGCTGCCGACCGTTGGCTTTGCCGGCCGTTGGCTCACCGGACAGTCCGGTGCACACCGGACAGTCCGGTGAATTATAGCCGTACGCCGTCGGCAAATTTCCCGAGAGCGGCCAGTTTGCCCGAGGCAGCCTGGCGCACCGGACACTGTCCGGTGCACCACCGGACAGTCCGGTGCACCACCGGACAGTCCGGTGCCCCAGACCGAAACAGCCTTTTGGCTGTACACAGCCAATTCTCCTTCTTTCTTCTTTTCTCTGTTTCTATCACTTAGACAAGAATATTAGTACACAAAACCAATGTACTAAGGATTAGAAACATACCTTTACTTGTGATTTGCACTTTGTTTGTCCATTAGCATAAATTCACATTTAGGCACTTGTGTTGACACTCAATCACCAAAATACTTAGAAATGGCCCAAAGGCACATTTCCCTTTCAATCTCCCCCTTTTTGGTGATTTATGCCAACACAACATAAAGCAACTAGAACAAGTGCAAAATCACTTCAAATAGAACTCAAATCTATTTTGATTCATTTTTGGCATATATGGATCATCCTATGCCACCACTTGGTTTGTTTTTGTAAATCAAACTCAAATCTCTATCTCTAAGTCAAACACACATGTTGAAGCATAAAGAGAGTCATTTCAAAAGAGATTGATCAAAGATTTCAAAAACTCCCCCATTTTCCTGTAATCACTACTTCTCCCCACAAGAAGCCAACTTTTCAAGGTATTATTTTCAAAATCTCAAGTGGTAGCTGATCCATTTATCACTTTGGCCTTTATTTTCTCCCCCTTTGGCATCAAGCACCAAAACGGGATCAATCTTGGCCCCTTAACCCCATTGCTTCACCAAAATCTTCAATTAAGAGCAAATGGCAATAAGAGTTAATGAGATGAACTTGGAATAAGTTACCCTCTCATCGGAGTGCAGTGGAAGTCTTTCATTGGTCCAAGTCCACCTTTTCCCTTTCAATTCTTCTTTGAGACTAATTCAAGCAAACTCAAGCATATGGTTAGTCTCAAAGGGTCAAGTTGTAACACATCTCCCCCTAAAACTGTGCATCACTTTGCAACGGACTTGTGAGGTCCAGGGAGTGTTTGTACAACTTGAGCACCACAATAAGCAACAAAATGCAGAATGAACATGATCAAAGGCATAAACACATGTATGCTACAATTCAATCCAAGTTCCGCGAATCTAAGACATTTAGCTCACTACGCAACCTGCAAAAGGTCTTCTCATCTAGAGGCTTGGTAAAGATATCGGCTAGCTGGTTCTCGGTGCTAACATGAAACACTTCGATATCCCCCTTTTGCTGGTGGTCTCTCAAAAAGTGATGCCGGATGTCTATGTGCTTTGTGCGGCTGTGCTCAACAGGATTTTCCGCCATGCGGATAGCACTCTCATTATCACATAGGAGTGGGACTTTGCTCAGATTGTAGCCAAAGTCCCTGAGGGTTTACCTCATCCAAAGTAGTTGCGCGCAACACTGTCCTGCGGCAACGTACTCGGCCTCAGCGGTGGATAGGGCAACGGAGGTTTGTTTCTTAGATTTCCATGACACCAAGGACCTTCCTAAGAATTGGCACGTCCCCGATGTACTCTTCCTATCGACCTTACATCCAGCATAATCGGAGTCTGAGTATCCAATCAAGTCAAAGGTAGACCCCTTTGGATACCAGAGCCCGAGGCAAGGCGTAGCAACTAAATATCTAAGGATTCGCTTCACCGCCACTAAGTGGCACTCCTTAGGATCGGATTGAAATCTAGCACACATGCATACGCTAAGCATAATATCCGGTCTACTAGCACATAAGTAAAGTAATGACCCTATCATTGACCGGTATGCTTTTTGATCAACGGACTTACCACCTTTGTTGAGGTCGGTGTGCCCGTCGGTTCCCATCGGTGTCTTTGCGGGCTTGGCGTCCTTCATCCCAAACCGCTTCAGCAGATCTTGCGTGTACTTCGTTTGGGAGATGAAGGTGCCGTCCTTGAGTTGCTTCACTTGGAACCCAAGGAAGTAGTTCAACTCGCCCATCATCGACATCTCGAATTTCTGCGTCATCACCCTGCTAAACTCTTCACAAGACTTTTTATTAGTAGAACCAAATATTATGTCATCGACATAAATTTGGCATACAAATAAATCACCATCACATGTCTTGGTAAAAAGAGTTGGATCGGCTTTCCCAACCTTGAAAGCATTAGCAATTAAGAAATCTCTAAGGCATTCATACCATGCTCTTGGGGCTTGCTTAAGTCCATAGAGCGCCTTAGAGAGCTTACACACGTGGTCGGGGAACCGTTCATCCTCGAAGCCAGGGGGTTGCTCCACGTACACCTCCTCCTTTATTGGCCCGTTGAGGAAAGCGCTCTTCACATCCATTTGAAACAACCTGAAAGAATGGTGAGCGGCATATGCTAGCAAGATACGAATGGACTCTAGCCTAGCCACAGGAGCAAATGTCTCCTCAAAGTCCAAACCTGCGACTTGGGCATAACCTTTTGCCACAAGTCGAGCCTTGTTCCTTGTCACCACCCCGTGCTCGTCCTGTTTGTTGCGGAACACCCACTTGGTTCCCACAACATTTTGCTTGGGACGAGGCACCAGTGTCCAAACTTCGTTGCGCTTGAAGTTGTTTAACTCCTCTTGCATGGGCAACACCCAGTCCGGATCTAGCAAGGCCTCTTCTACCCTGAAAGGCTCAATAGAAGAGACAAAGGAGTAATGCTCACAAAAATTAACTAATCGAGATCGAGTAGTTACTCCCTTGCTAATGTCACCCAGAATTTGGTCGACGGGATGATCCCTTTGAATCATCGCTCGAACTTGGGTTGGAGGTGCCGGTTGCGCTTCTTCCTCCATCACATGATCATCTTGTGCTCCCCCTTGATCACACGCCTCCTGTTGATGAACCTGTTCATCGTCTTGAGTTGGGGGACGCACCATAGTTGAGGAAGAAGGTTGATCTCGCTCATCTTGTTCCTGGGGTCGCACATCACCAATCGCCATGGTTCGTATAGCGGCCGTCGGAACATCTTCTTCATCTACATCATCAAGATCAACAACTTGCTCTCTTGGAGAGCCATTAGTCTCATCAAATACAACGTCGCTAGAGACTTCAACCAAACCCGATGATTTGTTGAAGACTCTATACGCCTTTGTATTTGAGTCATAACCTAACAAAAACCCTTCTACAGCTTTGGGAGCAAATTTAGAATTTCTACCCTTCTTCACTAGAATGTAGCACTTGCTCCCAAATACACGAAAGTAAGATACATTGGGTTTGTTACCGGTTAGAAGTTCATACGACGTCTTCTTGAGGAGTCGGTGAAGGTAGACCCTGTTGATGGCGTGGCAAGCCGTGTTCACGGCTTCCGACCAAAATCGCTCGGGGGTCTTGAATTCTCCAAGCATCGTCCTCGCCATGTCGATTAGCGTCCTGTTCTTCCTCTCTACCACACCATTTTGCTGTGGTGTGTAGGGAGCGGAGAACTCGTGCTTGATCCCTTCCTCCTCAAGAAACTCTTCCACTTGAAGGTTCTTGAACTCGGACCCGTTGTCGCTCCTTATCTTCTTCACCTTGAGCTCAAACTCATTTTGAGCTCTCCTGAGGAAGCGCTTGAGGGTCCCTTGGGTTTCAGACTTATCCTGCAAAAAGAACACCCAAGTGAAGCGGGAAAAGTCATCAACAATCACTAGACCATACTTACTTCCTCCTATACTCAGATAGGCGACGGGTCCGAAGAGGTCCATATGCAGCAGCTCCAGGGGTCTTGATGTGGTCATCACATTCTTGCTGTGATGTGCTCCTCCCACTTGTTTACCTGTCTGACAAGCTGCACAAGGTCTATCTTTTTCGAATTTTACATTAGTCAATCCTATCACGTGTTCTCCCTTTAGAAGCTTGTGAAGGTTCTTCATCCCAACATGTGCTAAGCGGCGATGCCACAGCCAGCCCATGCTAGTCTTAGCTATTAAGCATGCATCTAGACCGGTCTCTTCTTTTGCAAAATCAACTAAATAAAGTTTGCCGTCTAATACACCCTTAAAAGCTAGTGAACCATCACTTCTTCTAAAGACAGACACATCTACATTTGTAAATAGACAGTTATACCCCATATTGCATAGTTGACTAACAGATAGCAAATTGTAACCAAGAGACTCTACCAAAAATACATTTGAAATAGAGTGCTCATTAGAAATTGCAATTTTACCTAATCCTTTTACCTTGCCTTGATTCCCATCACCGAATATAATTGAATCTTGGGAATCTTTACTCTTGACGTAGAAGGTGAACATCTTCTTCTCCCCCGTCATATGGTTTGTGCATCCGCTGTCTATAATCCAGCTTGATCCCCCGGATGCATAAACCTGCAAGGCAAATTTAGGCTTGGGTTTTAGGTACCCAACTCATGTTGGGTCCTACAAGGTTAGTGCAAATATACTTAGGGACCCAAATGCAAGTTTTGTCTCCCTTGCATTTTGCCCCTAACTTCCTAGCAACAATTTTCTTATCCTTTCTACAAATAGCAAAGGAAGCATTTAAAGCGCAATAAATTGTAGAAGGTTCATTCACTACTTTCCTAGGAGCATGAATAACATTCTTTCTAGGCACATGATGAATAGCATTTCTCCTAGACATATTTCTATTATTCACATAAGAAGAACTAGAAGCAATCATGTGATGAGAATCAAAATCATCATAAGTATTATAACCCCTATAAGCACTTCTAGATTGTCTTCTATCATGATATAAAAAAGCATGATTCTTTTTAGTGCTAGTAGCCATAGGGGCCTTCCCTTTCTCCTTAGCGGGAATGGGAGCCTTATGGCTTGTTAAGTTCTTGGCTTCCCTTTTGAAGCCAAGTCCATCCTTAATGGAGGGGTGTCTACCAACAGTGTAGGCATCCCTAGCAAATTTCAGTTTATCAAAATCACTCTTGCTAGTCTTAAGTTGTGCATTAAGACTAGCTAATTCATCATTTAATTTTGAAATAGAAACTAAGTGTTCACTACAAGCATTAATATCAAAATCTTTACACCTAGAACAAATTGCGACATGTTCTACACAAGAATTGGATTTATTTGCTACTTCTAATTTAGCATTTAAATCATTGTTGACACCTTTTAAAGTAGAAATGGTTTCATGACAAGTAGATAGTTCAAAAGAAAGCATTTCATTTCTTTTAACTTCTAAAGCATAGGATTTTTGAGCTTCTATAAATTTATCATGTTCTTCATACAATAAATCCTCTTGTTTCTCTAAAAGTATGTTCTTCTCATTTAGAGCATCAATCAGTTCATTAATTTTGTCTACTTTGGTTCTATCTAGACCCTTAAACAAACATGAGTAATCTACTTCATTCTCACTAGATTCATCATCACTAGAAGAATCATAAGTATTACCATTACGAGTGATTACCTTCTTTTCCCTTGCCATGAGGCAAGTGTGATGCTCATGGGGGAAGAGAGTCGATTTGTTGAAGGCAGTGGCGGCGAGTCCTTCGTCGTCGGAGTCGGACGAAGAGCAATCCGAGTCCCACTCCTTTCCTAGATGTGCCTCGCCCTTTGCCTTCTTATATTGCTTCTTCTTCTCTCTTTTGTTCCCCTTTTCCTGGTCACTTTCATTATCGAGACAGTTAGCAATAAAATGACCAAGCTTACCGCATTTGAAGCATGAGCGCTTCCCCTTGGCTTTGGCCTTGCTTGGTTGTCCCTTGTGACCTTTAAGCACCGTCTTGAATCTTTTGATGATGAGAGCCATCTCTTCATCATTAAGTCCTGCCGCCTCAATTTGTGCCACCTTGTTAGGTAGCGCCTCCTTGCTTCGTGTTGCCTTGAGAGCAAGGGGTTGCGGTTCGTTGATCGGACCATTCAAAGCGTCGTCTACATACCTTGCCTCCTTGATCATCATTCGCCCGCTAACGAATTTCCCAAGAACTTCTTCGGGCGACATCTTGGTGTACCTGGGATTTTCACGTATATTGTTCACCAAATGAGGATCAAGAACGGTAAATGACCTTAGCATTAGGCGGACGACGTCGTGGTCCGTCCATCGCGTGCTTCCATAGCTCCTTATCTTGTTGACAAGGGTCTTGAGCCGGTTGTATGTTTGAGTTGGCTCCTCCCCCCTTATCATAGCAAATCTCCCAAGTTCTCCTTCCACCAATTCCATTTTGGTAAGCATGGTGACGTCGTTGCCCTCGTGAGAGATCTTGAGGGTGTCCCATATCTGCTTGGCATTGTCCAAGCCGCTCACCTTGTTGTACTCTTCCCTGCACAAAGATGCTAAGAGAACAGTAGTAGCTTGTGCATTTTTATGAATTTGTTCATTAATAAACATAGGGCTATCCGAGCTATCAAATTTCATTCCACTTTCCACAATCTCCCAAATGCTTGGATGGAGAGAAAATAGGTGAGTACGCATTTTGTGACTCCAAAATCCGTAGTCCTCTCCATCAAAGTGAGGAGGTTTGCCAAGTGGAATGGGGAGCAAATGAGTATTCGAGCTATGCGGAATGCGCGAATAATCAAAAGAAAAGTTTGAGTTAACCGTCTTTTGTTTGTAGTCGTTGTCCTCATCCTTTTGGGAAGAAGTAGACTCATCGCTGTCGTCGTAGTAGACGATCTCCTTGATGCGCCTTGTCTTCTTCTTCTTCCCATCTTTGCGTCTGTGGCCCGAGCCCGAGTCATTGGACTTGTCATCCCTTGGCTCGTTGACGAAGAACTCCTTCTCTTTGTCGTTGATCACAATTCCCTTCCCCTTAGGATCCATCTCTTCGGGCGGCTAGTCCCTTTCTTGAAGAGAACGGCTCCGATACCAATTGAGAGCACCTAGAGGGGGGGTGAATAGGTGATCCTGTAAATCTTAAAAACTTAAGCCACAAAACTTTGATTAAGTGTTAGCACAGTTAATGCCAAGTGGCTAGAGCGAAGATCTTGCACAATATGATGATCACAAGAAGTTCAACACAGAGAGGACACGGTGATTTATCCCGTGGTTCGGCCAAGTACAAAACTTGCCTACTCCACGTTGTGGCGTCCCAACGGACGAGAGTTGCACTCAACTCCTCTCAAGTGATCCAATGATCAACTTGAATACCACAGTGTTATGCTTTTCTTCTCAATATCCCGTTTGCGAGGAATCTCCACAACTTGGAGCCTCTCGCCCTTACACTTAAGATTCACAAAGAAGTACGGAGTAAGGTGGGAATGAGCAACACACACAAGACTTGAAAATCAGAGCAACAACACGCACACAAGTCGCAACAAGAGCTCGCAACGCAACACAAAGAGTTCACAACTCCACAAGAGCTCTATATGCTATCACAATGAAACGAATGCGTGAGATCGATGTCTTGGTGCTTAGAAGTGTTGTAGGAATGCTTGGTCTGCTCCTCCATGCGCCTAGGGGTCCCTTTTATAGCCCCAAGGCAGCTAGGAGTCGTTAACAACAATTCTGGAAGGCCATCTTTGCCTTCTGTCGTCGGGTGCACCGGACAGTCCGGTGCACACCGGACACTGTCCGGTGCCCGATTTGTTTCCATAAACAGCGCAGCTGACCGTTGCTGACCGATGCAGATCTGGCGCACCGGACAGTCCGGTGCACACCGGACAGTCCGGTGCCCCCTTCCGACCGTTGGCCAGTCCACGTGTCGCGCGCAGATTTCGCTGCCGACCGTTGGCTTTGCCGGCCGTTGGCTCACCGGACAGTCCGGTGCACACCGGACAGTCCGGTGAATTATAGCCGTACGCCGTCGGCAAATTTCCCGAGAGCGGCCAGTTTGCCCGAGGCAGCCTGGCGCACCGGACACTGTCCGGTGCACCACCGGACAGTCCGGTGCACCACCGGACAGTCCGGTGCCCCAGACCGAAACAGCCTTTTGGCTGTACACAGCCAATTCTCCTTCTTTCTTCTTTTCTCTGTTTCTATCACTTAGACAAGAATATTAGTACACAAAACCAATGTACTAAGGATTAGAAACATACCTTTACTTGTGATTTGCACTTTGTTTGTCCATTAGCATAAATTCACATTTAGGCACTTGTGTTGACACTCAATCACCAAAATACTTAGAAATGGCCCAAAGGCACATTTCCCTTTCAATTCTTCACAAGTAGATTCGTTAGTAGACCCAAATATGATATCATCAACATAAATTTGGCATACAAACAAATCATTGTCAAGAGTTTTAGTGAATAGAGTAGGATCGGCCTTTCCGACTTTGAAGCCATTAGCGATAAGGAAATCTCTAAGGCATTCATACCATGCTCTTGGGGCTTGCTTGAGCCCATAAAGCGCCTTAGAGAGTTTATAAACATGGTTAGGATACTCACTATCTTCAAAGCCGGGAGGTTGCTCAACATAGACCTCTTCCTTGATTGGTCCATTGAGGAAGGCACTTTTCACGTCCATTTGATAAAGCTTAAAGCCATGGTAAGTAGCATAGGCTAATAATATGCGAATTGACTCAAGCCTAGCTACGGGTGCATAGGTTTCACCAAAATCCAAACCTTCGACTTGTGAGTACCCCTTGGCCACGAGTCGAGCTTTGTTCCTAGTCACCACACCATGCTCGTCTTGCTTGTTGCGGAAGACCCATTTGGTTCCTACAACATTTTGGTTAGGACGTGAAACTAAATGCCATACCTCATTCCTAGTGAAGTTGTTGAGCTCCTCTTGCATCGCCACCACCCAATCCGAATCTTGAAGTGCTTCCTCTACCCTGTGTGGCTCAATAGAGGAAACAAAAGAGTAATGTTCACAAAAATGTGCAACCCGAGATCTAGTAGTTACCCCCTTATGAATGTCGCCGAGGATGGTGTCGACGGGGTGATCTCGTTGGATTGCTTGGTGGACTCTTGGGTGTGGCGGCCTTTGTTCCTCATCCTCCTTGTCTTTCTCATTTGCATCTCCCCCTTGATCATTGCCATCATCTTGAGGTGGCTCAATTGTTTGATCTTCTCTTTTATCAACTTGAGCCTCTTCCTCATTTTGAGTTGGTGGAGATGCTAGCGTGGAGGAGGATGGTTGATCTTGTGCAATTGGAGGCTCTTCGGATTCCTTAGGACACACATCTCCAAGGGACATGTTCCTAAGCGCGATGCATGGAGCCTGTTCTTCACCTATCTCATCAAGATCAACTTGCTCTACTTGAGAGCCGTTAGTCTCATCAAACACAACGTCACAAGAAACTTCAACTTGTCCAGTGGACTTGTTAAAGACTCTATATGCCCTTGTGTTTGAATCATATCCTAGTAAAAAGCCTTCTACAGTCTTAGGAGCAAATTTAGATTTTCTACCTCTTTTAACAAGAATAAAGCATTTGCTACCAAAGACTCTAAAATATGAAATGTTGGGCTTTTTACCGGTTAGGAGTTCATATGATGTCTTCTTGAGGATTCGGTGGAGATATAACCGGTTGGTGGCGAAGCAAGCGGTGTTAACCGCCTCGGCCCAAAACCGATCCGAAGTCTTGTACTCATCAAGCATGGTTCTTGCCATGTCCAATAGAGTTCGATTCTTCCTTTCCACTACACCATTTTGTTGTGGCGTGTAGGGAGAGGAGAACTCATGCTTGATGCCCTCCTCCTCAAGAAAGCCTTCTATTTGTGAGTTCTTGAACTCCGTCCCGTTGTCGCTTCTTATTTTCTTGATCCTTAAGCCGAACTCATTTTGAGCCCGTCTCAAGAATCCCTTTAAGGTCTCTTGGGTTTGAGATTTTTCCTGTAAAAAGAATACCCAAGTGAAGCAAGAATAATCATCCACAATTACAAGACAATACTTACTACCGCCGATGCTTATGTAAGCGATCGGGCCAAATAAATCCATGTGTAGGAGCTCCAGTGGCCTGTCGGTAGTCATAATGTTTTTGTGTGGATGATGGACACCAACTTGCTTCCCGGCTTGGCATGCGCTACAAATCCTGTCTTTCTCAAAATGAACATCGGTTAGTCCTAAAATGTGTTCTCCCTTTAGAAGCTTATGAAGATTCTTCATCCCAACATGGGCTAGTCGGCGATGCCATAACCAACCCATATTAGTCTTAGCAATTAAGCAAGTGTCGAGTTCAGCTCTATCAAAATCTACCAAGTATAGCTGACCCTCTAACACTCCCTTAAAAGCTATTGAATCATCACTTCTTCTAAAGACAGTGACACCTACATCAGTGAAAAGACAGTTGTAGCCCATTTGACATAATTGGGATACGGAAAGCAAATTGTAATCTAAGGAATCAACGAGAAAAACATTAGAAATTGAATGGTCAGGGGATATAGCAATTTTACCAAGGCCTTTGACCAAACCTTGATTTCCATCCCCGAATGTGATAGCTCGTTGGGGATCTTGGTTTTTCTCATATGAGGAGAACATCCTTTTCTCCCCTGTCATGTGGTTTGTGCACCCGCTGTCGAGTATCCAACTTGAGCCCCCGGATGCATAAACCTACAAAACAATTTTAGTTCTTGACTTTAGGTACCCAAACGGTTTTGGGTCCTTTGGCATTAGAAACAAGAACCTTGGGTACCCAAACACAAGTCTTAGAGCCCTTGTGTTTGCCCCCAACAAACTTGGCAACTACTTTGCCGGATTTGTTAGTCAAAATATAGGATGCATCAAAAGTTTTAAATGACATGTCATGATCATTTGATGCACTAGGAATTTTCTTTTTAGGCAACTTAGCACGGGTTGGTTGCCTAGAACTAGATGTCTCACTCTTATTCATAAAAGCATGGTTAGAACCGGAGTGAGACTTCCTAGAATGAATTTTCCTAATTTTGTCCTCGGGATAACCGGCAGGGTATAAAATGTAACCCTCGTTATCCTAAGGCATGGGAGCCTTGCCCTTAACAAAGTTGGACAATCTTTTAGGAGGGGCACTAAGTTTGACATTGTCTCCCCTTTGGAAGCCAATGCCATCCTTGATGCCCGGGCGTCTCCCATTATAAAGCATGCTACGAGCAAATTTAAATTTCTCATTCTCCAAGTTGTGCTCGGCAATTTTAGCATCTAATTTAGCTATATGATCATTTTGTTGTTTAATTAAGGTCATGTGATCATGAATAGCATTAACATCAATATCTCTACATCTAGTACAAATAGATACATGCTCAACGGTAGATGTAGAGGGTTTGCAAGATTTTAATTCAATGACCTTAGCATGCAACAAATCATTTTTAGTTCTAAGGTCGGAGATAGTAGCATTGCAAACATCAAAATTCTTAGCCTTAGCAATTAGTTTCTCATTCTCATTTCTAAGGCTAGCAATAGAAACATTCAACTCATCAATCCTAGCAAGCAAGTCAACATTATCATTTCTAGGATCAATGCAAACATGAGAATCAACCTTAGCAATTAATTTAACATTTTCATTTCTAAGGTTGGCAATAGTGTCATGGCATGTGCTTAGCTCACTAGAAAATTTGTTACATTTTTCTACTTCTAGAGCATAAGCATTTTTAACCTTAACATGTTTCTTATTTTCCTTGATTAGGAAGTCCTCTTGGGAGTCCAAGAGATCATCCTTTTCATGGATGGCACTAATTAGCTCATTTAATTTTTCCTTTTGTTCCATGTTAAGGTTGGCAAAAAGAGTACGCAAGTTATTCTCCTCATTTTTATCATCCTCATCACTAGATGTTTCATATTTAGTGGAGGACCTTGATTTTACCTTCTTTTTGCCGTCCTTGGCCATGAGACACTTGTGGCCGACGTTGGGGAAGAGAAGGCCCTTGGTGACGGCGATGTTGGCGGCGTCCTCATCGTCGGAGGAGTCGCTTGAGCTTTCGTCGGAGTCCCACTCTCGACAAACATGGGCATCGCCGCCCTTCTTCTTGTAGTACCTTTTCTTCTCCTTTCTTCTTCCCTTCTTGTCGTCGCCTCGGTCACTGTCACTAGATAAAGGACATTTTGCAATAAAATGACCGGGCTTACCACACTTGTAGCAAACCTTCTTGGAACGAGGTTTGTAATCCTTCCCCTTCCGTTGCTTGAGGATTTGGCGAAAGCTTTTGATGATTAAAGCCATCTCCTCGTTGTCAAGCTTGGAGGCGTCGATTGGCTGTCGACTTGGTGTAGCCTCCTCCTTCTTGTCTTCCGTCGCCTTGAATGCGACGGGTTGAGTTCCGGATGTGG
The DNA here is from genome assembly GCF_902167145.1 of Zea mays. Taxonomy (NCBI): domain Eukaryota; kingdom Viridiplantae; phylum Streptophyta; class Magnoliopsida; order Poales; family Poaceae; genus Zea; species Zea mays. Next base: position 19,311,994 of record NC_050101.1, on the reverse strand, counting down.
AGGGTTCGTCGAGCTCGTTGATCTTCCTCGAGCCTTCGACCATGCACTCAAAACTAACAAAATGCCCGATAACTTCCTCGGGGGTCATTTTAGTATATCGACGATTACCACGAATTAATTGAACTTGAGTTGGGTTAAGGAAAATGAGGGATCTTAGAATAACCTTAACCATTTCGTGGTCGTCCCATTTTACGCTCCCGAGGTTGCGCACTTGGTTCACTAGGGTCTTGAGCCGGTTGTACATGTGTTGTGGCTCTTCCCCTTTGAGAAGCCGAAATCGACCGAGCTCCCCCTCGATCGTTTCCCGCTTGGTAATCTTGGTGAGCTCGTCTCCCTCGTGCGCGGTTTTGAGCACATCCCAAACCTCCTTGGCGCTCTTCAACCCTTGAACTTTGTTATACTCCTCTCTACTTAGTGAGGCGAGGAGTATTGTTGTTGCTTGTGAGTTGAAGTGCTCGATTTGGGCCACCTCATCCTCATCATAATCCTTATCCCCTATGGATGGTACCTGTGCACCAAACTCAACAACATCCCATATACTTTTGTGGAGTGAGGTTAGATGAAATCGCATTAAATCACTCCACCTAGCATAATCTTCACCATCAAAAGTTGGTGGTTTGCCTAATGGGACGGAAAGTAATGGAGTATGTCTAGATGTACGAGAGTAGTGCAAGGGGATCTTACTAAACTTCTTACGCTCTTGGCGTTTAGAAGTTACGGAGGGCGCGTCGGAGCCGGAGGTAGATGGTGATGAAGTATCGGTCTCGTAGTAGACCACCTTCCTCATCTTCTTTTGTTTGTCCTCACTCCGATGCGGCTTGTGGGAAGAGGACTTCTCCTTGTGGTGTGAAGAAGATCTCTTCTCCTTTCCTTTGGAGGAGTCCTTCCTCCTCTCCCTTCTCTTGATGCGGGACTCTTCCGAAGAAGTGCTCCCGTGGCTTGTAGTGGGCCTTTCGCCGGTCTCCATCTCCTTCTTGGCGTGATCTCCCGACATCACTTCGAGCGGTTAGGCTCTAATGAAGCACCGGGCTTTGATACCAATTGATAGTCGCCTAGAGGGGGGGTGAATAGGGCGAAACTGAAATTTACAAATATAAACACAACTACAAGCCGGGTTAGCGTTAGAAACAATAATGAGTCCGTGAGAAAGGGCGCAAAACAAATCGCAAGCGAATAACAAGTGAGACACGTGGATTTGTTTTACCGAGGTTCGGTTCTTGCAAACCTACTCCCCGTTGAGGAGGCCACAAAGGCCGGGTCTCTTTCAACCCTTTACCCTCTCTCAAACGATCCACTGATCGAGTGAGTTTTCTTCTTCTCAATCACTTGGGACACAAAGTCCCCACAAGGACCACCACACAATTGGTGTCTCTTGCTTCAATTACAAGTGAATGAATGTTGATCACAAGAACAAATGAGAAAGAAGGAAAAGCGATCCAAGCGCAAGAGCTCGAATGAACACGGCAAATCACTCTCTCTAATCACTAAGGCTTGATGTGGAGTTGGAGAGGATTTGATCTCTTTTGTGTGCTATGGAATGAATGCTAGAGCTCTTGTAATGGTGTTGAAGTGTAGAAACTTGGATGCAATGAATGGTGGGGTGGTTGGGGTATTTATAGCCCCAACCACCAACTTGACCGTTGGCTGGAGGCCTCTGTTCGATGGAGCACCGGACAGTCCGGTGCACACCGGACATGTCCGGTGCCCCTGCCACGTCATCAGTGCCGTTGGAATCTGACCGTTGGAGTTCTGACTTGTGGGCCACCCTTGATGTCCGGTGGCGCACCGGACAGCTTCTGTTCATTGTCCGGTGCGCCAGCATGGGCAAACCTGACGTCTGCGCGCGCTGCAGCGCATTTATTGCTTCTGCAGGTAGCCGTTGGCGCGGGATAGCCGTTGCGCTGGAGTCACACTGGACAGTCCGGTGTACACCGGACATGTCCGGTGAATTATAGCGGACGAGCCATTAACTTTTCCCGAAGCTGAAGAGTTCCTGAGGCCGCTCCTCCATGGCGCACCGGACACTGTCCGGTGTACACCGGACAGTCCAGTGATTTATAGCGCGAGTGCTTCTGGAAATTCCCGAAGGTGACGAGTTTGAGCTGGAGTCCCCTGGTGCACCGGACACTGTCCGGTGGTGCATCGGACACTGTCCGGTGGCACACCGGACAGTCCGGTGCGCCCAGACCAGAGGGCCTTCGGTTAGCTCTTTGCCCTTTTGTTGAACCCAACACTTGGTCATTTTATTGGCTATGTTGTGAACCTTTGATACCTGTATAACTTATAAACTAGAGCAAACTAGTTAGTCCAAAGATTTATGTTGGGCAATTCAACCACCAAAATTGTATAGGAACTAGGTGTAAGCCTAATTCCCTTTCAGTTCTCCATGTTCCAATTAAACAAAATGATCTTATCATGAACAATAATAGATAACCAACAATAATAAATCATATTGGAACATGGTCATGAATCATAGTATCATTAGCCCAAAAACCAAGTAGAGCAATAGCAAGACTACCCAATAATTTATTTGTTTGCAAGGTGAAAGGTAAACAATACTAGGTAACCTATTAGGTCCCATCAGCTTAACCTAACTGTGCCACGGTGATTAAGAATCATGAACATTATTAGGTCAAAGAAAGTGATCAAGGACACAACTTGCCTTTTACTTGCGATAACCTTGTTGTCCAGATGCTGACCCAAAAGTTGGGCTCCAGATTCCTCGTCACCTCGCCTCTACTCGTAGCAATACATACAATCAACAAATAATGGATATGGTAACATTACACCAAAACATGGGAACAAACTGCGTAAGAATATTCTACGCGTCGCTACGAGATCGTAGGTTCAAGAACCACTAAAATCGGAGTTACGGTTAAAAAGATATGGTTTTCAGAAGTTTTATGTGATTAAATATGAAAACTATGTCTATGTTGATTAATAAATCATGTGAGAAAGATATTCCAAAGAAAACACTAATTCAACTTTAATCTAAGTTATAACTTGATTAGAAAACATATTTTAGTCAAATTATAACTAGGGACTGAAAACATTACTTTAACTTTAATTAGAAAAGTTAATCCAATGAACATAGGGTAAACAAATTAATTATTCATTTTTGAAAACATGTTACATGATAAAGATAAGGTTACTAAAGTGTAGACAATTTGATTACGAAGCTAACGCAATTTGAACGGAGTAAATCGGAGTTAAAACGGAGGAGATATGGATTTTACGAGATTTCAGATTTATTTTTCTACTAAAAATCATTTTCAGATCTATTTTATATAATTTAATAAAGGATCTGGACGGCGGCCACTATTACCCGGGAATTCAGGGGCTTTTGCGAGAATTTTAGGACTGATCGGTAAGACTCTTCATACAAGCATGGATGGCGGGTTCATATAGATATTTTTCAGGGTCTCTTTAACAAAAGTACATGGCGGAGGGGTATAGTGTACTCTGAGCCGCTGGATTAGAAATCAAGGGCTCAGATCATAAGTCCGAAGGGTTACGTGACCAGAGCCGTGCAACCCCCGATCTGCGGTCTGGATTTTATTATGCCGCGATCCGATCTTGTCCCTTGGATCCAGATCGGATGGACCACCAAACATTGGTCGTACCGTTACCAGGTTTCTAATCTCAGCCGACCACGGGAGAATCCATGGCTAACGCGCTACTTCTTCCTCCAGCATACGGTCACGGCGGCGGATGCGCCCCACGGCGATGGGCTCGCCGGAGCAGCATGCATCTAGGCGCCCGCGTGTACTAGACCCGACTCTGATAGTAGATACGCAAAACTGAGACGGATGCAAACCTCGGTAGAAGACTCTCACCTCGATTGGCGCGCGCAGAAGCTCTGTCCGCGGTACAGGGCGGATCCGCCGCGAGTAAATTGCTCCGATGAGCAATTCCGGCGGCTCCAAGGGGATTCGCGCACGGATCAAGCCTCCCTCGGACTTCACTGGTCCCGTAGAAGTTCCTGGACGACTCGCCTGGGACGAACCGGCGGCGTTCTCGCGGGTCGTCGACGGCAGCATCTCCCCTCCCTCCCTATCTCTCTCTTGGCGACTTGCAGCAACACCGAGCTTTCGCGCTTGGCTGATTAGATGGTCAGGGGTGCGGAACGTCCCCGCATATAAACACCGGCACCCAGGTCACGCGGTGCGCAGCAATCCGCAACGAACTCGCGGCGGCGGTTATGGCAGACGGTTACGCGGCCACACATTCGAGAAGTTTGTTACAACGACAATGCTGCAGCCCCGGCCCCACATGTCAGTGGAACGGAGACGCAGCGCGCGGAGCAGAATCACAGAACAAGCGGGCCCACATGCCGGTCTCTGCGGACGGGAACGCGGGAGTCTGTTGTGCAAGACACGGAGTGCACGCGCTTCGCTCGCGTCGGGGATTTGGCTGGGAAGAAGGCTCTGGTGTGTGGACCCCAATCGTCAGCGAAAAGCACCCAACACAGCACAGGCGGGTCTGGCTGGCTATCGGCCCCACCGGTCGGACACAGGGTGCGGCTGGGAAGCTGGGAAGCTGAAAAGCGGCCCCGCAGATCAGGGCGCGCGCGGTGTGGCGGGATGGGCCGCGCGGTGAGGTTAAGTGGGCTGGTGGGAAGGCTTACGGCCCAAGTGCAGGTCCGAACTTCTTCTTTTTTTCCTGTTTTGTTTTCTTATCCTTTCCAAGTTTCAAATTCAAACTATGTTTTGAAATTTGAATTCAAATTAAGTGCACATTCGAAGAATCCAGCATGATGCAAATTAAATATATATTTACTATCTTATTTATGAGAATGCTTTTAAATATGAAATGCTTACATATAAATGATATATCTTAATAAAATATCATTTTGTGTGTGTAGTTTATTTGAAAGTGAATTAATATTCATTACTTATTTACTTCTAGGAAAGTTCAATATTTAATCAAGGGTAACTTTAATTCAGGTATTTCTAGTTATATAGTTCATGAGAAGAATAATCCATTTTAGAAAATAGATTGAAGAGCTTTCTATTTTTATGTTTTTCTCTTCTGGATTTCAAACTAAATTCCAATTTCAAAAGTTTTAGGTTCTATATTTGACTAACAACATTTTTGTATTGCCAACCATTTATTTTAGGAGGAAATAACTTTAAAAGTGAGAAACCTATATTAAGGGTCATTTTTATTCTTCTTCTTTTGGGGAAACTTTATAAATCCGATTTTGGGTGTTACAAATTCTACCCCCTTAAAAATAATCTCGTCCTCGAGATTAGTAAGAAAGGGATGTAGAAGGTTTGTTTCAAGTCTTTAATACTAGTTAGTAGATGATTAGGAAAAATAGGTATACTATGACTAGTTAATAGGTAGAATTCAAAAAAGTTGGGGTAAGAGAAGGTTAGGCAAGGAAAACTTCTATCCTGGATGGTGGATCCTGCCTTATTTGGAGATCTTATCTGGCTTCTGTGCTTCCTTGACGAGGTTGATCTATCCCTTCTCCGGTCTTGGTGTCTCCATCCAAGCTAGGGACATATGGCTAAGATAGTTGTGAGTAGAATAGACTACATTAAGTAGGTCAAGATCTGGTTTAATGTTAGGTTGGAATGGATAGTCATCATGAACATGTTGGTTAGATCGTTTCTTTCATGGTCGAGTTGGTCCAAGGCTCCATTTTAGGATTAAGCGAACTAGGTTAAAACATGTTCATAGGAGTAGAGTCTAATCTGTTTCACCAGTATTAGCTAACCTATTAAGCAATTCATATTAGATTAGATCTGATTTAGCTAGGCTATGTTGCATTAGGTTAGATTAGATCACATCAGGTTAGATGGGATCTATATTAGATTGGATTAAATTGGTCTATCTAGATCAGATTGGATTAGGTCATGGTTGTTCCTCTTAGGGTAGGTCAGTAGATTTATTAGGATCAGATAAATCTATTAGGATAGAATCTTTTAAGATAAGATGGATCTTATTAGGATAGGATAGACCTAATAAGATATGACATTTTCTTGTTTGTTTTATCTTTTTCTAAGGGGGATAATTTAAGTTGAATAGGTATTTTATTTTATTTATTTAATTTAGTTCATTTATTTATATAGATGCAATTGTGGACATTACTCCACAACTCATCACACTCAATCAAAGAGCCAAATCAAGCAGGTATCATAAGAACAAGCATTCAAGTGCATAAATACCTATAAAAATAGTTTTTTTATTCCTAGGATTAGGTGTCCTATTCCTAATGGCCACTTTAGGTGTAGGATTCCAAAGTGTGAAATCCCTTTTTGTCTTTGAAGTGAAGAGGTAAGATGAGTCAGAGGATAAGTAGCACAAGATGAGAAAAGATCTAGAAAAGATCAAGGAAAGTTTAGAAAGAATCGGAGTAAAGGTAAGTAGGTAAGGGTTGTCCAGGTCTATCTAGGTTACGTCCTACAGTCAACATTGCTCCGATACCACTACTGTCACACCCGGATTTTTAGGGGCAAACCCGGGCGCGACTCACATGCGTGACAGGATCAAGTCTCACACATATGATGACTCATGGTATAGATATCAATGTCATATCTTTATTAAATAATCGGAGTTCTGTACAAAATAACTATAATATATTACACCATATGACGACGATGATCCTCCACAATCCCTAGTTGACTGGGAGACGACGGCCTAGATCTCTCCGAACTCATCTTCATCAAAGTCTTCCTCCTTGCCTGGAATGCACCTGTTCTTAACCTGGGGTGGGAGTAAGCAAGGGTGAGCTCCCATACGGTCATCGCTCAACAAGTTGTGGGGAATAATGTGCATGAGCTCACTTACGGTGGGGGCTCATGTAGTGTAAGGCTTACCAAGGAAAATGGTTAAGGCTGAGCATTGCTTTTAATAAGTTGGTCAAAATTTTATTAGCAGTTACTAAGTATAAGTATATACCAACCCAATTAAATAATTGATCACAATAATAATAATTCCCACAATGCAATGCAAATGCATGTCAAATTAAGTTTAGTTCCATAATTTACTCATGTGAGGGTCCGAGCCGCTCTTGACCGTGAGCACGGCTGATATACCAGTTTTACACTCTGCAGAGGGTGCGCATCTTTACCCACAAGTCGTGTTACCTATTTGCCAAGGGATCGCGACTTCCCATTCATCTCTACCGAGGAGACGAGGCAGGGTCCCACTACGAGGCCTTTACAAAGTTCCACTAGCTTTAGAAAACCCGCTACGGTTTCTGCGAGAAGGGGGCGATATAGGAATCCCTTGTCCGAAAAGCCATCGCAGCATGATCGACCCGAGAACCTCCCTATACCGGCAGCTCCTAACACCGCGGTTGCCCCTTTCGGGTAAGGTAGTCCTCCACTAGCTTTCCTAATTAGTTAGCCAAGGGCGTCCCATTCCACCCTTGTGGTAGCACTATTTTCTCGGGTGGTTCTCCATGTTCCAATTAAACAAAGTGATCTTATCATGAACAATAATAGATAACCAACAATAATAAATCATATTGAAACATGGTCATGAATCATAGTATCATTAGCCCAAAAACCAAGTAGAGCAATAGCAAGACTACCCAATAATTCATTTGTTTGCAAGGTGTAGGGTAAACAATACTAGGTAACCTATTAGGTCCCATCAGCTTAACCTAACTATGCCACGGTGATTAAGAATCATGAACATTATTAGGTCAAAGAAAGTGATCAAGGACACAACTTGCCTTTTACTTGCGATAACCTTGTTGTCCAGATGCTGACCCAAAAGTTGGGCTCCAGATTCCTCGTCACCTCGCCTCTACTCGTAGTAATACATACAATCAACAAATAATGGATATGGTAACATTACACCAAAACATGGAAACAAACTACGTAAGAATATTCTACGCGTCGCTACGAGATCGTAGGTTCAAGAACCACAAAAATCGGAGTTACGGTTAAAAAGATATGGTTTTCAGAAGTTTTATGTGATTAAATATGAAAACTATGTCTATGTTGATTAATAAATCATGTGAGAAAGATATTCCAAAGAAAACACTAATTCAACTTTAATCTAAGTTATAACTTGATTAGAAAACATATTTTAGTCAAATTATAACTAGGGACTGAAAACATTACTTTAACTTTAATTAGAAAAGTTAATCCAGTAAACATAGGGTAAACAAATTAATTATTCATTTTTGAAAACATGTTACATGATAAAGATAAGGTTACTAAAGTGTAGACAATTTGATTACGAAGCTAACGCAATTTGAACGGAGTAAATCGGAGTTAAAACGGAGGAGATATGGATTTTACAAGATTTCAGATTTATTTTTCTACTAAAAATCATTTTCAGATCTATTTTATATAATTTAATAAAGGATCTGGACGGCGGCCACTATTACCCGAGAATTCAGGGGCTTTTGCGAGAATTTTAGGACTGATCGGTAAGACTCTTCATACAAGCATGGATGGCGGGTTCATATAGATATTTTTCAGGGTCTCTTTAATAAAAGTACATGGCGGAGGGGTATCGTGTACTCTGAGCCGCTGGATTAGAAATCAAGGGCTCAGATCATAAGTCCGAAGGGTTACGTGACCAGAGCCGTGCAACCCCCGATCTGCGGTCTGGATTTTATTATGCCGCGATCCGATCTTGTCCCTTGGATCCAGATCGGATGGACCACCAAACATTGGCCGTACCGTTACCAGGTTTCTAATCTCAGCCGACCACGGGAGAATCCACGGCTAACGCGCTACTTCTTCCTCCAGCATACGGTCACGGCGGCGGACGCGCCCCACGGCGATGGGCTCGCCGGAGCAGCATGCATCTAGGCGCCCGCGTGTACTAGACCCGACTCTGATAGCAGATAAGCAAAACTGAGACGGATGCAAACCTCGGTAGAAGACTCTCACCTCGATTGGCGCGCGCAGAAGCTCTGTCCGCGGTACAGGGCGGATCCGCCGCGAGTAAATTGCTCCGATGAGCAATTCCGGCGGCTCCAAGGGGATTCGCGCACGGATCAAGCCTCCCTCGGACTTCACTGGTCCCGTAGAAGTTCCTGGACGACTCGCCTGGGACGAACCGGCGGCGTTCTCGCGGGTCGTCGACGACAGCATCTCCCCTCCCTCCCTATCTCTCTCTTGGCGACTTGCAGCAACACCGAGCTTTCGCGCTTGGCTGATTAGATGGTCAGGGGTGCGGAACGTCCCCGCATATAAACACCGGCACCCAGGTCACGCGGTGCACAGCAATCCGCAACGAACTCGTGGCGGCGGTTACAGCAGACGGTTACGCGGCCACACATTCGAGAAGTTTGTTACAACGACAATGCTGCAGCCCCGGCCCCACGTGTCAGTGGAACAGAGACGCAGCGCGCGGAGCAGAATCACAGAACAAGCGGGCCCACATGCCGGTCTCTGCGGACGGGAACGCGGGAGTCTGTTGCGCAAGACACAGAGTGCACGCGCTTCGCTCGCGTCGGGGATTTGGCTGGGAAGAAGGCTCTGGTGTGTGGACCCCGATCGTCAGCAAAAAGCACCCAACACAGCACAGGCGGGTCTGGCTGGCTATCGGCCCCACCGGTCGGAGACAGGGTGCGGCTGGGAAGCTGAAAAGCGGCCCCGCAGATCAGGGCGCGCGCGGTGTGGCGGGATGGGCCGCGCGGTGAGGTTAAGTGGGCTGGTGGGAAGGCTTACGGCCCAAGTGCAGGTCCGAACTTCTTATTTTTTTTTCCTGTTTTGTTTTCTTATCCTTTCCAAGTTTCAAATTCAAACTATGTTTTGAAATTTGAATTCAAATTAAGTGCACATTCGAAGAATCAGCATGATGCAAATTAAATATATATTTACTATCTTATTTATGAGAATGCTTTTAAATATGAAATGCTTACATATAAATGATATATCTTAATAAAATATCATTTTGTGTGTGTAGTTTATTTGAAAGTGAATTAATATTCATTACTTATTTACTTCTAGGAAAGTTCAATATTTAATCAAGGGTAACTTTAATTCAGGTATTTCTAGTTATATAGTTCATGAGAAGAATAATCCATTTTAGAAAATAGATTGAAGAGCTTTCTATTTTTATGTTTTTCTCTTCTGGATTTCAAACTAAATTCCAATTTCAAAAGTTTTAGGTTCTATATTTGACTAACAACATTTTTGTATTGCCAACGATTTATTTTAGGAGGAAATAACTTTAAAAGTGAGAAACCTATATTAAGGGTCATTTTTATTCTTCTTCTTTTGGGGAAACTTTATAAATCCGATTTTGGGTGTTACAGTACCTCATCAACAATGAGCATATCATTCAGTTTTCTTTATAAATTCTGCTGATGAATTTGTTCCCAGTTTATTCATGTCATTTCTTAGTATCCATGCAAACTGAAACTCTGCACTTGGACACTGAAACTGACCCTCTGAACATCGATGTTTGCTAATAATGATCTGTTCAGCTCGCGCTCCGAACACGCCGGTGGAGTGGGCGACGCGGATGACTATCGCCAAGGGCACGGCGCGTGGCCTAGCGTACCTCCACGACGACATGAGCATCGTGCACGGCAATCTGAGCATGTGTCTCTCCCCTTATGCCAATGCAAGATATAGAGCAACCATAGGCACATACAAAGATTCTTGTTTCATCATCCGCTCCTCAGAGAGAGAAACGAAAGCGAGGGCAAAGAAGCAGGAACAAGTTCCCTACTAAAGGACAGACTGTTGTTGTCGATGAGGTTAACCTTATTGGTGAGCCCACTCAGCCTGAGGGCGTACATTCCCGGTTTGCAAGCTCGATAAGAGCAACAGTAAGGGACATTCTGGATTGCTCAATACCGACTTGGTCCCTTGTTCTCGTTGGTGAGAAGAGAAAAATATGGAAGAAGTTGTTGGAGGCATTTGGTCTCCCTCGTGATCCTGGAGACCTAGTCGAGAAGTTTGCAATGAAACAGGCAGCGAAAACTTTCAAGACGTTGGAGGTCGGAATTAAATCCTAAATTTCACATGTTGGGTCGTACGCTGTACAACCAATTCGGGAAGATCAAACTTGATCAATGGAAAAGGTTTTGTGAACAGAAGAGCCCACTTGAGGCGGTAGCCTTGAGTGTCTTGAACAGTCAGCAAGCGAAGCAGAACATACACCCTCACCGTCTCGGCTCGGGTGGATATGCCCTGAAGGTTGAATAGTGGAGAGCAGAGGCTGAGGCTGCTAGGCAAGCTGGTGTCCCGTATAAATATGAGGGCTTGGACGATCGCTCGTATTGCTGGGTTAGAGCAAGGGAAGTTAAGGACAAAGAAACTGGGCAGCTAGTAATCACTGATGCACATATTGCAGCAGCCATGGAGGCAGCAATACAGTCACTTTCTCAAAAGAAAATGCAAGGAGAATTTATACCGAGACGAGAGGTGGATGAGCTTAGTGTCGCCCTAGGCAACAAGGAGCACCCTGGTCGTGTGCGGGGCTCCTCCTCCAAGTTTGGATTTAAGCATGGTTTTCCACAGGAGTTGGGACTACCCATGCTCTGTTTAATGGACTACTACGTACTAGATGATTTATGATGATGACGATGCTTGCTTAGTTTGCATTGGTCAAGGAAGGCTTTTATTACTAATTTTTTTCTCATCCAACGAGGGATTAAGTTAACAATTGATCCACACATGCGCAAGGCGCTTCTCGTGTCTTGTATAAGGGCATGTACAACCCAATTAAATGAGGTGTCTCTTGGGGGCTAAGTGTAAAAAAATTAAGAGACGGGCTCTTCGTGAAGAGCTCGTCTCTACACCACTCTCTATACATACTGTGTCTTGACTGTATTTATGTTTTGGAGGCTTAGGATTGTATTATGCAGTCACTTAGTTGTCTCTTGTACTTGAAAAAACCGAGCCGGAGTCTCTAGGTTGTACATGCCCTCAGGATTCTAGCCTAGTTTAACACAATGAAAGGACTGACAATCGGGCACTGACCATGCATGCACACACACACAAGGGGGTCGGGTGGGGTCCCCTTTGCTGCAACTGCAATAGTAGTAAGGGGGTGTTTGGTTCTAGGGACTAAAGTTTAGTCCGGGTCACGTCAAACGTTTAACTTTCAAATAGGAGTATGAAATATAGACCCAACCAACTGGACTAGATTCGTCTCATCTTTTAGTCTTCGGCTGAGTAATTAGTTTTATAATCCGACTACATTTAATAACCGGAACGGAGGTTGAAATATTCGATGTGACAGGGGCTAAATTTTAGCTGGGGGTAACCAAACACCCCCTAATAAACAACTAGTAGACCCACGAGACTGTGTTGCCCCCCACCGTGCAACTTCCAACAGCCATGATGCGCTAATTCGAGCACTGTCTGGTGCCTTTTCCGCCTACCTACCTTACCTGTGACTCTGTGAGTAGGGGTGTAAACGGTACGGATATTATCCGAGCATCTGATCGTTCCAAAAGGCAAATTATTCGGCTGGATAGTTTTTTCGGATATCCACAGAATATTCGGATTTTGGATTCGGATTAAGACAGTACAGTTCGGATATCGGATACGAATATGAGATGACTGATATCCGTCGAATTTTCGGATATCCGGATATCTTCTCGGTTACCTTTCCGGATTTCAGATTTCGGATATCCGGGCATGTTCCCAGATACCTTCCCAGATTTCGGATAGTTACATGTGGAATCACTCTAAGTATCCAAGTTTCAACATAATCAATAATCACTTTATCATTATCATATGGAGACTTGAGGTTATAATCTTATAGAATGTTTATTGGTCCTGGTAACCTATTTGCAATTTTCAGTCGACACTAGAATATTTTATGAATTTAATTGCATTTTGATAATTTTCTGTATAAAAAATTAATAATACACAAATAGTCTTAGAAATTCATGAAATTTGACGGAGGGGCAATATATGTCCATATAACATCCTAAAAATGTTTGGGCCATAAAATCCATAAAATGTCAGCGTTTCTTTCAATTCACTTTCACTTGTTACGTGAGTTACATACGAAATCACCTTAAGTATCCAAATTTCAACATAATCAATACTTCACTTTATCATTTTCACATAGGGACTTGAAGTTATCTTCTTATAGGATGTTTATTAGTTTTGGTAACTTATTTGCAATTTTCAGTCAACATTAGAGTATTTTACGGATTTAATTGCATTTCGATGATTTTCTACAGAAAGAAATTAATAATACACAAATAGCCTCAAAAATTCATGAAATTTGACGGAGGGGTAACATATGTCCACATAGAATTCTCAAAAATGTTTGGATCATAAAGTCTATAAGATGCTAGTGATTCTTTCATTTCACTTCCACTTATTACGTGAGTTACATGTGAAATCACCATAAGTATCCAAGTTTCAACATAATCAATACTTCACTTTATCATTTTCACGTAGGGACCTGAGGTTATCTTCTTATATAATGTTTATTGATCTTGGTAACTTATTTGCAATTTTCGGTCGAAACTAGAATATTTTATGGATTAAATTGTATTTTGATGATTTTCTACATAAAGAAATTAATAATACACAAATAGTCTCAGAAATTCATGAAACTTGACGTAGGGGCAACATATGCCCGCATAGCATCCTCAAAAAATGTTTGAACCATAAAATCCACAAGACGCCAACATTTATTTCATTTCACTTCTACCTGTTGCGTGAGTTACCTGTGAAATCACCATAAGTATCCAAGCTTCAATATAAACAATACTTCACTTTTTATCATTTTTGTGTGGGTACTTGAGGTTATATTCTTGTAGAATGTTTATTAGTCTTGATAACTTATTTGCAATTTTCGATCGACACTAGAATATTTTATGAATTTAGTTGCACTTTAACGATTTTATACCTAAAGAAATTAGTAATACACAAAATAGCCTTAGAAATTCATAAAATTTTATGGAGGTGTAGCATATGTCCACATATAATCCTAAAAAAATATTTGGACTCAAGGAGGGCTAAATGATTACAAGAACTATGATATGTGTGGAATTGTATCTCACATGATATCCGACAAAAATATTTGTTACCGACGGTATTTGTGTCCGACTAGTTCTGGATTCGACACACAACTATCCGTATTTGTATTCGAGAACATCCGTATTTGTATTCGTATTCGAAGATATCCGTATTCGAATTCGAATCCGAATAAAAATATAAAAACAAATATGGTTTCAGTGATATTTGTCCGTATTCGATCCGATTACACCCCTATCTGTGAGGCTGTGACCCCTCCTCCTGCACAGTCGCATCCAACATGCTGGCACTTGATTCAGACACAGCACCCTTGTCGTTAGTCGTTGCACAGGCCGGCCTCTTTTGTCTACGTTACTGACGTGGTGGCCACGTGAGTTGCAGTGTGCGATTACAATTGATGATGCGCGTGCTAAATGTAAAGCTTGCAATCATAGTCATGCTGCAGAGCAAACAATCACTTACGCATGCGTGATGGCTTTGCTGAATGATAGAAATGAAATGAAACTTTGAGATAAATTCTGAGCAAGCAGGTAGTAGTACTTTGCATGATGGCATTGCCAAGTGGCCAATGTTTATAGCAAATTTAGTAGTACTATTTAGCCAAAATGGATGATTAGTTGATGCCGCTGATTTAACGGTAATTATTCGTGCGTGACGACTGAAAACGACGGGTGCATATATATGCAGGTTCTACGCGGCGGAGGTGGTGGCGGCGCTGGAGTACATCCACATGATGGACATCGTGTACCGCGACCTCAAGCCGGAGAACGTCCTCGTCCGCGCCGACGGCCACATCATGCTCACCGACTTCGACCTCTCCCTCAAGTGCGACCCCACGGCTCCAACTCTGGCGCACGTCATCTCCGACCCGCTCTCCCTCGCCGCCCGCTCCGGCGCCGCCGCGTCCTGCGCCATCTCCTCCTGCATCGTCCCCGCCGCCTCCTGCTTCCAGCTCTTCCCTGGCCGCGGCCGCCGGCGTCGATGCTGGCGCACCAAGAAGCTATCGTCGAACAGCGGCAACAATTTCGCCTCCAGCGGCGGCGGCGGCGGCAGTAGCGGCAGCGGGCTGGAGCTGGAGTTTGTGGCGGAGCCGGTGGAGCTGCGATCGATGTCGTTCGTGGGCACGCACGAGTACCTGGCGCCGGAGATCGTGTCTAGGCAAGGGCACGGCAACTCGGTGGACTGGTGGACGCTGGGCGTCTTCGTCTTCGAACTCCTCTACGGGGTCACGCCGTTCAAGGGCTACGACAACGAGATGACGCTGGCCAACATCGTGGCGCGCGCTCAAGTTCCCCAAGGACCCGACGGTCTTGTCTGCCGCCAGGGACCTCGTCACTGCGCTCCTCGCCAAGGACCCCGCTCGACACCTCGGCGCCACCGTTGGCGTCGCCGCAATCAAGCGCCACCCTTTCTTCGCCGGCGTCAACTGGGCGCTCCTCCGCTGCGCCGCGCCGCCCTACGTGCCGCCACCGTTCAGCGTCGTCGCCAACGCCAAGGCTGGCGGTCGGAGCAACGGCAACGCAGTTGTGGACGACGACGACGACGACGTGTCGGACGACAGTTGTCCCGGCACGCCCGTGGAGTATTACTAGAAAGAAGAAGCCAAGGAGAAGAAGCGTCGACCGTGTCCGTCCGGCGTCGTACGTGCGACGCGCACAAGAAAGAAGCCGCTGGTCGGTTGGTTCCGTCGTGTCGCCGGAGCGGGGTGGGCCCCAATCAGGCACCTCCTCTTGTCCGAGTCCGGCGGGGGCAGGCACGTGCACGTGGTGGGGGCATGGATGGACCACGGCGCATGGCGCGCACGAGGCGGCCGGCCGGCCAGAGGAGGCAGGGGTGCGCTGTCGCCTCAGGCTTAGTTTGGATACTCTAGTAATGAGTGGGATTAGAGTGGATTGACATGTATTGAGCGGGTATTTGATCTATTGGGGATTTATACCCTCTTCAATCCCTCCAAAACACTCTAATCCCAAAGTATCCAAACTAGGCCTCAAGTGGCTGCCGGCTGCGTGTCTCCGGCTCCGAGAGAGCTCGAGCTCGCGTCCGGGGATTTTACCAATAACCTAATGCTGTTTCTTGTTGCTGCATGGCTGCAACACGCATGTCATTAGCATGGCACCTGCCTGCCTTGGTCAGTACCACCCTGTCCCTGTAGTTCTTGTTCTAATATAAATAGTACTACCTCCGTTCTCGAATATTTATCGCTCGCTAGTTCATTTTTGAACTAAACGGTGACAAATAAAAAAGAACGGAGGGAGTAGTATATATGATGTTATTATTAGGGGGTTCTGCTTGGAATGCAGGAAATGTAAGAGGTGAACATCTTGTGTTCCAAGCAGGACCTCCATCAGAATTTGTATCATGTTGGAATCAGTCAATTGTTGTATTATGTTCATCGTGAGTACTAGTACTTGCTAGCACTAGCAAGATGGTAGTGCAACTGTGCAAGCTACTGTTTTTTTTTTTTGGGAGAGAGAGAAGGATAGAATCCAAACTGTTCTTGGTGTTAGAACGGTAGGGGATGGAGACATCAGACGACATGAGACATGGGCATGCTAATTGTAACACCCAAAATTCCTATGATGGTAGGTTTGAAGAATTCTCCAACAAAAACAAGTAAAAATGTCTTATAATAAGAATTTTCTCTACTTTTGAAATTACTCTTCCTAAAATAAAGAAAAGATGAACAGGGAATCTTGAATTAAACTAAGCATTTGAAAAGAGATATTGTCTTGCACTAAATGAGGGCACTATTAACCAACTTTAGGTTTGAATCTTGATACTAGAATTATAATTTGAACTTCAGAAAAAAAAAAACAAAGGAAAAGTTTTCAATTTGTTTAATTAAGGGACTTGCTTCCTTTGTATGCATACAAGCATTTTTCTAAGAAGATAAATAATTAGTATACAAACATACTTGCATCATGCTGGTTCTTTGATGTATTTGGTTTATATTCAAAGCCCCAAACTAAGTTTGAATTTGTTTGAAAACTAAAATCTGAAAATAGAAAAGAAATAAGAAAAACAGAAAATAAAATGAGAAAGAGAAGAAGTGTACCTGTGCTTTCTTACCTGTTCGGCCCAAGGTCCCGCGCGGCCCAACTTCCCTCGCCGTGCCACATCACCAGCCAGCACGCCCTCTCGTCCATTTCACCGGCGTGTGGGCCCAGCAAGTCGGGTCCTCGGTCATGGAGCGAACAAAGCAAACTCCCGAAGTCTGCGCGCTCTCGTCCGGTCTCTGGCAGTGGGGCCCTCGTATTAGATTTCTCCTCTTCCTATCGCATCGGACTCCAACAGAAATCCGAGCACCCGGGGATCACGGCGACTCGCGTGGTTATCCCTTCGACCGGCGAGCGTATAAATTCGTGCCATGCTCGCTTCACCTTGGCCATCCAAAACGAAAACCCGATGCCGTGAGTCGCCATCGCCGCGGAGAAAAGCGCAGAGAGAGATAAAGATATCCGCCACACGGGCATCCTACCTACATCGCCGCTCGGGGCTCGGCGTGCGGTCTGGGCGATTCGCCGGGGCACCCCGCGCTTGGGCGCAGCCATCTCGAGCGTGGAGCATGGCCGGAATTCAAGGGAAGTGCACGGGAACTTGCATCTCGTGGCGGATCCGCGCTGCACCATCGACCAAGCCTCGCATTCATCTCCACTGACGGTGAGGCACTCTATCATACTCGCTATGATTCCCACATCGTGTAGAACATGCTGTTTCGGAGTTTGGGCCGGCGGACTGCCAGTGCACGCACGCCGGCCATGGCGCCGCCGTGTGGTGAGGGCCTAGGCGCCGCCGGTCTCTCAACCGAAGTAGGGGGGATGAGGCGGTTGGGGTAGAAGGGGGGATTGCCGTTGGATTCGCAGTGGGTGGCCGAGATTAGATTAAATATACCCCTTCGGCTCAACCAGATCTGAGCCATTGATCCCGCGATCAACGGCTCGCGTTCGTCCGCAAGTGTTAGTCGGGGTAAAATCGCAAAAGAGTCCCCAAGCTCCTTTATAATTAACCCGCCGTCCATATGTATTGAATGGGAATAGAATCTTTTTTTTTAAAGAGGGCAACCCCCTATTTCATTAAGAAATAGAACCAAACACAGTTTTTACATAAGACCCGACATAACCAACAGCCACAAGCCGATAAGCCTACCACAATATCAGCAACATATAGGTCCGAAACTCAACTGGAGGCACACACACCATATCTAAAGTAGTTCAACAGACTAACAAGCATCACTGAATATCTACAAAGGACAAATCCCAAAAGCAGCCAGGGACCACGCGTCACCAGAAATGACTGAACAGCAAGTTTTGATCAACCAAAAGAAGACAAGCTGAACACGACTAGAAGAGATGCGTAAACAGCTGCAAAATGTCACTGGAGACGCCTGTCAACCGGCTTCCAACCATGGGCCTTGCTGTAGATATCACTTGCTATCTTTCGAACTCTGCGGCTTCCTTGTTCCACCAGTCTTTTTCCCTTCTTTGTCTGTCGAATAGACCAAGCATCAATCCAATAACAGCAGGAAAAAATTATATTTAACGGATCATCAATCAACCTAGCATTGAAGCAGCAATCATTCCGAGTGCGCCATATAGCCCAAATAACAGCACCACATCCGAAAACGATCAGATTTTTTTTAGATTTATGAAAACCATTGATCCAGGGACCAAAGAGGTCAGCTGTGTTTTTGGGGGTAGAGGACATTTTGAAAGCAATTTGGATGATTCTCCAAATAAATCTGGCCACAGGGCAGTGGAAAAATAAATGATCTATGGATTCTAATAATCCACAAAAAATACAATCCATATTCCCATGCCAGTGCCTTTTAGCCAAATTGTCTTTTGTCAAAATCCTATTATTTTTGACCAACCATAAGAACACTTTAATCTTGTGTGGAAGTCTGGATTTCCACAGAAAGTTCACAGGAACATCAATCATGGAATTTTTTAACATTTTGTAAAAGGATTTTACCGAATAACCTTTGCAACCCAACAGCCAACTTGAAGAATCATCATTTTCAGAAAGCAAGGTCTGACTACACTGATCCATAAGATCAGTGTAGGCCTCACCTAACGTACCAACGAGCCTTCTCCTGAAAGTCAGCATCTGAAAGTTGGAAGAGACCACCTTATGCACAGTGATATCCTTATCATAGGCAACCACAAACAAATTAGGATACTTGTCTGCAAAATTCATATTACCACACCAAATGTTTTTCCAAAAACTGGAGCTCTTACCATCACCAATAATTTTTTTACAATATTTAAAATATTTGTCTCGAACCGAGAGAATACCTTTCCAGAAATGAGAATCTGAAGGTCTATTCTTCACAGAAATAATAGGCTTGTTCTTGATGTATTTACTCTTAATAATGGATTGCCACAAACCACTAGTATTTTCTAGTCTCCAAATCCATTTAGCCAACAAAGCTTCATTCATTTTTTGCAGATCCAAAACACCAAGACCACCCATATTTTTGGGAGAGCAAACTAAATTCCACGCAGCCAAATGGTATTTTTTCTGGTCATGACCTCCCTGCCATAATAATCTTTTCCTAAAGATATCCATTTTTTTCATCACAACTTTGGGACATTTATACAGGGAGAGCATGTATAAGGGAACATTGGTGAGGCTGCTGTTAATCAAGACAAGCCGACCACCCAAACTAAGAAAACGCCCTTGCCAGGAACCCAACTTGTTCTCAATCTTTCCAACTATGGGCTCCCACAAAGATTTGCACAGTTTTTTGTTATCAATAGGGACCCCTAAATATTTCATAGGGAGACCACTGGGAGGACAGGTGAAGATGTCAGCATACAAATGCTCTCTATTGTGAGCATTTCCCAAACAGATAATTTCACTTTTATGGAAGTTGATTTTAAGACCAGAAATCTGTTCAAAGATGCAGAGAATAAACTTCAAATTTCTAGCATTTTCCAAATCATCTTGAAACAGGAAAATTGTGTCATCAGCATATTGAAGGCAACAGCAGCCACCAGAAATAATATGGGGAATAAGACCTTTAATAATACCTTCATCCTTGGCTTTTTGAATCAGACAAGCAAGACCATCGGCAGCCACATTAAAAAGGAGAGGGGAGAAAGGATCACCTTGGCGAACACCTTTATGGGTTTTGAAGTAGGGCCCGACCACATCATTAGTACGGATAGCAACTTTACCACCTTTCACAGTCTTCAAAACCCAATCACTCCACTTATCACCAAAGCCTTTTTTCAGCATCATATTATGAAGAAAATTCCAGTTAACCTTGTCATAAGCTTTTTCAAAATCAACTTTGAAAATAACCCCATCTTGTTTTTTACGTTTAACTTCATGGATAATCTCATGTAGAGAAAGAACACCATCCATAATGTATATTCCTTTGATAAACCTATACTGAAGATCACTAATCACTGAGGTAATGCACCGGGCCAGTCTATTAGTAAGAACTTTGGTGATGATTTTGTAGCAAACATTAAGCAAGCAAATGGGGCGAAAAGCTTTGATATCAGTCGCATCAGGGACCTTAGGGATAAGAGTGACAACACCAAAATTAAGTCTCTCAATGTTGAGAGAACCATCATGAAAAGCTTTAAAGAGATTAAACAAATCACCCTTTATAACATCCCAAAACTCCTGAAAAAATTCAGCAGGGAAGCCATCGGGGCCCGGAGCACTATTGTGTTTCAAAGCAAACACCACATCTTTAATCTCTTCCAAGGAAAAAGGGCTGGTAAGAAGATCTCTATCACCCTCCTCAAGCTGTTTCATGTCCAAATTAGCCAAAGAAATATTCGATCCCTGAGAAGGACCAAAGAGATCCTTGTAAAAAGAAGTCGCCAACTGATTAATGCCAAGATCATCATGAGCCACATTATCACCGTGAGAAAGCGACACAATTTTCAGTTTCCTTTTTTTGTGTTTAGCCAGTAAATGAAAATACTTAGAATTCTCATCACCTTCTAATAAGAATTTGTCTCTCGCTTTTTGTCTAAGGCTAATGTTTTCCTCATTAACAATCTTCCTGAGGTTAGATTCCAAATCTAATTTCAAATACCTGTCAGCCTCAGATAAGCCAGAAGTCTCACTAGTTTTATCCAAAATATCAATTTTCTCAATCAAGGATTTCTTCACTTTTTTGTAATGACCTACAATATTTCTGTTCCAACCCTTAAGCTTTTGACGCAGACGTTTCAATTTCACCTTCCAAACATCCAGACTATTGGACACACCAACCGGAAGAGCCCAAACATTTTCCACTAAATTGTGAAAGTCAGGCCTAACCTTCCAGCACAGCTCATAACGAAAGTCCTTACGCATCATGGGCCGGGAATCAGAATGAAGGCAAAGGGGAACATGATCCGAAAAGGATCGATTTAACCCAATAACACTAAGATTATTATAAGCAAGATCCCAGTCAGGACTGGCCAAAAATCTGTCAAGTTTTTCAAAGGTAGGATCGTTACGGTTGTTAGACCACGTATATAGTCTGTTTTTCAGCTCAAATTCCACAAGACCATGCTGATCAATGATACTGTTAAACAAAAAACTCCACTTGCTGAGGGTACCAGGCTTATTCTTTTCCTCAGCTCTTCTGATAATATTGAAATCACCACCAATAAGCATAGGAACCTGACTTCTCGAACACATTGCAGACAATTCACTGAGGAAACGGGATTTATGCTCATTTTGGGCAGCCCCATAAACATTAACAAAATTCCAAATAAAATTTTTTTCTCTATGGAGGACAAGGGAGCGAGATAAGAATTCACCAGCTTCAAATTCTCTGACATCAAAAACCTCATAATTAAACCCCACAAGCAGGCCTCCCGATCTCCCATTAGGAGGAGAGGAGAACCAGGCAAAGAGCTTGCTACCAGCAAGAGAGGACAGAAGAGAGTCATTAAAATGAACCTTTTTAGTTTCTTGTAAACCAACGAAATCAATATTCTCATCCCTAATGGTTTCTCTCAGGAAATCAAATTTAGAGTTGCGACCCAAACCCTGGCAATTCCAAATGAGGCCTCTCATGATTTAAAACGGATCAGGAGGGAGGACAGAACAATCAGGCTCCCGTTTTTTCGTAGATGAACCTCTACTTTTTGGGGAAGCCTTTTTTTTAATCGGTTTTTTCCGATGCTTAATCTTTCTACCTTTTCTTAAGACCATCACATCATAAAAGTCCTAATCAATATTCAGATCAGACTCATTATGGATGCTACTATCCACACTTTTGTGATCAACAATGAAGGGGACCTCCACACTTGAGGAAATATTTTCTTTGCAAGCTTGGAAGGCCAAAATTTTTCTGGACCGTTCCAGATCCTTGATCAACTCCAAATTATCAATCATATCAGAGTCAGAGGGACCCAAAGAAACTCCAAGTTTATTAGCTAAATCTATCAGGTCATCATTATTAGAATCAAGTAAGGAGAAGGAGTTAGAGCACATACCTTTATTGAGGAAGGCGTCTTTGGCTTCGGCTCTGTAAATCGCTTTGTCAGCCACCTTCACATCATCATTCTTCTCCAGTCTAGAGCTTTTCCTGACGCCATCAGCCATGTTAGCAGGCAAGTCCAGATTCTTTTTGTTCTTCCCATCACGAGCAATCTCAACATTAGGGGGGATCGAGATCATTGCATCAATTCTAGATTGAAAATCAGTTTGGTCTTCCTCCATATCCTTAGCGAATTCTTCCAGTTCTTGAGAGCTAAGCAAGTCATCTTCATTTGGATCAAAATCCACTTTCTCATCCGAAAGATTCTCCAATTTCTGCTCTTCATCTGACAAATCTTTAGCAGACACAAGGGTAGGATCAGACATTTTGGCAAACTCTTTGCCTTGAGAAGAGGACTCCCCAATTTTAAGGTTATGATTAGGGTCGTCTTCAAGGTTAACGTCATCCAAGTTCTTGGGTTTTTTCCCAGATTTATCAAAAAGTGGATCATTAGACCCATGAATTTGAACAGAGGCTCTCTTGCCCAAATTCACAGAATCATCATTCCATCCTTCATCACAAATAGATTCAATTCTAAAGAAGATATCATAGAGAAAAGGCTTGACAGCCACTTCCACCACTGGGGGAATCATCGCCACACTTTTAATGTGAATTTTAAATCTCACAATGTCATCTGAATCCAGGGACATAAGGTCAACTTCCTCAACTGCACCAATCATTGAACCAATTTCACAGATAGACTGGTAGTTCTGCAATTCCTCAGGAACATTTTCAGCAATAACCCACACAGTATGAAGCCTGGATTTAGGTTTGGCCCTAGAACTCCAAGGCACAACAGCAATCTTGGCCCCAGACATCTTCATTTTAAGCTCCGGGAAGCTTATCATTTCCTCAAGACGTTCTTGGGAGGGGAACTGCATCAGAAACCCCGAATGGCACTTAGTAGCTTTCCACCTCTTGTTCCAAGGGAAGTGAAAACTGAAATCCCTCTCAAGATATTCAGCCGAGACTAATCCCTCAATCACTTTAACCAGACCGATAAAAACCCTCTTTGGTTTTTTGATCAAAGGTTTAGCGAAATGAGACAGATAAAACCCTAATCCATCAGCAGCCAAACCAACAATGGGCATGGTGGGTTTGTTCTGCCTAGGAAGAACACAGCGGGCTGTGACATGTGTTTCCTTACGGCAAATATCACACCACAAAGCGTTAAAACACTGTCTGGCATGATGACCTCCAGCACCACATTTCTGACAGAACGCAGGACGAACAAGATCAAGATCTTTCTTCAAAGGAACAGGAGAGACCGCTGGGTTACCTGGTTGAGATCCCTCACCAGGATTGGGGGACAACACCCCCTCCTGCTGTTCAGATTTGCCAACGTTCGGCTTCAGCTTCCAGCTTAGGTTTCTTGGTCTGTTCCAAGAATGAGAACCTTGCGGCTTCTCCATCGGACCCCAACGATCCCATTGGGAGTTCTGAGGATTCTTTCCTTTCGGATCCATAGTAGAGATTTTCGAAGGACTTCGAAAACCGCCAGACCCCAGAAGCGGCCACTCCTCCTCAACCACCGGCGGCCGAAAAGGCGAAACGCACCAACCTCCGCCAAAACTAGATCTCACCGAAGACGGGAGAGACCAGAGGTGCGAGAGAAAGGCGGCGCAGTGAGGAAAAGAATACGCACCAACAAAATCCGGAGGAAACCCTAACGATGGAGAGGGGTTTACGGGCGGAGAAGACAGCGAACGAGACGACTCACGCGTGAGGGGAAGCAGGCGAGAAGGGAGCGGCGTGACGCCTTGATTCCATCCGATCCAAGAAGGACGCCAATCCAGGGACCGCTTCGGCGCCTGAGCCGGGATACTGTATCCCTGGGCCAAGGAGAGGCACGAAGGAAGCGGCCCAACAGCAGGAGACCGCGCCACACGACACTGCGAACCAAGCGAAGGGGAGGGAAGGGCGCTGGAGGAAGAAGAACCGGCCCAGGGGACCGAGCGCCATTTTTTCTTTTTCCCCTTACGACTCATCCTCCCCCTGTTTCGAATGGGAATAGAATCTAGGTCCCGGAATTTACAGAATACACCCTGAACTTATTTAAAAATATATCTAGTCGTCCAACAGTAATTAAATATTGGTAAATTGAATATATAAATCAATTTTTAGTATGAAAATAATTGCTAAAACTTGTTTAATTTACATCTTCCACGTTTTAGCTCCGATTTTAGTGGTTCTCGAACCCACGGTCTCGTCTCGACGCGTAGAATATTCTTATGCAGTTTGTTCTCATGTTTGATGTAATGTTATTTTTGTTCATTGTTTGCCTATATATATGTTTTGCTACGATAGAAGCGAGGTTACGACAAGGAACCTGAAGATCAAATTGGAGAAGTACCTGGAGTTTGCACCAAAAAGGCAAGTTGTGTCCTTGATCACATTCTTTAACCTAATAATGTTCATTATTCTTAATCACCGTGACACTGTTAGGTTAAGCTGATGGGACCTAATAGGTTACCTAGATTTGTTTACCCTGCACCTTGTGTACAAATGAATTATTGGGTAGTCTTGCTAGTGCTCTACCTGGTTTTTGGGCTAATGATACTATGATTCATGACCATGTTCCAATATGATTTATTATTGTTGGTTATCTATTATTGTTCATGATAAGATCATTTTGTTAACTGGAACATGGAGAACCACCCGAGAAAACAGTGCTACCATAGGGGTGGAATGGGACGCCCTTGGCTAACTAATTAGGAAAGCTAGTGGAGGACTACCTTACCCGAAAGGGGCAAGGGCGGTAGAGGAGTTGCCGGTATAGGGAGGTTCTCGGGTCAATCATGCTGCGATGGCTTTTTGGACGAGGGATTCCTGTATCGCTCTTCTCATGAAACTGTAGCGGGTTTTCTGAAGCTAGTGGAACTTTGTAAAGGCCTCGTAGTGATACCCTGCCTCGTCTCCTCGGTAGAGATGTATGGGATTCATGACCCCGTGGCAAATGGGTAACACGACTTGTGGGTTAAGATGTGCAACCTCTGCAGAGTATAAAACTGGTATATCAGCCATGCTCACGGTCAAGAGCGGCTCGGACCCTCACATGAGTAAATTATGGAACTAAACTCAATTTGACATGCATTGCATTGCATTGTGGGATTTATTACTAATTGTGATCAATTATTTAACTGGGATGGTATATACTTATACTTAGTAACTGCTAATAAAATTTTGACCAACTTATTAAAAGCAATGCTCAGCCTTAATCATTCTCTTTGGTAAGCCTTACACTACACTATTTCCCACAACTTGTTGAGCGATGACCGTATGGGAGCTCACCCTTGCTAAACTCCCCAGGTTAAGAACAGGTGCATCCAGAAGTGGAGGAAGACTCTGATGAAGATGAGTTTGGAGAGATCTAGGCCATCGTCTCCCAGTCAACTAGGGATTGTGGAGGATCGTCGTCGCCATATGGTGTAATATCTTTTAGTTATTTTGTACAGAATTTCTATTAAGTAATAAAGATATGACATTGATTTCTGTACCATGAGTCATCATATGTGTGAGACTTGATCCCGTCACGCATTTGATTCGCGCCCGGGTTTGCCCCTAAATCCGGGTGTGACACTAATGATACGAGGTGCTGGGCTGCCGGGGCAGCAATGAGTCCGTCTGGCCGGAGGCGTGGGCTGTGGCGCGTCGTCGACCGACCGATCGCTGAGACACCTTTAGATGGTCTCCGGTAGACTGGGTAAAATAGGGGACGCGAGACTGTTTAACACTGTTTGCAGAGTGAAGTTTGAAATAGGAGATGAGATGGGGAATGTGATAAGGAATCTGCTGGAGATAGCCTTACCTGGTCTGCTCAGGCTCTCTACTACGTAAAAGGAAAAAGATGAGGAGCATGGATTCACCAAAGATGTAAAGAAGTACTGTAACTAAAGATGCTGGCTGCTGCATACTGCAAAAGACCACATACCAGCTGGGTATAAAGGAGTAAAGTGCTGCATAAAGGGCTCGGGAACTGCAGTTACAATGATCGTGCTACGTGACGTGACATAAAATGCATGCGAGTCGGTGTTCTACCGTTGACGCAGGGACGAAAGACGCAGACGCAGACGCAGATCCAAAGCCATATACTACACCGTGATTGCATCTTCCTTTCCCTGTAGCCTGTAGCCTGTAGGGTAACCAGAATTCAGTTGCCGCCTTAACGTGACCCCCCCAAAGAGCAAGCCCAGCAACGTACTAGTAGGCCTCATCCTTGTTGGGCTGGTCTCAGCCTGAAACGCCATTGCTGAGCCCGGCCCAACCCATTAATTTTCGCCTCCCGATCGCAATGTTTGGTTTCTCGTGTCGAATGGTAAGGATCAGATATACCCCGTATATGATACCTAAGAGTTTCTCAAAAAAAAAAAAAAAGATACGATACCTAAGAAACATAATGATGCAGGCATGATTAGTTTTCTATCTCACTATATTAATTTTGTGACATAAATATTAGTTTTTCCCTAGAAAATTCGATAAAAAAAAAACTCGGGTTGCGGGATAGACGCCCCCGAGCTATTTTAATTTAGGACTAGTTTGGGAACACCATTTTTCCAAGGGATTTTCAATTTTCCAAGGGAAATTAGTTCTATTTTCCCTTGGGAAAATAGAAATCCCTTGGGAAAATGGAGTTACCAAACTAGCCCGAGAAAACCCCCAGCGCTATCTCCGCCCGCACATGATCAAACTACACAATTTTACTCTGGACAACTTCGAGGCTAATTTATTCATAAATGGGGTCATGAAGAGATAATTGGCGTGAAAGTTGAGGTTCTAAGTTATCTTTTTTAATAATGGCAAGGTAAATTTATGGTTACTTTATTATTCACAACGCAAAGTTTAGGCCTATGTGGTTAGTTTAAGTTATTTCAGTAAAGAAAAGTGGATAGTTTAGACATGAATCCTGAGTCCACCAAAATGATGGACGGATGTTTCAGTTTTAGCGAGAATGTTAAGGAGTTGTCTCAAAGAAAATGTATAATTAGTTCATGAGAAATAACATCAAGGCTCACGTGTCCCTGATTATAATAGATTAATAGTAAGACTGCTCAATTATGAGACCTGACAACTTTTCCAATTACAAAAGGATATAGTATCAAGCTTTGCTGTAGAACAAGCTTTGCTGTCAACACTTTTGTTCTCCCTAAAATTAGTCATATCTTTAGCATATACTTATGGTGATCTTGTCTGACTGTAGTATCAAGCACACTATCAAGTGAGTTCTGCACTAAAACTATTTTTGCTACAACTTGACAACATATTTGGAATGCAATAAATTTTATGAAATCATACAAGAATTTCATAGAAATCAGTTCAATTTTCACAAGAAAAGTACAGGATTATGAAGAAACCCTGCATTCCAATTGGGTCCTAAATTGATAAGTTGTCATATTTGGTGGACTTCGCCACACTAAAAAGGAAAAGAACCGAACAAGCTAACAACATAAGTTTTTCAGTACACAACACAATGACAATGCAACATTACCACTACAATTATCCAATAGCCGAACTGCATAGGTTTCATGTTATCAAGTGCATTAGTTGGCCTGTGCACGTTTCACAAGATCTTCTAGCCTCCTATCTGGGTCGTGACATTCTTGAGCTTCTGCGAGCAACGATGAATGTGGTATCGTTGATGCCCCTGTTAACAAGTGTACCATTTCAAGAGCTTGCATTCTAAGCTTTGTTGGATAATCCTTCACACATCCAATTCTGGGCCCAGCTCCAGTGCTCCATTTGAGGGATAACTTGAGGCCAAGCTGATAAGATTCAGTCTCACTCTTGGATTTAATCCTCTCAAGAATTGCCTTCTGGGGGACATCAGTGCCTTTGGGGTTGTGCAGACCACCTGATAAGGTTCTATGATATGTTACCTTTGCTCGTTCTATTGGAGCATCCTTTCCTTCATCGCCTTCCTTTGTGTCTGAAGAGAGAATCAATTGTGGAGGATTGGTACCAACAATGATGTTTTGTGTTTCATTAGGCATTGAATCATTATGGTAGTCTCCTTTCTTGAATGGTCGCATCTGAATAACCAAAATCAGCACCATATATATAATAAAACCATCTAGGCGGACATGTATAGGTAAGTCAAAGTTATGGTTGCATTGGTGTACCTCAATTTCTTTGAGATTAACTCCATTTTCTTCTAGAAATTTCATGAAATTATTGAGATCCTCTGTGCTTGGTTTGTAGTGACCACTATATGCCCAGATAGACTGATCAAGATAAGATAGTAAAAATAATCAGAATTGGACATGTAAATAAACACAAGGACAAGGAAAATATGAAAAATAATATTATCATTTTCTCCTGGCCGAAAAGGAAATAGGGAAAAAAATGCAGATGTTCTATTGTTCATTAGCTTGATAAGTAGCTAATCAAAAAGTACAGTAAGAAATATACCCACATATCTTTATGCTATTCTAACTCTAGAAATCACATCATGTATTTTTAGAAAATTCACTAAACTTAGGTAAATATTGCATATAACCTAGAAAATGTATAAATAGATGTGAAATCAAGGAATAACTAGGAAAGAAATACTAGGATGGGAGGGAGGGCGGATAGCACTATGTTACATATAACAATATGATAGCAGTAAAGTTTCTTGAACCAAGAATTAATTATATCACAATAAAATACCAGTTTTCATAGGGCATTATTGTAGAACAATACTACCTTGATTACTCCAGCTTTTACAGTAAACTTCCCAGCCGCTATGGTTGCACCTCCTGACAGAAAGCTGGAGTGTTGAAATACACCTTTCTCCTTCTGGATGAATAAATTAGGTTACATAGATATATAGAGATCCAAATCATAAGCTAAAACAATATGATTAAAGACTATTTCTTAGCAATGTGCGCATGGAAGTCCTTGTAAAAGTAGACAATCTACCTTGCCAGCATAAAGTCTTCTTGCTGTGCTCATGACAAAAATCCAATAAGCATCTTTAGGACCCTTGCTTGTATCAAGTGGTTCTCCAGATTGCTTATGGATAACCTTTCCCTCGTTAATAATGTATTCATAGAGCTCACGTTCTTTCTGCAAAACATTTTCGAAATATATGAACTTACAACCAGTTGCCAGTAGGTTTACTATAAACAAAATGAAGATTTGGAATTCACTTTTCTAGTTCTTGGTATTGTGTTGTTTTTGAACTCGAATGTTTTTATATTTGTCATGATACGTACGGCCAAGATATGCCCAATTATATTCATGTTTCTTGTGTAACAACAATCGAGACTTGATGTCTTTTAAATTGCAGCTTGTATACAATATAATATAATAGTAATAACAATATTAAAAAAACCAACAAAAGTTTGTAGAGCATGAGATATTTTTTTATTGATGACTTATGTCTATACTAAGTATTGGAATGTGAACCCATAACCCTAACAGGGGTTGGGTGATATATTAATAGACTGAGTGAACTGGGCCAGGCCCATTACAGAGGGGTGAGAAGGTCATTACACGAGGAAGACTCCAAACCCTAAACGGGTATTCTAACACCCCCCCGCAGTCACAACTCTATCCTGTACAGATGTTGAGACTGGATCGAAAGTCTAAAAATACACTCGACGGTAACCCCTTGGTGAAGATGTCGGCGAACTGCAGCGTGGTGGGGACGCTGAGAACCCGAACGTCACCGGCAGCGACACGTTCGCGGACGAAGTGCAGGTCGATCTCCACGTGTTTCGTGCGCTGATGCTGCACGGGGTTGGTGGAGAGGTAGACCGCGCTGACGTTGTCGCAGTAGACGAGGGTGGCACGCTGGAGGGGACTGTGGAGCTCGTGGAGGAGCTGGCGCAGCCAGGAGGCCTCTGCCACGCCGTTGGCCACGGCACGGTACTCGGCCTCAGCGCTGGAGCGAGAGACGACGGGCTGACGCTTGGCGGCCCAAGAGACGAGGTTGGCGCCCAGGAACACGGCGTAACCGGAGGTGGACCGGCGCGTGTCGGGACAGCCAGCCCAGTCAGCGTCGGTGTAGACCACGAGCTCCGACGTCGGGGATGGTCGGAGGAGGAGGCCGTAGTCGAGCGAGCCGCGGAGGTAGCGTAGAATCCGCTTGAGCGCGGTGAGATGGGGCTCCCGCGGGGTGTGCATATGCAGACACACCTGCTGGACGGCGTATGCGATGTCGGGCCTGGAGAAGGTGAGGTACTGGAGCGCGCCGGTCAGGCTCCGGTAGGACGTCGCGTCGGCGACCGGAGGCCCGTCGTCCTCAGAGAGCTTTGCCTGGGTGTCGACAGGCGTGGAGCAAGGCTTGCAGTCAGACATGCCAGCCCGCTCCAGGATGTCGATGGCGTACTGGCGCTGGTGGAGGAAGAGACCCTGAGGCCGGCGTTCGGCGGTGATGCCGAGGAAGTGGTGTAGGGGCCCCAGGTCCTTCATGGCGAATTCCCGCTGAAGGGCGACGATCGTGCGGTGAAGAAGGTCGGCGGTGGATGCCGTGAGCACAATGTCGTCGACATAGAGCAGGAGGTAGACGGTGTCGTCGCCGCGCCGGTAGATGAACAGGGACGTGTCCGACTTGGCCTCGACGAAGCCGATGGAGGCCAGGTAGGAGGCGAAGCGACTGTACCATGCCCGGGGCGCCTGCTTGAGGCCGTACAGGGACCGGTTCAGCCGACAGACCAGATCCGGACGGTCAGCGTCGACAAAGCCGGTGGGCTGGGTGCAGTAGACAGTCTCCGTCAGAGTGCCATGGAGGAAGGCATTCTTGACGT
Source organism: Zea mays (assembly GCF_902167145.1). Classification (NCBI taxonomy): domain Eukaryota; kingdom Viridiplantae; phylum Streptophyta; class Magnoliopsida; order Poales; family Poaceae; genus Zea; species Zea mays. The sequence continues at coordinate 19,280,834 of NC_050101.1, read as the reverse complement.
CGAGCTGGTGGATCGCCCAGTCGCGGGAGAGGGCGAGGGAGAGGACGGCGCGAACAGTGGCGAACTTGACGACGGGGCTGAAGGTCTCGTCGTAGTCCACTCCGGGGCGCTGGGTGAAGCCCCGAAGGACCCAACGGGCCTTGTAGCGGTCGAGGGAGCCGTCCGAGGTCAGCTTGTGGCGAAATAGCCACTTGCCGGTGACCACGTTGGTGCCTGGTGGACGCGGCACCAGGTCCCAGGTGTGGTTGGCCAAGAGGGCCGCGTACTCCTCCTCCATAGCACGACGCCAATGTGGGTCGGCGAGGGCAGCGCGTACGGAGGAGGGCACAGGGGATGCGTCCGGAGGAGTGCAGGTCGTATCCGCTGCTAGGACCAGCCGGTCGACGGGGCGAAGAACGCCAGCGGCGCGCCGAGTCACCATCGGGTGGACGTGCCCGGGGTCGCGGTGGATGGCGACCGGGTGGTACACTGACGACTCGGGGCGGGCCGCCGGAACGTCGGGAGCGGCGGGTGTGACCGGCTCGCGGCGGTGGTAGACGACGGCAGGGTCGGCAAAGCGGGCCGTGCTCGTCGACGGGCCCGAGTCGGCAGGCGCCGAGGTGGCGACATGGCTGCGACGGTGGTAGACGAGCGTGGGGTCGGCGAAGCGAGTTGGGGTCGACGGGGCCGCGCGTGGCGCAGGCGTGATCGACGGGGCCGCGCGTGGCGCAGGCGGGGTCGTCGGGGCCACGCGTGGCGCAGGCGGGGTCGTCGGGGCCGCGCGGGGCGCAGGCGTGATCGACGAGGCCGCGCGTGGCGCAGGCGGGGTCGTCGGGGCCGCGCGTGGCGTGGGAGTGGGCGCGAGTGGAGGCGTCGTGGCCGCACGAGGTACGGGTAACGGCGCAAGGCGGGGCGCCGGGGGTGGGAGGGGAACCGGATCAGACTCGAGGAGTGAGTCGAGATCGGTGGGTGGGGTGGAGCCGGCAAGGGGAAACACATCTTCGTCGAAGACGACATGACGAGAGATGATGATGCGGTGGGAGGTGAGGTCCAGGCACCGATACCCCTTGTGGTCAGGGGAGTAGCCGAGGAATAGGCAGCGAGTGGAGCGAGGAGAAAGCTTGTTGGGGGCAGTAGCGGAAATGTTAGGGTAGCAGGCACAGCCGAACACGCGCAGGTGGTCGTAGGAAGGGGCTGTGCCGTACAGGGCAAAGTGAGGTGTAGGGTGGCTCACCGCCTTCGAGGGAAGACGGTTGAGGAGATGAGTGGCAGTATGAAGGGCCTCTGCCCAGTAGGTGGCAGGGAGAGACGCCTGAAAGAGAAGGCAGCGGATCATGTTGGTGGTGGTGCGAATCATGCGCTCGGCCCGGCCGTTCTGAGCAGAGGTGTAGGGACACGAGAGACGCAACTGGATGCCGTGAGTGAGGAAGAAAGAACGAGAGGCGTTGTTGTCGAACTCGCGGCCATTGTCGCACTGCAGGGCACGGACCGGGCGTCGAAACTGGGTGGATACCCAGGCGAAGAAGTGAGTGAGGGTGGTAAACGTGTCGGACTTCAGCCGAAGGGGGAAAGTCCAAAGGAAATGGGAGTAGTCGTCCAGAATGACCAGGTAGTATTTGTAGCCGGAGAGGCTAAGGACAGGAGACGTCCAGAGATCACAGTGGACAAGATCAAAGGCCTGGACAGCCCTGGACGTGGAAGTGGAAAAAGGAAGGCGGGAGTGACGGCCAAGCTGACAAGCATGACAGAGGTGCTCAGAGGAGCCCCGAGTATAGGATATGTTAGAGTGGCCGGCAAGCTGGGACATGACGTCAGGTCCAGGGTGCCCGAGGCGACGGTGCCAAATGGCGGAGGAGGTGGTGGTAGTAGTAAGAGCATGTGATGTGGTGGTAGTAGTAAGGGCAGGAGATGAGGCTACTCTGGTGTGGGGAGTGGTGGGCAAGTGAAGGGAGTAGAGGGGGCCGGAGCTGTCACAGCGAGCGAGCACAGCACGTGTGGGAAGGTGGTGTATGGTGAGACCCCAGGGGTCGAACTCCATAGAGCACTGGTTGTCACTAGTGAAGCGACGAACCGAGAGGAGGGGATGAGTTAGTCCAGGAGCAACAAGGACGTCGTTAAGGCAGAATTGTCCTGGAAGAACCGATGCACCTACTGAGGTGACCGGGAGGGTGGAACCGTTGCCAACGACGATGGAGGAAGGATGTGAGGGGTGCGGTGGATGGGAGTGGAGTAACGAACTAGTTGTGGGGGTAGTGTGGAAGGAGGCCCCGGAGTCAACCACCCAATCGGTGGAGGGAGGAGGAGGTGGTGGTGGCGAAGGTACGGTGTGAGCGGAGAGGGCTAAAGAAGGTGCCCCGATAGAGGTGCTAGGGAGGGAGGGAGATGACACGGGCTCAACCGCTAGGGAGGCGATTGCAGCACACGGGAAGACTAGCGGTCCAGGCACGTGACGGCCCGCCTGAGGGTGGATCTCGACGCAGTCCTGGAGAATAAGGTTCCAGACAGGGTCGAAGGACACGAACAGGCCCCGGATGAGCTGGTCGTTGTGGAGGAGGGCACGCACAGTTACAGGAGCGACGGGCGAGGGAAAGCTCATGTACAGCGGGGGTGACGCCATGGAATGGGTGGGGGTGGGGACAACACTGGTAGGAGAGGCGCAGCTGCGCGAGTAGCGAGGAATTGGCCGTCCAGAAGGGCGCACGCTGCCAGTAGGAACGAGTCGGGCGGTTTGGCTGGGAGTTGGGGCCGACAGCGCCAGACGACAAGTGAAGAGGAGGTGGCAGGGAGAAGCCGGCCGGGACGGATCCGGTGGCGCTGGCGCGGAAGGAGACAGATCCGGCGGGGCAGGCGCGACGGGAGGGGTCCGGCGGCGCGGGCGCGACAGGACGGGGCGCGCACGGCACTGGCGGCTGGAGAAGACGGCACAGGTGCGCGGTCCGGTGGGAGCAGAGGGAGGCGGCCGGCGCAGACAGGAGTTGGCCAACGGCGGGTTGAAGGCCGGTGGCTGGAAGCCCCAGCGCGCCGAGAATCGCGTCCACCACGCAGTGCAGCAGCACGACGAAGTCAGAGTGAGCCGCGCAGTCGCGGTCGTGGGGGATGTTGATGCCGCCGATGATGAGCGGGAGGTCGGACTCCAGGCGGTGGAGGTCGAAGCCGTGGCCCACGCGAAACGGTAGCGCGGGTGGCTTTGGCGCCGCGGGCAACGCGGGCTGGTGCTCCGCCTGGACGGTGGCCGTGGCTGCCGGGGACGGCCTCGGCCGGAGCCGCAGGGATGGCTGGGCGGATGGAGGGCAGAGCCCGGCGTGGTTTCGTGGCGCGGTGGGGATGGGGGAGGGAGTCCGGCGGCTGGGAAGGAGAGGGGAAGCCGGCGGCTGGCGGCTGGGAGGGAGGAGGCTGGAAAAACCTAATCTGATACCATATTGGAATGTGAACCCATAACCCTAACAGGGGTTGGGTGATATATTAATAGACTGAGTGAACTGGGCCAGGCCCATTACAGAGGGGTGAGAAGGTCATTACACGAGGAAGACTCCAAACCCTAAACGGGTATTCTAACACTAAGAAGTCTTATTTAACTACAAAATCTTATGTGAACCAAAGTCAGGGTGTGTGGGTGAACTTCATCAAGCCCTTATACAACTCTTCTTGAAATATTTTTGATAATAATATATATCATGATTTTATATAGATAGCCATCCATAGTAGAGATCATTTCTTACAGGACCAAGATATCTTATGCATTGCTTCTTCAGCAAAGTTCTTGGACACTCGGGAAGGTCCACTTCTTTTCCATCCCCGACGTCAAGCCTACAAATGCATGTGAGCTCACTGAAATTTCCATGCAATAAGCAATTGATATCTCCAAACAATGCTTCTGATGTATCTCTATTAATATTGTCATATATATGTTATATGCAAATTGCATCACTTTGTTCCACAATGCAACATGTAAATATTTACAAGTTCTCACCAATAGAAGAAGGGCTGACCAGCTTGGCTTTGGCACCATAAATTATAGTAGAAATGCAGGTTGTGCCCGGAGCGATGTCGCGAGTCAATCTACAGAAGAACAAATATATATAGTGATATAATGCCGCAACTAATTACAAAATGTCGTTGCAAATACAATTTTTTATAGATATATCCAAAGAAAGTGTCTAAGAGCAATATGTGTGACTTCTAAATTAATCTAATGATTAGTGTTGACACTAAGTAGAATATTAAAATCAAGTGATATTGGAAAATGGCCTCTTTTGACCCACTTATAAGCACATTAGAAAATCTTAAGACTGCTAATGAAGTAAAATGGATTTTGTGGATAAATACTAGTGGGTTTGTACTAATTGTACTCACAGCCTCGATCCAGTGCTCAAAAGCCAACTTGAGAGCCTTGGGCTCCCTGGAGAGACCGTGACCCACCTGTGTCAAGTACATAAATATGGCCAAAAAGTTATTAATATAAGAGCAATGTAGGAGAATTCTGAATAAAGGCAGATATCCTAAAATGTATGATTAATCAAGATTCCTTGAGGTAGAAACTGACACAACCTTCAACGCATTTTGGCCAATACGATTCCAATGTGAGGCAGCAGCCTTAGGCTTGGGTTCGTCAAAGAAGGAGATAGTGTTGTAGTTAAGTCTTGCGAAGTCCAGTGCTTGCCACCTTCATTAATCCATACAATCCATAAACCCCTCGATGTCATTTAAAAGTTATTTAAACACCAGTAAGAATCAATTCAGTTTTATTTCTTGGACCAAAAGAATATTTAAGAAATGAGCAAATCATACATATGAGCATGTACCAATCTACTTAAACTATATTGTGCTATGGACTTATATGTATGTGATAGAAAAATTCTAGATTTGTTTATATGTTAAATAATAAACAAAATAAATATGATGAATTTTGATCTAACACGTTTTTTCCATTCTGGGTATTCTCCAAATTAACTTCATAACTGGATGCAAACTATTCAATTTGATCTTATATAGGAGTTCAGACCATTTGCACGCTTGTGCTGCACAGCCTTTTGGAGTTCATAACTGCACGCATCTCAATTCCTTTCTTTCTCATCTCTTTTTTCTCTCGAAGGCTCACTCTGCTTCTCACAAATTTAGTGAATATTTCCGCATTTTTTTTCCAAAAATGTTCTATGATGAATTGTACAATACTCTTTTCGTAACATTTTTGCTTGTCAGTAATTTGTTTTTTCATGACTGTGATCCCTGTTTTTGTCAAGATCTTAAATCTCTAGCTAGAATTGTCGCTATATTAAAAAATAACTAGTTAAAGAAGGTCTACCTATATGTTCATATGAACAATTGAGCCTCTAGAAAATGGTGGGTCATATGTGAGTCAACTAATATATGGGTAGGCTTTTAGTAGGTTGAATGCTAATGTAAAGGAGAGAGATGAGAAGAGAGAAAAGACATGTGGTGGTTATAAGTGAAAGGTTTGAGTCATGGATGAGATAAACTACTATATGAATAGACTGATAAGTGAGGTGCAATACAATCAATAAAAGGTTGTATTATAACCTTTGCTCTAAGAGGACATATATAGCTGGTGATATATAGCTTGCTTGGTTGTCTACATATGGGATAGTCAAGCTTCCTAGATGCTGCAGCGCAACATTTGGTTGCCTGGATACTAGTCTGGACTAGGCTTTGCAGATGCAAAAGCAACCAGCAAGCCTGGCCATGAGAAATGAGAACTCGTGGGATGTAGGAGATGAAAAAAAATTCGATGAAAGGCATCCTCACCAAAACACTATGCGGACATGCAAGTGACCCATGGGCCATGAAATATCTAATTTACCATGCACACGGTTAAAATGGTACTGTGACCCACTTATCAGTTGCAGAGTCCCACGTCCTGGTAGTAGTGATGATCGTCACCAAATTTTTTCTAGGAGATTAGCATTTTAATTATGATATTAGTATATGATTAGCATAATAGTATATTAATATATTTCAAGCAAGTTAATAAAGATTTAGTACGATAAAAAGAAGTGATATACAACTGATTCAAGCAAAAATTACTATTATTTGATACTTGTTTTTTTTATTTCAATTCAACTTTACATATCCCAGTACGGGCAAACAAATAAAAACTCTGCTCAGCCTTTAGATTCAGTAAACGAAACAAATGCAGCTTACATCCTCCAGCCTGTCCAACTAGAGCCTACTTCCCAAATGCGAGTCATGCTCCTCTGGTTAGGCAACCAAACATGCTAAAAACACTGGTTTTTACTCAGACCAATCATCCATGGTATGCAAACTGGAGGTGGGGAAAATTGTTGCCCCTGCTCCCTATGAGAAACTATGCAAATTATTTTTGAAAAAAAAAAAGAAACTACAAGAATTAATAGGCCGATAGGTGATAGGTCATAGGGGTGTAGTAAATATATTTTCGTTTTCCGAAGATTGAAACGAAGATGATGCCGGAAGAAGATTATAAAAAGGAGACGAAGGGAGAACAGGAAGCCGAAGCATTTTCAAATTTGCCACCGGTTCTGTCACTCACAAAATTACAAAAACCATCGCTCCAACGACGACGACGACAGTAGTCGTGCCTGTCCTGCTGGCGTCGTTGGAGTTTTTCTAGCTAGTGACAGTGTGACAGTACACAATAACTCAAGGAAGGATTCAAAACGGTGGCAAAAATTTGCAATCGCTCCGGAACTCTGATAACGATTTTGTTTGGCTTCTTTCGTTGTTACCATACCAGAGCTCCTCGACGACGACGGCGGAGTCGGCGAGCCTCCGCCTGGTCCGGTAGCTGCGGTACACCTTCTGCAGCTTGGTCGCCGCACCACTCCCGCCGCTCCCCGCCGCCGCCGCCTCCATTTCCTAACGACTTGGATGTTCGATCTCTGAACAACGAAGGGACGGGCAACAATGCAAGCAGCTTGGTTTGGTTGCCAATGCGAATGCTCGGCGCGAGACGGACCACGGACGATATGGGCGATAGAGTGGTAGTGGAGGTGGAGCATCACATTCACATTCCCAATCGCGTTCGTCTCGCTAGCTCAGCTCAGGTCACGCTCAGAGCATATATACATAGCATAGGCATAGGTGCCGGCCGGCCTGTTGTTCTCTCTTCTCCATGCTGGAATCCGGATGGGAGCTTTGGTCGACAGTGAGTGTCGTTGGCCTGCGGATCACTCAAGCACACGTACGCGAGTGAGCTAGCATCGGGTTCTGTGTCCTCAACCCTAATCCTAACCTGAGCTCGCGAAGTTTTTGTAAGAGAGAAATTTGTGGTACCATTATCGAAAAGAAAAAACCGACAGTAACGAATCTAAAACATACATGCCATATCGTAGAGACAACTTCACTAAACATGGACGATTATCGTATAATAAGTTGAGTAATTATAGCTTGCCGTCTCGTTCTTTAGTTTTGATTTTCGAGAGCTTGATTATTTTTCCCTGGTCTGGGACTATAATTGTAATAAATGTTGGTTTTGTATATTGTTGTAGTTTTAGAGAAATAAGTGACATGCTTCCAACATATTTAAATATATTAAATATTCTAATTCCGAATAAAACAAGCATAAATGTCATATGTAATTATAACAGCAATGAACAGTAGCAATTCCAGTAAATGAAAACATGAAACATATAGCTACTCAGGTCCATTTGTAAATTAAACATGGCTAGTAGATGAAAAAGGCAGATTAAACAAATAAACATGATTGTTTATATTAATATATTGCTCTCAAAATAGCGGGTTGCTGCACTTAACAGCCCTCCAACGCTAAGTGGTGATCAGAAATCCTTGACTAACGTGACAGTCCTATCTTACCAAATCAGGGTTTTAGATCAAATATAACGAGCCTAGAAACCAAGCATGAATACCAAGAGTAAGGAACTGTGCACTGAACCAAATAACAGAACTTAACGCAAGTAATCAGCCTCAACAAAGAGAGATGTAACTAGGCACAAATATATATTTAATGCTGAAAATAACAACACACTAAAACCCAGACTGTCACGTTGTCTCACTACACCGCTATCATCATCGAGCACATAATCCGCCCACAAATAGTGCAATCACACCCAAGTATAGAATACTAGCAGATTGCACAAAATTACTCAATAAATAATAAGAGGCAACGAGTAACTCACAACACGTAGATTGTCTACGTGGGAAGACCTGCTCAGCGAACACGAGGTTCTGTCCCAGAAAACCAATTCCGCCGCCCACGTCCGGACCTGCACGGCGGGAGGTTGACGGAGATACTAGAGCCGCTGCTGAGGCCGTGGGAGACGTCCACGGCACCGGCCCGAGAAGAGGAACACCGCGCAGCAAGAAGCCCAAGCACCAGGCCACGGTGGACAACAATCAGAGCACCAAACAGGCGCACTGGTAAAGCAACGGAGCACAGGAGAACCTCACTGCGCACGAGCAGCGCCACCTCCACCTTCTTCCACCGGCAAGATGAACACCAGAACACCAAGAATCGAAGGAATCGATCCAAACCATGACTGGAACCGAGAGGAGGAAGAGGAACAGAGAGCTTGCGATTTTCCAGCGAGCTTTTGGCCAGGGGGCACCTCTCCATACTTAAGGAGCAGAGAAGAGGTAGTTGCCGAGGGGAGATGCGCACGATTCGGCCGACTGGGGCCAGCAGCTCCGGAGAGAACGGAGTGGCAGTTGAAGAACGCCGCTGCCGCCCGAGCAGCGGCTGAGCTGCTCGCTCACCCAAACCTGCCAGCCGCAGCATCAGCCTGCCCTAGGGACGTGCTGGCCGGTGGGTTGCTCGGCCACCAGGCCTTGTAGCGGCCCACCCTGCTGGCCTCCCTCCTCTTTTTTTAATTCATTTCTTCATTTCCAATATGAAAAATAAAGGAAAAACCCCAAAATGAACAGCAATCCCCACCATTTTCACTCTTATTTTCTGATCAATGTCGTTGAGCTCTCGTACTATTTATATACTACTTTTCGGCAGAGGTACTTGTTAGGTTTGAACCAAAGCCTATCCCAGTGTACTCCAACCCTGCACGAGCAAGCGGAGGACTACGCCTTGATCCACAAACCCTAGTGTGAGAATCTTCGTACAAAAGGCACATAGTACTAGGCAGATTATCTGCTTCTCTTACGGGGCAGGGCGTTACGGTCATGCCCTTTAATATCTATTCATGAGCTCACTAGAGAGAAAACCCCATTCTCTCCCGGACTGCGACCCCACAGCCAGCTCATATAGGTGAAATCATTAAGGAAATTCTGTAGGACAATTTCCCTGATTATAGCATTGACTGCATTAAGAGCATATCGCTCAACCTGCCATACAGACAGAGCACAACAGCTCATGAGACTCTTTGTCTTTTGTGCTCTTGGTTTCACAGTGCTTCGTTTCCTGGAGCCTGGATCCGGGACCTCCAGTCACACAGGACAGTTATCCACAGTTAAAACCGCTAACAGGGTACGAGTCTCATTCCCATGCACGCTGCTTGGATTGGCTTTTGAGCCAGTCCTTTGGTGAAAGGATCAGCAAGGTTCCTTTCGGACTTGATGTAATCTACGGTTATTACACCCGTCTCTCTAGCATGCCGACACGAATCAAGTCGTCTTCTGATATGCCTCGAGGATTTTTGGTTGTCCTTTCTACTTGTGACACCCCAAAATCTTATTTTGGTATTTTAGTAAAATTACCCAAAGCTTTGAATTAAAAGTATATTTTAATAAGAACTTTCCCACCTTTGAATAAATGTGTTTTCTAATAAACCATTAAATAATAAGATTCTTATATGAATTAAGTTGTCCCTTTGTGGAGCTATATGTAAATAAGTATTCTCTAAAGTATTTAAGCTAAATCACCTCTCAATAAAGGATCTACACTAGAAATTATTTTAAAATATATATAAATATTTGTGTGTAAATTGCATACCTAGAAGCATTTATTTAAATAAGTATTGATAAATAATTAAAATGAAACTTGCATCTCATGCTGGGTTTTTGATCTGTGCTAATTTAACTTGTGTTTGAATTTCAAACTGGTTCAAATTTGAAGTGGAAAATAGAAATAGAAAAGGAAAAAAAAGAAAAGCAGACCCGACTAGGCCGAAACCTACTCCCTGGCCCATCCTTGCACCGCGCCGGCCCAGCATAGCTGAGGCTATGCGCCGACAGGTGGGACCCGCGTCTTATCCTCTCCGGCCGTCGCGCGCTTCGGTTCTTTGGCCGACAGGTGGGCCCCGCTTGGCAGCTAGCATCGCTGAAACACGCACACCGCACAGTGGCCGACACACGGGACCCATCCCTCTGCCTCACCAACGCGACGCGCGTGCTTGTGCCGTCCGCTCATCCTCGCTGATAGAAGGGCCCGCGGAACAAGTCCACCTCGCGTGTGCGGTCGAGCACCACCTCGGCTGACGCATGGACCCAGCGCGCAGGACCGCCTTCCTCGCCGAGTCCGATGCTAAGTCCGTTGCGCCCCGCACGTATCACGGCGAATCTCGCGGCCGTCGTAACCGACTCGCCGCGGATGCGCCCTCTCTTTCCCCGGGGTATAAAACCTGCCCCCTGTGATCTCCTCGCCTCGCCGGTAGGTCCCCGTCAACCACAACAAAGCACCATAGCAGTGAGAGGGGTCGGGAGGATTGCCGCCATGGCCGCCACACAAGCATCTCGCCTGCGTCGATGTCCCAGGATGGAGGGATGGACGTGGAGCTTCGCCACCGATCGAGGGATATGAGCGTTGCATCATCGGGCAAGGACTCGGCCGATACCGGCCGGAATTCTTCGACGGAGTTCCTCCGCCGCCGCGAAGCCATGGACACCGTGGATCAACTCCGACACAGCGTTCATCGCCGGTAAGAAGTTCCCCATAGTAATCACCCTGCGTCGTACATCGTTTAGCACCGGTGGGATTTGGCTTTGGGACACGACGTTGGAAGATTGCCGCACGCCGGCAGGGTCGTCGCCGCGGAGGGTCTAGCGCCGCCGTGGTCGGCTGTCGGGCTGGTGACGAGGCATGGTGACCGTTGATCGGAGAATTAACGGCGGAGAACATAACAGAGATACCGGTTCACGTTATTGAATCAGGACCGTTGGATCCTCGTTGGATAGTGGGGATTTGATTTCGCAGTTTTAAAATACCGGCCGTGGATCTCGGGTCCAAGTGCCCACGTAGCGTACCGGTTCGGAGCGTTGATGATCTAATCTCGACCATCCATATCTGATCGGGCGACCGAGAGGTGTGCGTACCCCTTCGGCTCAGCCAAATCACAAAAGAACCCCTAGAAAACTACAGAATCAACCCGCAGTCCATCCATAGTCAAAAGTAATACGGATGAGTCCTGTTTTTAGCAATTTAAACCCTGAGCTTTCGGGTAATACAACCCGCCGTCCTTTTTCACCTTAAATATATAAAATAAATCCAGGAATTTTATAAAAGCCTTTAGTAAATGTTTTAAGTGTAAATTTAATTCGATAAACCTTAGAAAATTCATAACTTAATCGTTTTAACTCCGATTTTAGTGGTTCTCGAACCTACGGTTCCGTAGCGACGCGTAGAATATTCTTACACTGTTTGTTTACATGTTTGATGTAATATTATTTTTAAGTATTGTTTGCCTATCTGTATGTATTGCTACGAGTAGAAGCGAGGTCACAAGGAACCTGAAGACCAAATTGGAGAAGTACCTAGAGTTGCACCAAAAAGGTAAGTTGTGCCCTTGATCACTTTTCTTTACCCAATAATGCTCCTGTTAATCACTGTGACATGCTCAGGTTAATCTGATGGGACCTAATAGGTTACCCTAGTTTTGTTTACCCCACACCTTGCATACAAATGAATTATTGGGTAGTCTTGCTATGCTCTACCTGGTTTTGGGATTAATATTATATTTGAATTTTGATCATGTTCCAAAATGATTTAATATTACTGGATTATTATTGTTCATGATAAGATAACTTTGTTTAATTGGAACATGGAGAACCACCCGGGAAAATAGTGCTACCACAAGGGTTTAATGGGACGCCCTTGGCTGAATAATTAGGAAAGCTAGTGTGAGTTAATCCTTTCCTGAAAGGGGCAAGCGGGGTGGAGTTGTGCGAGTATAGGGAGGTCCTCGGGTCGGACTGTCTTTTTAGCTTTTCGGACGAGGGATTCCTATATCGCCTTCGGCCCGGAATCCGTAGCGGGTTCTCTCCTCTAGTGGAACTTTGTAAAGGCCTCGTAGTGAGCCCTTGCCTACTCACCTTGGCAGTGTTTAAGGGTCTGCGCAACCCGAGGCAAATAAGGGATCACGGCTTGTGGGTAAAGATGCGCAACCTCTGCAAAGTGTAAAACTGGTATATCAGCCGTGCTCACGGTCATGAGCGGCTCGGACCCTCACTTGAGTAATTTATGGAACTAAACTTAATCTGTCATTTGCATTGCATTGTGGGATTTATTATTAATTGTGATCAATTATTTAATTGGGATGGTATCTACTTATACTTAGTAACTGTTAATAAAATTTTGACCAACTTGTTAAAAGCAACGCTCAGCCTTGACCATTCTCTTTGATAAGCCTTACACTTCACATGAGCCCCCACCGTAAGTGAGCTCATGCACATTATTCCCCAAAACTTGTTGAGCGATGACCATATGGGAGCTCACCCTTACTAAACTCCCCAGGTTAAGAACATGGGCATCCAGAAGTGGAGGAAGACTTGATCAAGACGAGTTCGGAGAGATCTATGTCATCGTCTCCCAGTCAACTAGGGATTGTGGAGGATCATCGTCGCCATATGGTGTAATATATTTTAGTTATTTTGTACAGAACTCCGATTATTTAATAAAGATATGACATTGATTTCTATACCATGAGTCATCATATGTGTAAGACTTGATCCTGTCACGCATGTGAGTCGCGCCCGGGTTTGCCCCTAAATCCGGATGTGACAGAAGTGGTATCGGAGCAATGTTGACTGTAGGACGTAACCTAGATAGAATTGGACAAACTCTTACCTACTTACCTTTACTCCGATTCTTTCTAAACTTTCCTTGATCTTTTCTAGATCTTTTCTCATATTGTGCTACTTATCCTCTAGTTCATCTTACCTTAATTCTTGTTGTTCTAACTCATCTTTTCTTCTCTTAAGCCAAGGGGATTTCACACCTTGGAATCCTACACCTAAAGTGACCCTTAGGAATAGGACACCCAGTCCTAGGAAAAAAACTATTTTTTTATAGATAATTATACGCTTGAATGTTTGTCCTTATGAACCTTGTTTGATTTGGTTCTTTGATTGAGTGTAATGAGTTGTGGAGTAATGTCCACGATTACATCTAAATATATATATACATAGAAATACAATTAGAAAGACAAAATATCTAAAAAAAAACAGATCCATCTTATCTTAAAAGATTCTATCTTATCCTAATGAATCTACTTATCCTAACCTAGAAGGATAACCATAATCTGTAATCTAATCTAGTGAGACCTAGTCATATCCAGTCTAATCTAGATCCCATCTAATCTGATATGAACTAATATAACCTAATCTAATGTGGTTAATCTGATCTAATCTAATAAGGCCTAGTCAATCGGTTCATATTTCTTGCACTAATTTGTAGGGTAGAGCAAATTAATCCAGATCAGTTAATAGATTAAACTCTACACCTAGAAACTCTTTTCTCACCTAATTCACTTAAACCTAAATTGGTGCCTTAGACCAACTCGGCCATGAACAAACGACCTAACCAACATGTTCGTGATGACCATCCATTCCAACCTAACATCAAACCAGATCTTGACCTACTTAATGTAGTCTATCCTACCCACAACTATCTTAACTATATGTCCCTAACTTGAATGGAAGCACCAAGACCAGATAAGGGAGATCAACCTCGTCAAGGAAGGAGAAGCCGGACAAGATATCCAAATAAGACAGGATCCACCATCCGGGATAGAAGTTTTCCTTGCTTAAACCTTCTCTTATCCTACTCTGCTCTAATCTTACTTATTAGCTAAAACATAAAATACCCATGTGTTTCTAGCCACACTTGCTAATGAAAAGAAACTTTTGGTAATATTAAAACTAACTGAAAACTAAAAAGTTAAAACTACACACAGAACCTTCTGCATCCCTTTTCTACTAATCTCGAGGACGAGATTAATTTTTAAGGGGGGTAGGATTTGTGACACCCCAAAATCTTATTTTGGTATTTTAGTAAAATTACCCAAAGCTTTGAATTAAAAGTATCTTTTAATAAGAACTTTCCCACCTTTGAATAAATGTGTTTTCTAATAAACCATTAAATAATAAGATTCTTATATGAATTAAATTGTCCCTTTGTGGAGCTATATGTAAATAAGTATTCTCTAAAGTATTTAAGCTAAATCACCTCTCAATAAAGGATCTACACTAGAAATTATTTTAAAATATATATAAATATTTGTGTGTAAATTGCATACCTAGAAGCATTTATTTAAATAAGTATTGATAAATAATTAAAATGAAACTTGCATCTCATGCTGGGTTTTTGATCTGTGCTAATTTAACTTGTGTTTGAATTTCAAACTGATTCAAATTTGAAGTGGAAAATAGAAATAGAAAAGAAAAAAAAGAAAAGCAGACCCAACTGGGCCGAAACCTACTCCCTAGCCCATCCTTGCACCGCGCCGGCCCAGCATAGCTGAGGCTATGTGCCGACAGGTGGGACCCGCGTCTCATCCTCTCTGGCCGTCGCGCGCTTCGGTTCTTTGGCTGACAGGTGGGCCCCGCTTGGCAGCTAGCATCGCTGAAACACGCACACCGCACAGTGGCCGACACATGGGACCCATCCCTCAGCCTCACCAACACGACACGCGTGCTTGTGCCGTCCACTCATCCTCGCTGATAGAAGGGCCCGCGGAACAAGTCCACCTCGCGTGTGCGGTCGAGCACCACCTCGGCTGACGCATGGACCCAGCGCGCAGGACCGCCTTCCTCGCCGAGTCCGATGCTAAGTCCGTTGTGCCCCGCGCGTATCACGGCGAATCTCGCGGCCGTCGTAACCGACTCGCCGCGGATGCGCCCTCTCTTTCCTCGGGGTATAAAACCTGCCCCCTGTGATCTCCTCGCCTCGCCAGTAGGTCCCCGTCAACCACATCAAAGCACCATAGCAGTGAGAGGGGTCGGGAGGATTGCCGCCATGGCCGCCACACAAGCATCTCGCCTGCGTCGATGTCCCATGATGGAGGGATGGACGTGGAGCTTCGCCACCGATCGAGGGATATGAACGTTGCATCATCGGGCAAGGACTCGGCCGATACCGGCCGGAATTCTTCGACGGAGTTCCTCCGCCACCGCGAAGCCATGGACACAGTGGATCAACTCCGACACAGCGTTCATCGCCGGTAAGAAGTTCTCCATAGTAATCACCCTGCGTCGTACATTGTTTAGCACCTGTGGGATTTGGCTTTGGGACACGGTGTTGGAAGATTGTCGCACGACAGCAGGGTCGCCGTCGCGGAGGGTCTAGCGCCTCCGTGGTCGGCTGTCGGGCTGGTGACGAGGCATGGTGACCGTTGATCGGGGAATTAACGGCGGAGATCATAACAGAGATACCGGTTCGCGTTATTGATTCAGGACCGTTGGATCCTCGTTGGAGAGTGGGGATTTGATTTCACAGTTTTAAAATACCGGCCGTGGATCTCGGATCCAAGTGCCCACGTAGCGTACCGGTTCGGAGCGTTGATGATCTAATCTCGACCATCCATATCTGATCGAGCGGCCGAGAGGTGTGCCTACCCCTTCGGCTCAGCCAAATCACAAAAGAACCCCTAGAAAACTACAGAATCAACCCGCAGTCCATCCATAGTCAAAAGTAATACGGATGAGTCCTGTTTTTAGCAATTTAAACCCTGAGCTTTCGGGTAATACAACCCGCCGTCCTTTTTCACCTTAAATATATAAAATAAATCCAGGAATTTTATAAAAGCCTTTAGTAAATGTTTTAAGTGTAAATTTAATTCGATAAACCTTAGAAAATTCATAACTTAATCGTTTTAACTCCGATTTTAGTGGTTCTCGAACCTACGGTTCCGTAGCGACGCGTAGAATATTCTTACACTGTTTGTTTACATGTTTGATGTAATGTTATTTTTAAGTATTGTTTGCCTATCTGTATGTATTGCTACGAGTAGAAGCGAGGTCACGAGGAACCTGAAGACCAAATTGGAGAAGTACCTAGAGTTGCACCAAAAAGGCAAGTTGTGCCCTTGATCACTTTTCTTTACCCAATAATGCTCTTGTTAATCACTGTAACATGCTCAGGTTAATCTGATGGGACCTAGTAGGTTACCCTAGTTTTGTTTACCCCACACCTTGCATACAAATGAATTATTGGGTAGTCTTGCTATGCTCTACCTGGTTTGGGGATTAATATTATATTTGAATTTTGATCATGTTCCAAAATGATTTGATATTGCTGGATTATTATTGTTCATGATAAGATAACTTTGTTTAATTGGAACATGGAGAACCACCCGGGAAAACAGTGCTACCACAAGGGTTTAATGGGACGCCCTTGGCTGAATAATTAGGAAAGCTAGTGTGAGTTAATCCTTTCCCGAAAGGGGCAAGCGGGGTGGAGTTGTGCGGGTATAGGGAGGTCCTCGGGTCGGACTGTCTTTTTAGCTTTTCCGACGAGGGATTCCTATATCGCCTTCGGCCCGGAATCCATAGCGGGTTCTCTCCTCTAGTGGAACTTTGTAAAGGCCTCGTAGTGAGCCCTTGCCTACTCACCTTGGCAGTGTTTAAGGGTCTGCGCAACCCGAGGCAAATAAGGGATCACGGCTTATGGGTAAAGATGCGCAACCTCTGCAGAGTGTAAAACTGGTATATCAGCCGTGCTCACGGTCATGAGCGGCTCGGACCCTCACATGAGTAATTTATGGAACTAAACTTAATCTATCATTTGCATTGCATTGTGGGATTTATTATTAATTGTGATCAATTATTTAATTGGGTTGGTATCTACTTATACTTAGTAACTGTTAATAAAATTTTGACCAACTTGTTAAAAGCAACGCTCAGCCTTGACCATTCTCTTTGGTAAGCCTTACACTTCACATGAGCCCCCACCGTAAGTGAGCTCATACACATTATTCCCCACAACTTGTTGAGCGATGACCGTATGGGAGCTCACCCTTGCTAAACTCCCCAGGTTAAGAACAGGGGCATCCAGAAGTGGAGGAAGACTTGATCAAGACGAGTTCGGAGAGATCTAGGTCGTCGTCTCCCAGTCAACTAGGGATTGTGGAGGATCATCGTCGCCATATGGTGTAATATATTTTAGTTATTTTGTACAGAACTCCGATTATTTAATAAAGATATGACATTGATTTCTATACCATGAGTCATCATATGTGTAAGACTTGATCCTGTCACGCATGTGAGTCGCGCCCGGGTTTGCCCCTAAATCCGGGTGTGACACTACTGTTCACTTTCAGCAACACAGAAGTGTTGTCACAGTATACTAGGACAGCCGGTATCGGCTTTGCTAACATTGGAAGGTCTGACAACAGGTCTCTCAACCATTCAGCCTCCAATGCTGCTGAATCAAGCGCAACTAATTCAGCCTCCTTGGTGGAACGTGTCGACACTGTTTGTTTAGGCGATCTCCACGACACGGCCCCACCAGCTAAATTGAACATATAGCCACTTGTAGACTTCATTAGATCCGAGTCAGAGATCCAGTTTGCATCACTGAATCCTTCAAGTACTGACGAATATCCGGTATATTTAATACCAAGATTCATTGCTCCCTTCAAATACCGAAGCACTCTGTACAAGGCTACCCAATGTCTATCTCCTGGACTGGCCAAATAACGAGCCAGTCTGCATACTGCATATGAGATATCTGGTCTAGTTGCACTGCTCAGGTACATGAGAGATCCGATGATCTGCGAATATAGTAGCTGGTTAACAGGCTCGCCTTCATATTTACAGAGCGTGTAGGATGGATCATAGGGCGTGGCGACTGGTTTACAGTCCATATGTCCAAAGCGAGTCAGGACCTTTTCCACATAATGGGATTGTGACAAAGTAATCCCATCCTCACCCTTTATTAGCTTGATGTTCAATATTACATCAGCTTCACCCAAGTCCTTCATATCAAAGTTCTTGGAGAGGAATACTTTTGTCTCCATGATAGCCTCCAAATCGGTCCCAAATATCAATATGTCATCAACATATAAACACATGATGACACCTTTGCCCCTAGAGAAGCGATAATACACACACTTGTCGGCTTCGTTTACATAAAACCTTGTAGTGGTCAGAGTGTTATTAAACTTCTCATGCTATTGTTTGGGAGCTTGCTTAAGACCGTATAAGGATTTAATCAACCAACACACTTTGCTCTCTTGTCCTTTAACCACAAATCCTTCTAGTTGCTGTATATAAATTTCCTCTTCTAGCTCTCCATTTAGGAATGCTGTCTTTACGTCCATTTGATGAACAAGAAGTTTATAAGCAGCTGCCAGCGCTAAAAGCACACGGATTGTGGGCAATCGAGCCACCGGAGAATAAGTATCAAAATAATCCTCCTCTTTCTTTTGAGTAAAACCCTTAGCCACAAGATGGGCCTTGTACTTTTCAATAGTACCATCAGGTCTCCTCTTCCTCCTAAAGATCCATTTGCAGCCCACAGGCTTGCAACCAGCTGGGAGATCAGTTATCTCCCAAGTTCCGTTCGAGATGATTGAATCCATCTCGCTACGGACAACCTCCCTCCAGTACTCTGCATCCGGAGATGTATATGCCTCTGTGAGGGAGCGTGGTTCTTCATCCACTAGATAAATAATATAATCATCTCCCAGAGACTTTTCAGTCCTTTGTCTCTTACTCCTCCTTAACTCCAAATCTGGAGTCTGGTCAAGGACACTCGAGGGCAGAGAATACGTCCGAGATGGACCATATGGGGCTACCACTTCCTTATCCCGCAT
Source organism: Zea mays (assembly GCF_902167145.1). Classification (NCBI taxonomy): domain Eukaryota; kingdom Viridiplantae; phylum Streptophyta; class Magnoliopsida; order Poales; family Poaceae; genus Zea; species Zea mays. The sequence goes on along the minus strand of NC_050101.1, from coordinate 19,261,923 downwards.
AGGGAAAATGCTCTCAAAGAATGTCAATCCCGAGATTCCATTATTACATTTACAGCGACTTCGCTTGTCTCGGAATGGACCACTAGAAATCTATAAGTTGCACTGTTATGTGCATAACCCAGGAAGACACAGTCTACGGTCTTAGGGCCTAGCTTTCACTTCTTCGGCAACGGGACATTCACCTTTGCAAGGCAGCCCCAAGTTCGAAGATGCGAAAGATCTGGCTTCCTTCCTTTAAATCCTTCATAGGGTGTGGCCTCACGGTTGCGAGGCGGCACCCTGTTCAGGACATAGCACACCGTGAGTACTACCTCGCCCCACCAGATGTCAGGCATCCTCGAACTTTGCAACAAAGCATTAGCTAAGTCACACACCGTTCGGTTCTTCCTTTCAGCTACCCCGTTTGACTGAGGTGAATATGGAGCGGTGGTTTCATGAATGATTCCACACTCTTTGCAGTACTCATCAAAAAGGTTGGAAAGGTATTCACCTCCTCTATCAGACCGCAACCTTTTAATTTTCTTGTCTAACTAGTTTTCAACTTCAGTCTTATAAATCTTAAAGTGTTCTAGTGCCTCATCTTTGGTTCTGAGTAGGTAAATATAACAGAATCTGGAAGCATCATCTATCAAGGTAAGAAAGTATCTTTTACCGCCTTTTGTGATTATACCATTCATCTCATAGACATCTGAGTGAATTAGTTCTAAAGGAGTGGTACTTCTGCCTTCAACCGTATGAAACGGTTTCCTGGGCTGCTTAGCTTGCACACAAATACCACACTTTGCACCCTTGGCATGTTTATATTCAGGAATTAAAGACATGTCACTTAATCTCTTAATGGCCTCAAAATTCACATTACACAAACGGGAATGCCATATATCATTAATGGAATCGTTATTACAGACCACATTAACATGGTAAGAAGACTGATTGTTCAAAACAGAAAGATGGAACAAACCGCCTGACTCATATGACTTTCCAACAAATGTACCAAACTTAGACAGGACCACTTTATTAGACTCAAACACTAATTTGAGACCCTGTCGACATAGTAGCGACACAGATATGAGGTTCCGGTTCATCGAGGGCACATAGAGTACGTCCTTCAGCACGAGCATCTTCCCTGAAGTTAACTTCAGGCGGACCTGTCCAGTGCCTCAAACTGCTGCCGGAACACCATTTCCCATCAAGACTGGTGCGCTGTTGTATCCCTGGAATGAAGAGAACATGGATCGATTAGCACAAATATGAATAGTAGCACCGGAATCAATCCACCAGTCATCTAATGGACTTGCCATGAAGGCCTGAGGTGCATACCCTGAGGTGGAGTTAACCACCACGTTCCCTTCTTTGCGCTGAGGTGGAGGACCTTTTCCCTTCCTAAGTTTGCACCTCCGAGCAGTATGCCCGGGATCACCACAAACAAAGCAGATAAAGTTCTCCTTCTTCTTCTTCATCTTTTTGGACTTAGGTTGGTTCTAATTCTTCTGTGGCGAGTTCTTCTTCTTCTTCTGGAATTTTCTATCTCCACCCTTCTCAACAACGTGAGCCTGGAGTTGCTGGGATGGCTTGTTACTGGCCCTTGCACGCTCTTCCACATTTATAGCAGCAGACAATTCAGTGAGAGTCATTTGCTTCTTCATGCGGCAGCGTGAAGTCACAAAGTCTCGCCAAGAAGGCGGGAGCTTTGCCAGTATTGTATTCACCTGAAAACTGTCTGGTAAGACGCAACCATATTGGACCAAGTCCCTAACAAGGAGTTGAATCTCCTGCAACTGCTCCATAACAGACCTTCCCTCAGCCATTTTATAGTTGAGGTAGTTTTCCGTTGTGAATGACTCATTGCCATTGTCAACTTCAAAGAACTCATTCTCAAGTTCAGTCCATAGACCCTTAGCGGAGGTAAAACCAGAGTACATGTCAAATAAGCGGTTCGACAAGACGTTCAGCAGACGAGACAAGCATGCCTCATTGGCTTCGTCCCACTTGGCCTTCTCCGCTAGTGCGGCGGCCTTCGCTGCATCATCAGCATCATCTGATGCAGCCTCGGGAACAGCCGACATCACTACCCAAAATAGTTTTAGGTCAGTGAGCCACATGCGAGTCTTAATCTGCCAGCGCTTAAAGCTTGCGCCGTCGAACGCTTCAGGCTTAATGATATCAGAACTGGAGGCCATTACACGAATTGGTTTTCTGGATTGTTGTAGTTTTAGAGAAATAAGTGACACGCTTCCAACATATTTAAATATATTAAATATTCCAATTCTGAATAAAACAAGCATATAACTCAGATAAATGCCATATGTAATTATAACAGCAATGAACAGTAGCAATTCCAGTAAATGAAAACATGAAACATAGCTACTCAGGTCCATTTGTAAATTAAACATGGCTAGTAGATGAAGAAGGCAGATTAAACAAATAAACATGATTGTTTATATTAATATATTGCTCTCAAAATAGTGGGTTGCTGCACTTAACAGCCCTCCAACGCTAAGTGGTGATCAGAGATCCTTAACTAACGTGACAGTCCTATCTTACCAAATCAGGGTTTTAGATCAAATATAACGAGCCTAGAAACCAAGCATGAATACCAAGAGTAAGAAACTGTGCACTGAATCAAATAACAGAACTTAACACAAGTAATCAGCCTCAACAAAGAGAGATGTAACTAGGCACAAATATATATTTAATGCTGAAAATAACAACACACTAAAACCCAGACTGTCACGTTGTCTCACCACCGCTATCATCATCGAGCACATAATCCGCCCACAAATAGTGCAATCACACCCGAGTATAGAATACTAGCAGATTGCACAAAATTACTCAATAAATAATGAGAGGCAACAGGTAACTCACAGCACGTAGATTGTCTACGTGGGAAGACCTGCTCAGCGAACACGAGGTTCTGTCCCAGAAAACCAATTCCGCCGCCCACATCTGGACCTGCACGGCGGGAGGTTGACGGAGATACTAGAGCCGCTACTGAGGCCGTGGGAGACGTCCACGGCACCAGCCCGAGAAGAGGAACACCGCGCAGCAGGAAGCCCAAGCACCAGGCCACGGTGGACAACAATCAGAGCAGACAGAGCACCTAACAGGCGCACTGGTAAAGCAATGGAGCACAGGAGAATCTCACTGCGCATGAGCAGCGCCGCCTCCACCTTCTTCCACCAGCAAGATGAACACCAGAACACCAAGAATCGAAGGAATCGATCCAAACCGTGACTGGAACCGAGAGGAGGAAGAGGAACAGAGAGCTTGCGATTTTCCAGCGAGCTTTTGGCCAGGGGGCACCTCTCCATACTTAAGGAGCAGAGAAGAGGTAGTTGCCGAGGGGAGATGCGCACGATTCGGCCGACTGGGGCCAGCAGCTCTGGAGAGAACGGAGTGGCAGTTGAAGAACGTCGCTGCCGCCCGAGCAGCGGCTGAGCTGCTCGCTCGCCCAAACCTGCCAGCCGCGGCATCAGCCTGCCCTAGGGACATGCTGGCCGGTGGGCTGCTCGGCCACCAGGCCTTGTAGCGGCCCACCCGGCTGGCCTCCCTCCTCTTTTTTTTTAATTCATTTCTTCATTTCCATTATGAAAAATAAAGGGAAAACCCCAAAATGAACAGCATGTATAACTCGTGCAAAGAACCAAACAAACGTTTCTTTTTTATTTCAGGGGGTGTTTGGTTCCCTAGTCTAAAAAGTAGTAATTTGGTCTATTAAATATAGACTAATTAAAAAATCAATTTCATAGATGGAAAAAGTTTTTACAAAATTTTTAAGCCTACATAGTCTATGATTTGACAATATGAGGCTACAGTAAATAGTGCTAATAATGCACTACCGGACACAGCTTCTTTGCCGAGTGTTTCAGGCACTCGGCAAACCCTAGAAAACACTCGGCAAACTGTTTGCCGAGTGTGACTCTCGGCAAAGAGGACTCGTGTAAGTGCAATCAACCTCTTGAGGGTTTTGGTGATTAATGGACAAAACAAATAAAAGTATACTAATGAGTTTGCTCCTAGTGTATGCCAGTTTTAATTCATATCAGGATGCACAGGAAAGAAATAAACAAATTAACAGGAAACCAAGTGTTGGAAAGATAAAGATCTATAAGTGGTTTCTGGCGGAGATTCCCAAGTGTTTGAGCAGCTTTGATTAGCAATAGGGATCTTCGTTTAGTTTATTCCTTCGCAAGGTAAGGATGGTATGCACCAACTATTTCTATCCACTTCAAAATTCTAGTTTTGAAAAATTGCGTTGTTGCCATGCGCTTTCTCCTCCTATACTTCAAAATATGTGTTTTTTTAGTGAGGGCCGGTTCAACCGGGTGCAAGGCCGGTTCAACCGGAAATCCATTGGTTTCTCACTGGATTTTTCCGGTTCAACCGAGTTTTAGGCCGGTTCAACCGGTATTTGCGCAACCGCCCAGAAATTTCAGATCTGAGCCGGGGGCGGCTATAAAAAGCCTTCCCCTCTCTTTCTAAACCCTAAGACTCACGAACAAAACACTTGTGACGACTGTCCTCCTCCGTTCAAAAGCATTTCAACGCCGATCTCGCGCCCTAAGTCCTTCCCCTTCGATCGGTGGGAAGTTTCTTCGGTGTGAGATAAGTTTTCGATCTAAAGCGCGATTTCAATTCAAGTTCTTCATTCTCCCTCTCTAGTTGGTGCAAATCATTCTTACTTGCGATCTTATTGTTCTTGGAACGTGTTGTTCCTTGTGTGATTGTAATCTTGTCTTGGGCATCTCCAAGTTTATGGACGACCCCAAGAAGAACGTCTTGTATCACCGGCTCTGTGTGGGCAAAGTTGAGTAAGGGATTGCCTTGACCTGTGTGGTTGGCAACGAGGAACGGGGTTGAGAGAGACCCGGCCCTTTGTGGGCACCTCAACGAGGAGTAGGGCACCTTGGTGGTGTGACCGAACGTCGGTAAAAAATCGTGTGTCTCTTGTGCGTTGTTGGTGTGATTTTGTCTCTCATTAATTCAGATCTTTGATATTTCTAGTTGATCTTAATTAAACTTCACCGCTACATTTATTATTAATAGATCTGAGTAGTTTATTTTAAATTTGCAGTTAAACAGGTGATACTCAGTTGAACCGGCCTCAAGCACGGTTGAACCGGCCTCCCCTGTTGAACTGTGTGAATCTCACATATCTCCAAGTTTTTTGTTGAGAATTGCAGGTGTAGCCCATTCACCCCCCCCTCTAGGCTACTTTCAATTGGTATCGGAGCTTCGTACCTCGTTTATAGCGCGTAACCGCATGAGGAAACGATTATGTCGGCTCCAAGAAACAACGAGGATCCCCTGCTCGAGGAATTGTTGACCTCGGCGAGTGGCGAGGAGTTGGATCCTCAAATCATCAACATCACCATGAAGCTTGCTGAAAAGATGTTCCTCAAGATGAAAGAGGACGAGGCCAAGAAGAAGGCCGAAGAAGAAGAAGCAAGGCGAAAGATCGAGGAAGAAGACAAAGGGAAGAAGCCGATCGACTACAACGACGACTTGGTTGAACTCCTGGTATCCAAGGTAATGAGAAAGATGAATATCAATACCGAGGAGTCACCAAGTAAGAGTAAGATCTATGAGTTCAATAAAGTTCCATTTGATTATTCTAGATCTTTTGTACCAAATTTCTCTTCGGCTCCACTCGGAAAACTTCCAACTCTGAGTGAGTTAAATTATGATGAGTGGGCCGATAAGATGAAGTCTCATCTAATTGGTGTGCATCCAAGTCTCTGGGAGATTGTGCATGTAGGTGTATGCAAGCCAAGGTTTGGTGAAGAGATGACCCCGGAGATGATGCAAGATCTCCATCGGAATGCTCAAGCAGTGAGCATCATCAAGGGAAGTCTAAGTGCAGAAGAGTACAGAAAAGTCCAAGGACGGGAGGATGCTCGTGAAATTTGGAACATACTCAAGATGTCACATGAAGGTGATCCTAAAGCCAAAAGACATCGCATTGAGTCCTTGGAAAGTGAGCTAGCAAGATATGACTGGATAAAGGGTGAGTCACTACAGTCACTCTTTGACCGATTGATGGTGCTAGTCAACAAGATCAGGGTGCTTGGAAGTGAAGACTGGAATGATTCAAAGGTTACCAGGCTGTTCATGAGAGCTTATAAAGAAAAGGACATGGGTCTGGCAAGAATGATCAGAGATCGAGATGATTATGAGGAGATGACTCCTCATCAGCTGTTCGCCAAAATCCAACAACATGAGTCTGAAGAAGCTCCAACTAAGGCAAGGGATTCAAATGCCTTGGTTGCAAATGAACAAGAGTCAGTGAAGAAGTCTGCTTCAAGCAAGGATCACAAACACAAGAAAGTTATTGAGAGCTCCAGTGATGATCTTCATGAAGAAGCAGCTATGTTCATCAAGACGTTCAAGAAGCTTGCTAAAAGAAGCCACAAGTTTCAAAGGAAAAACAAGAAGAGAGCCTGTTATGAGTGTGGCCAGACTGGCCACTTCATAGCAGACTGTCCCAACAAGAAAGATGAAGAAGGCAAGAAGGAGTACAAGAAAGACAAGTACAACAAAGGTGAGAAGAGCAAGGGCCAGTACAAGAAGAAGAAATATGGCCAAGCACACATCGGTGAAGAATGGGATTCTGATGAAGAAAGCTCAAGCTCAGATGAAGGAGTGGCAAGTATTGCCATTCAACGGTCTTCATCGACACCGCGACTCTTCACAAACTTCACCAACAACATCAACACTCCTACCTGTCTTATGGCAAAAGGAGAGAAGGTCTATTCCTCCGGTGGGTCAAGTTGGGTACTTGACTGTGGATGCACAAATCATATGACCGGAGAGAAAGACATGTTCCACTCTTTGCAGCTAGTCCAAGAAACACAAGAGATTGTATTTGGGGATAGCGGCAAGAGTAAGGTGATTGGTATTGGTAACATTCCTATCTCTAACAATCAATCTTTGTCTAATGTCTTATTAGTTGATTCTTTAAGTTACAACCTGTTGTCTGTTTCACAACTTTGTGGAATGGGCTTCGACTGTCTTTTTACGGATGTTTGTGTGAAAATTCTTAGAAGGGAGGATTCCTCTGTTGCCTTTACAGGTCGGTTGACAGGCAAGCTCTATCTTGTTGATTTTCGAACAAGTAGAGTGTCACCCGATACCTGTTTAGTGGCAAAATCCGACAAGGGTTGGCTTTGGCATCGCAGGCTGGCTCATGTTGGCATGAGGAACTTGGCCAAACTTCTAAAGAATGATCACATTGTTGGACTAACAAATGTTACATTTGAGAAAGACAGGGTTTGTGGAGCTTGTCAAGCAGGAAAACAACATGGAGCTCCACATCATCCAAAGAATGTGGTCACCACCAAGAGGCCTCTGGAACTTCTACACATGGACCTCTTCGGACCGGTGGCTTACCTCAGTATTGGTGGTAACAAGTATGGTTTAGTTATTGTCGATGATTTTTCTCGCTTCACTTGGGTTTTCTTTCTTAGTGATAAAGGTGAAACCCAAGAGATTCTAAAGAAGTTTATGAGGCGAGCACAAAATGAATTCGAGCTGAAGATCAAGAAGATAAGAAGCGACAATGGAACAAAATTTAAGAACACAGGTGTTGATCAGTTCCTAATTGAAGAAGGCATCAAGCATGAGTTCTCTGTTCCCTACACTCCACAACAAAACGGTGTTGTGGAGAGAAAGAACCGAACTCTAATTGAGACAGCAAGGACAATGCTTGATGAATACAAGACTCCAGACAACTATTGGGCTGAAGCCGTCAACACCGCGTGTCATGCAATCAACCGTCTCAATCTTCACAAGATTTACAAGAAGACCTCATATGAGCTACTCACTGGTAACAAACCAAAAGTTGATTATTTTCGAGTTTTTGGTTGTAAATGTTTTATTCTTAACAAGAAAGCAAAAAGCTCAAAGTTTGCTCCTAAAGTGGACGAGGGCTTCTTGCTTGGTTATGCATCAAATGCTCACGGATATCGTGTTTTCAACAATACCACAGGTGTTGTTGAAATTGCGGTAGATGTGACATTTGATGAAACTAATGGCTCGCCAGGGCATGTTGCTAATGAGTTGACAGGAAATGAAGAACCACCCTGTAAAGCCATCAAGAAACTAGCCATTGGCGAAGTAAGACCTCAAGAAAAAGATGATGATCAAGAATTGATTTGGATGTCAAACGGAGTTATACATAAAGATGCAAGGTTGGAGGATGATCAAAACGCTAATCAAGCAAGTCCTCCAACCCCAAGCCATCTAACTCAAGACGAAGTCAGTCAGCCACAAGAAATACATGAGGCACAAGTACCTGAAGACGTAGTAGAAGAAGAAGCTCCACAAGAACAAGAGGATGATGAACCCATCCAACGCCAACACCAAGTACCACATCCTCGAGTTCATCAAAGCTTGCAAAGAGATCATCCTGTCGACAACATCTTGGGTAGCATCAAGAGAGGGGTAACAACTCGTTCTAGATTGGCAAATTTTTGTGAATTTTACTCGTTTGTTTCCACTCTTGAGCCACTCAAGGTAGAAGAAGCTCTAGGAGATCCAGATTGGGTGATAGCGATGCAAGAGGAGCTCAATAATTTCACCAGGAATGAAGTCTGGTCCTTGGTTGAAAGACCTAAGAAGAACGTGATTGGAACCAAGTGGGTCTTTTGAAACAAGCAAGATGAACATGGCGTGGTTACAAGGAACAAGGCAAGACTTGTTGCTCAAGGATTCACTCAAATAGAAGGCATCGATTTTGGAGAAACTTATGCACCGGTGGCAAGGTTAGAGTCAATTCGAATGTTAATTGCTTATGCCACTCACCATGATTTCAAGCTCTACCAAGTGGACGTCAAGAGTGCCTTCTTAAATGGACCGATTCAAGAATTGGTCTATGTTGAGCAACCACCAGGATTTGAAGATCCAAAGAAGCCCAACCACGTCTACCAGCTCCATAAGGCACTCTATGGGCTCAAACAGGCCCCTAGAGCATGGTATGAATGCCTTAAGGATTTTCTTCTCAAAAATGGCTTTGAAATAGGCAAAGCCGACTCTACACTCTTCATTCGTAAATTTGATCATGAACTATTTGTGTGCCAAATATATGTCGATGACATTATATTTGGTAGTACTAATAAAACCTTCTGTGATGAGTTTAGCAGAGTCATGACAAACAGGTTTGAGATGTCTATGATGGGTGAATTAAAGTTCTTCCTAGGATTTCAAATTAAGCAACTGAAGGAAGGGACATTCCTATGTCAAACTAAGTACACCAAAGACATGCTCAAGAAGTTTAACATGGACAAAGCTAAGCCTAAAAAGACTCCCATGGCCTCAAATGGACACCTTGACCTCAACGAAGAAGGTAAGTCCATTGATCAAAGGCTTTATAGATCCATGATAGGTTCTCTGTTATATTTATGTGCATCTAGGCCTGATATCTTGCTTAGTGTGTGCATGTGTGCAAGGTTTCAAGCAAACCCGAAAGAGTGCCACCTAGTGGCCGTTAAGAGAATTCTTAGATATCTAGTTCACACTTCCAACCTAGGCTTGTGGTATCCTAAGGGCTCCACTTTCGATCTACTTGGCTATTTTGATTCAGATTATGCTGGTTGCAAAGTTGATCGAAAGAGTACTACCGGGACTTGCCAATTCCTTGGCCGATCTTTGGTGTCTTGGAGTTCTAAGAAACAAAACTGTGTTGCACTATCCACTGCCGAAGCTGAATACATAGCAGCTGGTGCCTGTTGTGCACAGTTGCTATGGATGAAGCAAACCTTGAGAGACTTTGGTTGTGAGTTCAACAAAATTCCGCTGCTGTGTGACAATGAGAGTGCCATAAAACTTACAAACAATCCAGTGCAACACTCCAGAACCAAACATATTGATATTAGACACCATTTTCTGAGAGACCACGAAGCCAAAGGAGATATCGAAATTAGTCATGTGAGTACAGAAAATCAACTAGCCGATATCTTCACAAAGCCTCTCGACGAGACTAGGTTTTGCACTTTGAGGAGTGAACTAAATATCCTAGATTCTCGTAACGTTGCTTGAACATTTGCATACCAAGTTGAATGTTAAGTGCTTTAATGTGTTTCATTTGTTTCATTTTTTTTTATTTTAAAACTCCTAATTGTTTCTCTCAATTTTTTTAAATTTTAAGTTTTTCTGAGTTAGGCCGGTTGAACCGGTCCCCGGGCCAGTTGAACCGGAAATTAACATGGACCTTTCTGGTTTTTCCCGGTTGAACCGGGCCTCAGGCCGGTTCAACCGGGTTTGCGAATCCTGCTCGGGTTTTGCTCTATTTCTTCCCCTTTCTCTCTCTTCCTCTCCCATAACTCTCTCCAGCCGCTGCCTCCTTCTTCCCTAGCCCAAGCCGTCGCCTCCTCTTCCCCCTTCTCCCTCTCCTCCACCAAATCCACCCATTCCCCATTGATTTGTGAGGGAAAACCTTGGGAGATCTCAGATCTGCTCTCCCTAGTGCTTCTCCTTCATCTCCTCTTGCGTGGATTGGTTTCAAGCTTCTCTCCAAGGTACGTTCATGGTGTTCTTGGGGAGCTCTTTCATTTCCTTGAAATTTCTTGTAAATCCATTGGAGTTTGAGGAAATGTGGGTTATTTGGTTGAAGGTCTCCATGGTTTTACTCTCTATTGGGCTAAATCGGGATAGAACACTGTTGAACCGCTCATGGTCAGTTGAACTCCATTTTTGGGCCAGTTGAACTGTTCATGAACTGGTTCATCATGTTTCTTTCTTCGATTTCGTCACCGCACCTTGTATTATTTGTGTCTTATACCTTGTCCATTTCTTGGAAGATGGTGCGTCCTCGAAAGCCGTCTGTTGTGGAAAGTGATTCGGAGGACTCTCCCGCTTGCATGAGTTGGCTCGCCGCCAGCGAGAGACCAATGACAACATGCGTCGTATGTCGGCTTCTCCTGGTGTGCCTCTGCCACCTCGCTCACAGGATGTTCCTCTTCATCAACCGTTTGAAGATCTTGATCAGTGGCACCGGCATCATTATTGTGTCCCTTTTGTAACTCCAGAAGATGATGAAGATGATGTTGCTTGGGGACAGGGTCAGTCTGTTCCTCCTCCTCCGGATCCAGATCAGCCGTCGTCTTCTCATGCTCATCCTTCTCCTGGTCATGCTCCTTCAGATGATCAGGACTTCGCCGCAGCCTTCTCTGAGCAGTTGTTCACACCGCCTCCTGGTGGTGCTCCCTATAGTGGGCTGTGAGTTGTTTCTCTGGCCTTTTTGGTACTTGGTGCCAAAAAGGAGGAGATGTTTGGGGAGAGCCGGAGTTATTTGTTTTTTTTGTTATCTTTTATGTCGTTATGTTCTGAACATTTGGCATCTGGTTGGTTTGTAATAATTCATCATGATCTATATGTTGTGAGATGGATGATGTGATGTAATAGACTAATTTTTTAATGTCATGATATGTTGGATATTCTCTTAAGTTTTCGGTTAATTTTTTTATGCTATTTATGTTAATTTTTTAATTGTGTGCATAATATGTCATATGCATTCTGCTCACGGATATTATGTGACACGTGTGTGCACCCCTCGAACATATGTGTATGTGTGACTTTTTCACTCTATCTCCAAATGTGATGCAAATTGACATATTAAGTCAATTGAAAAGTTTATTCGATGCACACATTTAGGGGGAGTCATACAAACATAAATGTTCAAAAAGAACATCATTTTTCTTATTATTCTTCTATCGTTTTATTTGTTTTGGCATCAATCACCAAAAAGGGGGAGATTGTAAGTGCAATCAACCTCTTGAGGGTTTTGGTGATTAATGGACAAAACAAATAAAAGTATACTAATGAGTTTGCTCCTAGTGTATGCCAGTTTTAATTCATATCAGGATGCACAGGAAAGAAATAAACAAATTAACAGGAAACCAAGTGTTGGAAAGATAAAGATCTATAAGTGGTTTCTGGCGGAGATTCCCAAGTGTTTGAGCAGCTTTGATTAGCAATAGGGATCTTCATTTAGTTTATTCCTTCGCAAGGTAAGGATGGTATGCACCAACTATTTCTATCCACTTCAAAATTCTAGTTTTGAAAAATTGCGTTGTTGCCATGCGCTTTCTCCCCCTATACTTCAAAATATGTGTTTTTTTAGTGAGGGCCGGTTCAACCGGGTGCAAGGCCGGTTCAACCAGAAATCCATTGGTTCCTCACTTGGTTTTTCCGGTTCAACCGGGTTTTAGGCCGGTTCAACCGGTATTTGCGCAGCCGCCCAGAAATTTCAGATCTGAGCCGGGGGCGGCTATAAAAAGCCTTCCCCTCTCTTTCTAAACCCTAAGACTCACGAACAAAACACTTGTGACAGCTGTCCTCCTCCGTTCAAAAGCATTTCAACGCCGATCTCGCGCCCTAAGTCCTTCCCCCTTCGATCGGTGGGAAGTTTCTTCGGTGTGAGATAAGTTTTCGATCTAAAGCGCGATTTCAATTCAAGTTCTTCATTCTCCCTCTCTAGTTGGTGCAAATCATTCTTACTTGCGATCTTATTGTTCTTGGAACGTGTTGTTCCTTGTGTGATTGTAATCTTGTCTTGGGCGTCTCCAAGTTTGTGGACGACCCCAAGAAGAACGTCTTGTATCACCGGCTCTGTGTGGGCAAAGTTGAGTAAGGGATTGCCTTGACCTGTGTGGTTGGCAACGAGGAACGGGGTTGAGAGAGACCCGGCCCTTTGTGGGCACCTCAACGAGGAGTAGGGCACCTTGGTGGTGTGACCGAACGTCGGTAAAAAATCGTGTGTCTCTTGTGCGTTGTTGGTGTGATTTTGTCTCTCATTAATTCAGATCTTTGATATTTCTAGTTGATCTTAATTAAACTTCACCGCTACGTTTATTATTAATAGATCTGAGTAGTTTATTTTAAATTCGCAGTTAAACAGGTGATACTCGGTTGAACCGGCCTCAAGCCCGGTTGAACCGGCCTCCCCTGTTGAACTGTGTGAATCTCACATATCTCCAAGTTTTTTTGTTGAGAATTGCAGGTGTAGCCTATTCACCCCCCCTCTAGGCTACTTTCAACTCGGCGAACTGTACATCGGCAACGGCTTCTTTGCCGAGTACTTTTTGTCGGGCACTCGGCAAACACTTTGCCGAGTGTTATTTGGTACTCGGCAAAGAAAAGTCGCTGTCACGGCACCAACTGACGATGACGGATCCTTTGCCGAGTGTCATCTATGACACTCGGCAAAGAGGCCCACTTTGCCGAGTGTCACTTGTCCTAGCACTCGGCAAAGAAGGCTCCAGTGGGTCCCTTTGCTAGTCTCTTTGCCGAGAGCTCTTGTAGGCACTCGGCAAAGGGGGCTCCTTTGCCGAGTGTCTGGTGTACGGGCTCTCAGCAAAGGAGGCTCCAGTGGGCCCCTTTGCCAGTCCCTTTGCCGAGTGCGCTGGTGGCACTCGGTAAAGGAAGCTTCTTTACCGAGTGCCTGGACCACAGCACTCGGCAAAGAAGGCTTTACCGGTTCCCAGGTGTGCTTCTTTGCCGAGTGCTATGGTCATAGCACTCGGCAAAGAGCCTCTTTGCAAACCCAAACCCATTTTTTATTTGTTTTTGCTATTCCATCCAAACAAACAAAAGATATATATCATTCACATCACATTATATATCATTCACATCACAAATATCACAGAATCAACACATTTATAACCGGAATCATAAATCTCACAAATATCACCACACCAAACAAGTTTCGGGCTCATAAGTATCACTAAGTATCTCACAAACACCAAGTATAACCAACATCACCAACACTAACAAACCAAAGTCTCAATCATCACTAAGAGGTCATCAACGCGGTGGGCGGCTAGACTGGTTCGGCGCAGGGCTGGACGAAACTTGAGCGTTGTTCGAGGTCGCCGATTGATTCTGCACAGAGAAGAGATTGCATGTGTGGGACCAGATGAATATATACCATGCAGGACTAAAATTTTGATACTCACATGAGTAGAGAACTGAGCAGGGTTAGCTGGTGGGAACAACGGAGGTGGTGGAGCATGACCCTGTGCGGCGCCAAGGCTCTGCATGTACGCGAACATCTCCGCCATCCTCTGTTGATCGGCCAAGCGAGCCATCTGCTCGGCCATCATCCTTGCCTCCAACTCCTCACGTTGCCTCCTCTCTTGTTCTAGCTGGGCCTGTAATATTTCGCCCCAATGTTATAATAATGCAAAGAGAATGTATATAACTCAATGAATGACGAGGCACAGAAGCACTAACCTGGAGTTCCTGGATGCGATGCTGTGAGCTGTCCTGTCGACGTCGTATGGCTGGGCTCGCGCTCGTGCTCCTTGCTCGCACCTGAGACAGAGTGGGAGTGGAGGACGAGTCGATTGCCCCGTCGGCAATCCAGTACCGCCCATGCCTCTTGCCTCCTCTGACCCTCATGAGGACATCTCCATCGATGTCCTCGGTCCTCAGATCGTAATCTGGCCCATGGACCTCCTTGGCCATGGAGGTGTACTCACTGAGGCGGCTGTGGACGGCGGGGTTGGTGTACGCCTCGGGCCCGTCATCTGGGTTGTAGGTGACGTCGGACGTCGCCTTGCCCTTGTGGGCCATAGCATACGCCGAGAAGATGGAGCAAGGCTGGCCACCATGTGACGCCAACTGCGAGAAAACCAACAAGATGGTTAGAAAATCAAGTCTAATCGAAAGTTATATACCTAAATAAAAAAGAGTGCGTACCCATGCTTCCGCGTATTTGCCTAGGCTGCGGCTGCCTTGGTGGTGGGAGGGACCTTGCATCTTCAAACGTCGTTCCCGGCTAGCGGTGTGCGCCTCGTCCCACTCAGCCGAGCACTACCTCTGCACCATCTGCTCCCAGCACTCAGGATGCGCGGCGCACCAATAAGGAATCATCTAAAAAACAAGTACATGGCATATCAGAAGATAAAATTAAGCATAAGTATTACCAATATTAAAGTGTTGTATTTACCTGCAAGAACTGGTCCCGAGTCAAAGACATGGTTCGGGTGTCCTGCTTGCTGACCTTCTCCCCAAGGACGGAGCCGTGGTAAGTGACGATGGCCTGGATGCGCGCATCGTAGTGCATGTCTACGACGAGCTTCTTACAGCTCGTGGTAGCCACCACATCTGCCCTGGCCTCGTATCCAGCCTCGCATCTGAAGAAATCCTGCATACAAAAATGATATATCCATACATTATTTCAAGAATATGCAACGAATGCGATGTATTAAACAATATAGTGCGAGAAAGACTTACCCACAGCTCTTGCTTCACCCGCTCCGCCTTGTTGTTGAACTCCCTGTCGTCCCGATCTACTGCATCGAGGGCGACGGCGTAGTGGTCGAAGGTGAAGGCTGGGCCCGTCACTCCGGCGTACTCGACAAGTCCAGGGAAGTGTTCCCTGCACAGAAGGCCGAGGATGCCATTGGGTAGTCGGCCGTGACCCCCTGCACTCTCCACTACCTTCCAAGACCTATCCAAGTGATTAAGAAAAAGTATTAGTTTCTATTATGAATTTGAACATATAATATGAAGAAGCAACGACAACATCTACAGTTACATACATCTCCCCCTCGGGTCGAATCAGCGGGCGCCTGTCACGAAGTATGGGTCGCTGAGGGAGACTCGCGGGACCTCGCAAGTAGACGTTCCTCGAACCTGAGGAGCCAGAACCTGAGGCGTCCTGCTGAGCGTCATCGTCGTCGACGTCCTGCTGCGCCGCGTTGACAGCGGCCTGCTGCTCCACCTGCTGCTGTACGGCGTCGTCCTGCTGCGCCTCCTCCTCCATCCTACGGGTGCTCCCCCTCCCCCTCCCCCTCCCCCTCCTCGTCCCACCGCCCACCATCTTTGTCCAACAACCTACAATTAAGAGTAAGCAAATAAGCACAGATAAAAAATACGTATTTAGAAACAGATGCGAAATAAATAAAATATAGCATTACATCGATTAAAAATAATCTTCATATGTGTCCGGGTTAGCCGGATCATAAGTCTCATCATCACTATCAACCATTTCATAGTCAACACCATCTGAAGGCGCAAGTTCGTCATTGTCATTGCCTTCAAGCATTTCTAAGTCATTCTCATTTTGCACCTCATCATCCTCCTCATCAACAACCATTTCAATATCTACTTCCATTCCGATCGCTTCGGTTAAGTCTATCTCAAATCGCCCTTCTAGCCCATCTTCTTGGAAAAACTCTCCGTCATAGGTGTCCGGGTCTAAGTTATAATCTTCATCGTTTGGAACAGGTAATTTACCGTGCGGTGATACCTTATACACAACATCCCAACCCTTAAGATGTTCTTTCGTTTGGCACGCATATGGGAGATAATACACTTGCGTGGCCTGTTGGGCCACGATATAGACATCGTCTCCTGCTAAGGTGGAATCCTGTCGGATTTCGACTAGCCCAAGATTAGAATGTGTCCATCTCGTCACTTCAGGGTCAAACCAATGACATTTGAATATCACTGGAGTAAGAGGTTTGGAACCATGAAAATTGAGTTCATGTATTTCTTCAATTCTTCCATAATACTCGACCTCGTCAAGCCCGGGCGTAAAGACTCCAGAACACGTGGTTTTTCGATTGGGCCGACTTTGGTCGTAGCTTGTTGTGTGAAAACAGTATCCATTGACGTCATACCCAGAAAATTTCCTGACCCTATAGGCAAAGCCATTGGCTACTTGTCTCAACTCGGCACTCATAGACGGCTCTCTTTGGCCCTGCAAGTTCAAACACGCTAGATTGTTATATTATTCGCACGTAAGAGCAACTTCAAATGACAAACTAAGCACGTACCTTACGTTTGAACCAGGAAATGAAATCGGGCAATCCATTTCCCACACCCTTTCTAAGAAGGGTATCATATTCCTGTGGAGTTGGGTCCCTTGATCGACGCCAGAATTCATGAAGAAACTCATACATGTATGGCGTCACCTCTTCAAGGTTGGTCAATACATATAGCATGATATGTCGCCACTCTTCATGTCTCAGGGTCTTGGTGGTCGAACCGCTTGCGCTTCCGAGTTGCCCACGAAAAATGCTGAGGCTCGATTCATTGCCGCCATCATTGTAACGAGGGGGTGGATTATGCACGCTCGGCAGTTTGTCACCATAGTAAGTTGTTGTGAAGTTTGACACCTCCTCCAGTATGTATGCCTCTGCAATGGAAGCCTCGATTTTTGTCACACCCGGATTTTAGGGGTCCAAAACCCGGGCGCGAACATAATCACCAGGTGTGCTAGGACCAAGTCTCACACATATGATGAATCATGGCACAGGATCGAATGTCACATCTTTACTACATAACAGGAATTCTATACAAAATAAATAATTACATTATAAGGAGACAACGGTCCAGCAACCCAAAGTTGACTGGGAGACGACGACCTAGACCTCTCACGAACTCGCCACAGCATCCTCCATGCGCCTCATCTTGCGGTACCTGTTCTTGACCTGTGGGGGGTGTGAGACAGCAAGAGTGAGCTCACATACGTTCATCGCTCAACAAGTTGTGGGGAATAATGTGCATGAACTCGCCAAAGGTGGGAGCTCACGTGAAGTGTAAGGCTTACCAAAGAGGATGGTTAGAGCTGAGCATTGCTTTTAAAGTTGGTCAAAATTTTATTAGCAATTACTAAGTATAAGTAAATACCAACCCAATTAAGTAGTAGAACAGAAGTAACAACATCACCTGCGATGCAATGCATATGACAAATTGAATTTAAGTTCCATAAATTAATCATGTGAGGGTCCGAGCTGCTCATGACCGTGAGCACGGCTAGTATACCAGTTTTACACTCTGCAGAGGTTGCGCATCTTTACCCACAAGTCATGTTACCCATCTGCCAAGGGATCGCGACTTCCCATACACCTCTACCGAGGAGGCGAGGCAGGGTAACACTACGAGGCCTTTACAAAGTTCCACTAGCTTCAGAAAACCCGCTACAGTTTATAGGAAGCTCCAATGCAGGAATCCCTTGCAGGACCGCCATCGCAGCAAAAT
This sequence comes from Zea mays, assembly GCF_902167145.1. Taxonomy (NCBI): domain Eukaryota; kingdom Viridiplantae; phylum Streptophyta; class Magnoliopsida; order Poales; family Poaceae; genus Zea; species Zea mays. The sequence continues at coordinate 19,243,938 of NC_050101.1, read as the reverse complement.
CCTCCCGAGGGCCTCCCTACACTGACCACTCCCCTACTGCCCTTGCCCCTTTCGGGTAAGGTAGTCCTCCACTAGCTTTCCTAATTAATCAGCCAAGGGCGTCCCATTATACCCTTGCGGCGGCTGACCACGGCGGCGAGCGGGTCCGAGGCGGTGGTTTGACGACGGCGGGGAAATTGCCACACCCCGAGGACCACCACGAGTTTCCTCAATGCGCCCGAGACCCGAGCGACAGCGACGACAACCATCCCCCGAGAAATCACCATGGCGGCGTGAGGCTCGTAGGTTGAGCTCCACGGCGGGTTTGCAATGGCGCTTTGGTTCGTGTCTGTGGTCGGGGAAGCTCAGGGGTGCGCACCGTTGGCTTGTATAGCCCGAGGACTCGGACCCAGGCGAGATGGAGAGAGGAGGATCGCCGGTGCATGCCCAGGAGAATCGCCGCGCATTCCGCGCAGTCTGTTACAACGGCGGGCGACGGTGATGACAAGTGGGTCCATGCGGCAGTGACACGGCTGAAGCGCACGCGGGCAGGGAATGACCGGTGGGCCCCAGGTGTAAGCGCCAGCGGCGTGCGCGCGAGAACAAGCGTGCGTGACTGACGAAAGGGACCCACCTGTCGGCGCTTTTGTGCAGGTTGGGCTGGCGCGCGCGCGAGGGAGGTTTTGGTATGTGGGCCGAAATGGTGCAGTCCGGCCCAGGTAAGGTTAGTTTTGTTTTATTCTTTTCTTTTCCATTTCTTTTTCTCCATTTTCAAATCCAATTGAATTCAAGTTTGAATTCAAACTTTGTGAATAACTTGTCCTCAGTTTGAATGGTATAATTTAATAATATAAGTGTGAAGGATGTTTATTCTGATTTTTATTTTATTTTATGTAGTATTTTTCTTAGTTCTTCCCTTCTCTTTTATTTTCTATTTTCTATTCCAAATTTAAATTTATACTTCTATTTTAGTTTTCAGATTTTTCAAATGTATCAATTGAAACCCAAAGGTGAATATAAACCATACTATTTTAATATTACTAATTTAAGTTTTATTCTCCTTGTTATTTATTTCATGGGATGTATAAATGGTTTCCTTTAAAAGAAAAATCCTTTTCTCATCATTTTCTTATTTCCTAATTTCCAAAGTATTATGATACTTTATTTATATATTTTTTTCTACTAATTTTGGGTCTTACAAATCCTACCCCCTTAAAAATAATCTCGTCCTCGAGATTAGTAATAAAAGGGGATGCAAAAAGAATTGTTTGCAGTCTATGTGCTAGTTTCTAATTGGTTTTAATACCAAAAGGATTAGGAAAGCCTGGGTATCAAGCCATCTACTATGCAGGATAAAAGGTGTCTTTAAAGCGTAGATAGATTTGGGTAAGAAAGAGTAGGGTAAGGAAAGACTCCATCCAAGATTGTGGATCTTGATTCCGCTGGCGATTCAACTTGATCTTTGAAGACTTGAGTTGATGTTTATCCTCTTTGATGTGGTTGGTCTTCTTTGGCCTTTCTTCTTGGAGTTGCCATCCGAGTTGAGGACATATAGTTAGGATAGCCAGGGTATACGAGGTAGGTAGGTTTGAACAGAGTTGTATTTTGCTTTTGGAACAAATGGACTAGGCAGCGTGTGATGTAGGTTATATTGTTGTTTATGGATGAGTTGGTATAAGATATTAATTTAGGTTAGGTTATGTTTGTTGAAGCAAAGTCTAACCCATATCACCAGATTAACTAACCTGTTATTAACTTACTTTTGATTGGATCATATTAGATTAGATGGGTTCTAGATTAGATCGGTTAAGATATGAGGTCAATTAGATCTATTAGGATAAGATTACATCTTTTCAAGATAAGATGAATCTATTAAGATAAGAGAGAATCTTTTAAGTTAAGATGAATCTATTAAACTAGATATGTTTTTTTAATGGGGAATGTGTTGTCTATTTATAAATATTTTCCCTTATGTCTACGTGTATATGCAGATACAATTGTGGACATTACTCCACAACCCATCACACTCAATCAAAGATCCAAATCATACAAGTATCATAAGAACAAACATTCAAGCATACCAATATCTACAAAAATAGTTTTGCTTTTGTTCCTAAGATTAGGTCTCCTATTTCTAAAGGTCACTTTAGGTACAGGATTTCAAAGTGTGAAATCCACATTTGTCTTTAGAAGGAAAAGGTAAGAATAATCAGAGTAAGGCGGAAATAGATGAGAAAAGATTAAGAAAAGTTTAGAAAGAATCAGAGTAGCAAAGGTAAGTAGATAATGGTTGTCCAGTTCTATCTAGGTTTCGTCCTACAGACAACATTCCTCTGATACCACTTCTGTCACACCCGGATTTTAGGGGTCCAAAACCCGGGCGCGAACATAATCACCAGGTGTGCTAGGACCAAGTCTCACACATATGATGAATCATGGCACAGGATCGAATGTCACATCTTTACTACATAACAGGAATTCTATACAAAATAAATAATTACATTATAAGGAGACAACGGTCCAGCAACCCAAAGTTGACTGGGAGACGACGACCTAGACCTCTCACGAACTCGCCACAGCATCCTCCATGCGCCTCATCTTGCGGTACCTATTCTTGACCTGTGGGGGGTGTGAGACAGCAAGAGTGAGCTCACATACGTTCATCGCTCAACAAGTTGTGGGGAATAATGTGCATGAACTCGCCAAAGGTGGGAGCTCACGTGAAGTGTAAGGCTTACCAAAGAGGATGGTTAGAGCTGAGCATTGCTTTTAAAGTTGGTCAAAATTTTATTAGCAATTACTAAGTATAAGTAAATACCAACCCAATTAAGTAGTAGAACAGAAGTAACAACATCACCTGCGATGCAATGCATATGACAAATTGAATTTAAGTTCCATAAATTAATCATGTGAGGGTCCGAGCTGCTCATGACCGTGAGCACGGCTAGTATACCAATTTTACACTCTGCAGAGGTTGCGCATCTTTACCCACAAGTCATGTTACCCATCTGCCAAGGGATCGCGACTTCCCATACACCTCTACCGAGGAGGCGAGGCAGGGTAACACTACGAGGCCTTTACAAAGTTCCACTAGCTTCAGAAAACCCGCTACAGTTTATAGGAAGCTCCAATGCAGGAATCCCTTGCAGGACCGCCATCGCAGCAAAATCCTCCCGAGGGCCTCCCTACACTGACCACTCCCCTACTGCCCTTGCCCCTTTCGGGTAAGGTAGTCCTCCACTAGCTTTCCTAATTAATCAGCCAAGGGCGTCCCATTATACCCTTGTGGTAGCACTGTTTTCCCGGGTGGTCGCTCCATGTTCCAATTAACATAATGATCTTATCATGAACAGTAAATAACAACGGATAACAAAAGTATAATCTTGAATAATGTATCTTCATACCCAAAACCACATAAAGCACTAGCAAGTACTACCCAAAAAGTTCAGTGGTAAACAAGGTATAAAGATAATCAAACTAGGGTAACCTATTGGGTCCCATCAAAATTAACCTATGCAGATCATTATGATTAATTAGAACATGAGTGGGTAAAAAGAAGTGATCAAGGGCACAACTTGCCTGGCACTTGAGATTCCAGGTACCAACTTGCTCTTCAGATGACACGTGTCCTCACGCTAGTCGTAGCATTACAAACAAACATGGTATAGGCAAGATTAACATCACACCAATCATAAGAATAAATTGCGTAATAATAATCTACGCGTCGCTACGAGATCGTGGGATCGAGAACTACTAAGATCGGAGTCATGGTTGAGGAGTTATGATTTCTCAAAGGTTTTATGTATTTAATAAAAGATTAAGTACTAGATAAATTTTAATGAGACTTTCATGTCAAAACAGAGGCACTAATGGTTAGACAATAATATTACAAAAATTTAGGAACTGGAATGGACCAATTTGGAGTTCATATGCATTTTCTATGAATTATACAAATTCTATGAATTGTTTTCACATTAAAAACTCATTTTCTATATCTTTTTCCTGATTTCCCAAGTTCCTGGACTACGCCTCAAATACCAGAAAGAGCAGGGTTCCCAGCGCAAGAAACCAGAGACCCAGCGCACAGTGGAGTGGGATGGCGGGTTGATTCTGCGAAAACTTGGGGTCTCTTTAGAAAAATGTACCCGCGAAGGGGTACGGGTGGCCCAGGTCCGCCCGATCAACATCCGTCGTCAGAGATTAGACTAGGATTCATCGAATCGGTACACACTGGTAGCCATTGGATCAAAATTGAACGGGCCCGATTTTAAAGTCCTGCGATTGCTTTTCACCCGTCCGATCTGGATGGATGGTCCGGATCCAATCCACCGAAACGTTATCTCCCTATCTAATCTACACCGTTGGGCATGAATCCAACGGCAAACCCCTCATCACCCTCCCCCGCACATATGGCACGGCGGCGCGGCCGGTCTACCGCAGCGGCGGCGGAATTACAGGGTCCCATCCCCTACCCGATGCCCTAACGCGCGCACAGACGATGGAAATACCTACAGGACGATGCGGTGAATCAATTGGGATGGGTATTACCTGTTGATTGGGTCGCGAAGGGGGCCAGCCACGGCGTGGGGCGGACGGTCGCAGAAGGAGAACTCTGGCGAGGGATCCCAAGGTGCGGTGACCCAATTCGCCCCAGGAGCGTCGCTGGCAACCATCTCCACGACTGGCCGAATCCAATTGAACACCCTCCAAGAGCTTGGTTAGGCGCGACCCGAGGTTCAAATGCGGCGGCTGACCACGGCGGCGAGCGGGTCCGAGGCGGTGGTTTGACGACGGCGGGGAAATTGCCACACCCCGAGGACCACCACGAGTTTCCTCAATGCGCCCGAGACCCGAGCGACAGCGACGACAACCATCCCCCGAGAAATCACCATGGCGGCGTGAGGCTCGTAGGTTGAGCTCCACGGCGGGTTTGCAATGGCGCTTTGGTTCGTGTCTGTGGTCGGGGAAGCTCAGGGGTGCGCACCGTTGGCTTGTATAGCCCGAGGACTCGGACCCAGGCGAGATGGAGAGAGGAGGATCGCCGGTGCATGCCCAGGAGAATCGCCGCGCATTCCGCGCAGTCTGTTACAACGGCGGGCGACGGTGATGACAAGTGGGTCCATGCGGCAGTGACACGGCTGAAGCGCACGCGGGCAGGGAATGACCGGTGGGCCCCAGGTGTAAGCGCCAGCGGCGTGCGCGCGAGAACAAGCGTGCGTGACTGACGAAAGGGACCCACCTGTCGGCGCTTTTGTGCAGGTTGGGCTGGCGCGCGCGCGAGGGAGGTTTTGGTATGTGGGCCGAAATGGTGCAGTCCGGCCCAGGTAAGGTTAGTTTTGTTTTATTCTTTTCTTTTCCATTTCTTTTTCTCCATTTTCAAATCCAATTGAATTCAAGTTTGAATTCAAACTTTGTGAATAACTTGTCCTCAGTTTGAATGGTATAATTTAATAATATAAGTGTGAAGGATGTTTATTCTGATTTTTATTTTATTTTATGTAGTATTTTTCTTAGTTCTTCCCTTCTCTTTTATTTTCTATTTTCTATTCCAAATTTAAATTTATACTTCTATTTTAGTTTTCAGATTTTTCAAATGTATCAATTGAAACCCAAAGGTGAATATAAACCATACTATTTTAATATTACTAATTTAAGTTTTATTCTCCTTGTTATTTATTTCATGGGATGTATAAATGGTTTCCTTTAAAAGAAAAATCCTTTTCTCATCATTTTCTTATTTCCTAATTTCCAAAGTATTATGATACTTTATTTATATATTTTTTTCTACTAATTTTGGGTCTTACAATTTTGCATTTATTTCTACATTTCTTTCGGATAGTCTTTAGACATCTCTCGACTGGATAGCACCAACGTCCCTGCACGGCCCCCCCATTCGTGCCTCATACGGGAGATGAAGAATCAAATGCTGCATCGGATTGAAGAAGCCGGGTGGAAAGATCTTCTCCATTTACACAGTAACACGGGTGCCAATCTTTCCAAGTCTGCAACCACGGTCCGAGACAACTCTTTTGCACAAAGCTGGCGAAAGAAATAGCTCAACTCTGCAAGCGCTAGCCAGACATGCTCAGGGACATAGCCTCGAACCATCACCGGAAGAATTCGTTCAATCCATATGTGAAAGTCATGACTCTTCATCCCTAAGACTCGCAGAGTAGATAAGTTCACCCCCTACTCAGGTTAGCTGCATACCCATCAGGGAACATTAACATCTTGATCCACTGTAGTACTTCCTTCCTCTGGGCCCTGCTCAAGACGACATCGGCCTTAGGCCTTCTCCATGTCTTTCCATCACTAGGCGGCTTCATCTCTTGGTTTGGTCTATCACATAACTCTGCCAGGTCCACTCTTGCCTTTACGTTATCCTTTGACTTATCAGGAATGTCCATAATCGTTGCCCAAAGTGCCTCGGCGACATTCTTTTCAGTGTGCATCACGTCAATGTTGTGTGGAAGGAGCAGGTCATCATAATAGGGGAGCCGAGTCAAGCCTGACTTATGTGTCCACATATGCTGCTCACCATACCCCACAAAACCACCTTCTGGGTTGGCCACGAGACCATCTATCTGTTGATGAACTTCGGCACCAGTCATCATTGCAGGTGGGCGGTCTGTCACTGCGACACCTTTCGTAAAGTTCTTGATGTCTAGTCGGAATGCATGGTCAGGAGGGAGAAATTGTTGATGTTTATCGAACGATGAATATTTGCCACCCTTCTTCAACCAAATGAACCTAAGAGCTTCCTTGCAAACTGGGCATGGGAACTTACCGTGAACACACCAGGCACAGAATAGCCCATACGCCGGTAAGTCATGCATGGAGTACTGGTACCAAACATGCATTTTGAAGTTTGTCTTCGTAGCTCGGTCATACGTCCATACCCCTTCCTCCCAAGCACGGAACAATTCATCAATCAAAGGCTCCATGTACACACCCATTTTATTCCCCGGGTGTCCAGGAATTATCAACGACACGAATATCTTCTGTCTTTGAAAGCATACACCGGGGCAGATTGAGGGGGATAACGAACACGAGCCAACATGTGTATGGGGCAACCATCAGTCCATAGGGATTGAACCCATCTGTGGCCAGCGCAACACGTACATTACGAGCCTCTTCGGCTTTCTCATGGTGAATGGCATCAAAGTGGGTCCATGCTTCACCATCGGATGCGTGCACCATCTTGTCAGGATTGTATCGTTTGCCATTTTTGTGCCATGTCGTCTGTTTCGCGGATTCCTCGGTCATGTATAGACGCTGGATCCTTGGTATGAACGGAAGGTGGCGTAGGATTGTCACGGGGTTGTCGAGCTGCCTCTTCTGTCCATCACCAGAGTCTACCTCCATGAACCTAGACGATTTACACTTCGGACAGTACTTTGCCTTCGCGTATTCTTTCCTAAATAGGACATGTTGGGGGCCTTCGGCTTCCGAAGGTCCTCAAAAACATGATTTAACAGTGTTTCTGGAGTATAATGTGTGAACAGGTATCTTCGGACTTGAATCAGAAAGGGAGAAGCTCAAAAGATACGAAGGTTGACACAGTGCCGAAGCTGTGAAGCAGGAAAGCTTCGGCATGTTCGCAGAAAAGGGAAACCGACTTAAAGATGAAAAGGCCATTTAGACCTCGATAGAATGCTATAGAATTATCACCAAATGTAAAGGGCATGTATGTAATTTTGTATGGGTTGTACCCCGTGCCTATAAATAGGTGAACAGTACCCCCGTACTGTTCACGCTGACTTGGCATTTGCTTTTGCGTCACACTTGTATTTTCATCTCCTTCCAAGCCGAAGGTACATTTATAATTCAATATTGTTTCTATTTCTTTATGATGAGTTAATAAAGTTAAATGAATAATGTTATATGATTATTCACGCTATCTTTTATGTTTCATATGCTTCGTCTTTTATTAATGTATATTGTAGTGATGAAGGTTGATCCTTCATGACCTTCGTCCGGAGATCGTTATATCCTAAGGGAAATAATGCTTCGAAGGACGAAGGATCTTAATGTTTAACATTTTCTGTGTTGCCTTGTTCTTAACTCATAGCATTTGAGAACAAGTCCCCAACATTGGCGCCCACCTCCGGTGAACTCACTTCCACTTCGAGTCTTCGTGAACACCTTCGGAAGCTATAGACCTTCGCTATGGCGCCGAAGAAAGCTTCAGCGGCTGGGGCTGCAGCACTACAACCGCTGGACCACAACCAGGAGACCGTCTCTCTTCGGGAGGCCAGAAGCCAGAAGAGAAAAGCCGTCAGCCCGACGCTTGAGGAAGAAGAGCTAGACCAAGAAATCAGAGAGATGGAGATGCTACATCAACAAGTGCAGAGGAAGAAGGAGAAGATGGCCCGCCTAGCTGAGTTGCAAAGGCAAATTGACGAAGCTTCTGAGGAAGTTCGCCATCTCACTCACGATGAGCAGAACAGAAGGCCTCATCAGAAAGACCTTCATCAGGAGGGCTTCGTCAACGAAGACGACTGGTATGATAATTTCCATCAGGGAAATTTTGTTTTTGATGATGCTTCTCCTCTGTCTGCTGAGCTGCAGGCTACTCCTTGGCCTCCATCCTATAAGCCACCCCAGCTCCCCATGTTTGACGGCCACTCCGACCCGAAGCAATTCTTGATGAGCTACGAAGCAACAGTGTCTTCGTACGGGGGCAACGCTGCAATCATGGCGAAGTCTTTCGTCATGGCCGTCAGGAATGTTGCTCAGACCTGGTATTCCTCCCTTCGGCCAGGAACAATCACTTCATGGCAGAAGTTGAAGGATATGTTACTGACCAGCTTTCAAGGATTTCAAACGAAGCCGGTTACAGCTCAAGCTCTCTTCCAGTGTATTCAGGATCACGAAGAATACCTTCAGGCGTATGTCCGAAGGTTCTTACGATTGAGGGCGCAGGCACCAATGGTGCCCAATGAAATCGTTATCGAAGCCATGATCAAGGGGCTTCGTCCTGGACCTGCAGCTCAATACTTTGCTCGGAAGCCTCCTCAGACCTTGGAGAAATTGCTCCAAAAGATGGATGAGTACATTCGTGCTGACAATGACTTTCGCCAAAGAAGGGAGGAGGCCTTCAGATTTTCTGAGATGACCAGGGGCTTCGGAGGAAGATACTACCCGAGGCATGTCCGTTCCATTCACAGCACTCAGAATGATGATAAGGGGAGTCAGCAAAACAGGCCGCAGTGCTCCTCACAGGCTTCGGGGCAACAACAAACTTCCTTTCGGCCACCAGCTCCAAGAGGCAGAGGCGCCAGGGGCTTCGGCGGAAGATTCGGAGATCAGCCAAGGAGACTGTTTTGCCTATTCTGTGGAGAGGGCAAGGGCCACACCACTAGGACGTGCCATGTTACAATCCAGAAGCAAAAGGAACTAGCCGAAGCTGCATCTCAACAAGCTCAGTCGAAGCAGGTTATGCATACTGCTTCGTTTCATCCGCCTTATGTCCCACAATACATAGACAACCACCCTGCGGCTTCTGTAGCTTCGGCAAGTCAACCTCAAGCTTCCTGGCAGCAGCTTCCGCCTCCACCTCCATTGCAGCAAGGTCAACAGCCAGAAGGGAGTCAATACGCTCCACAGCAGAGGGACTTCAGAGAACAGTCCGAAGCTCGCACAGTCAACAGCACTGTGCCAGAGTCGAAGCACATTTATTGACATATCCTACCTTTGATAGCAGTCTTTTCTATTCAGTTTTATTTTCTGTGAAGCAAAAAACATTGATAGTTTCCATGTAATAATTTCGTTGTTTCCACGAGAAAAATTTATTTGATTCACAGGCCTAAGTTGCCGAAGCCTAAAATTTCTTCCGTTACCAAGAAGGACCTTCGGACTAAAAATCCTTCGGAGTAACAAAAAGTCGTTCTAAGGAACGCAGAGTAAGTTTATAAAGTCACAAAAAGTCGTTCCAAAGGGAGCGCAGCGTAAGTTTTCTGCTCAGAAGTCGTTCCTAAAGGAATGCAGAGCCTACAGCGAAAAATCAACGCTGATACCGTCTAAGTAAAAGACGAAGAAGCTCCTAAGGGAGGCTTACAGCGAAAAGTCAACGCTGATACCGTCTAAGTAAAAGACGAAGAAGCTCCTAAGGGAGGCTTACAGCGAAAAGTCAACGCTGATGCCGTCTAAGTAAAAGACGAAGAAGCTCCAAAGACGTTCCTAAGGGAATGCAGAGCTTACGAATATATTTTATGTGTATCTTCGGAACAAATGTCACATGCATAACATAACATCATCACATCATTTTGCATAGCATAAGCATCATACATCATATCGCATTTGGCAAGAGAAGGGGACACTCTCAACCTTCGAAGGGATGCTTTGAAAAAGTGACATTGAAATTGTATAGCTTCGGAATACAGTTTCGGGGAATATTTTCACGAAACATGGGCGAACTTTATCAGATCAATATCAAAGTTGCATAGCTTCGGAAAATAGCTTCGGAAAATGTTTTCACGAGGCATCGATGTCATTCATCAGAATAATTTTGACGAAGGCTATCTTCTTCACGACGCATGAAAAGAAGGGAAGGTGTTTTTTCGCCGAAGGCTCAAAAGTGGTATGTATTTAAAGTTTCATGCATCGTAAAGAATTCAATAATGAAAAGAGACTTGTATATTACATTCAAATGTACAAAGTGTTGCATAGATTACACTTTAAATGTTTTTTCCAAATAGCACCTAATCTTCCCTCAATACTGCTTCGGCGGCTTTATTTAGAAGTTGGTCAACAATCTTGTCCATGATAGTTTCGGCCATTTGATTAATTTCTTCATCCCCTTTTGTGTGGGGGTCGGCAGATCGTCCAACAGTTTCTGAGCGAAGAGAACACTTCTTCAGTACTTTTACAAATCGCGAGCAAAGTTTAAAATGAAAATTACAACGCAACAAGAACGACTAGTTGGTACCTAACTGTCTTTCGGGCTCCCTACTCCTTTCGGCAGCGTCTGCTACTCTTCTAGCATCGTGAATGCCTTTTTCGCTTCTTTCAATGATCTCTCGCGCCATTCCTCGGCCGCCGTCGTTCCAGATATCAGTAAAAAATTTGCCTCCAACTGCGCTCGCTTCGGCCGAGGGGTCCTTGATGTCTTCGGTAGATAAGGTAGCTTCGGATTGAGCTAAAAATTTTACATGTTCGCAACCTTTCTTCTCTAAGACGGAAGCAATTCCTCTGGCGCCCGAAAAAGCACATATGTCGCCGCGACTGTTCAGAATCTCTTCGAAGGCCTCTGCTTCGTGGCTAATCCATTCCAGCGGACCTTCGGGATTGCCTCGAGAGAAATTCTCTTCGCTGGAAAAAGCGCCTACGCTGGCGAAGCTGGATTTAATTTTATTAACACATTCTACAGATTTCACATAATATTTCCCCTGAGATGTGCGAAGCTCCTTAACTCTTGATTCCAATTTGCTGACCATAAAATCACTAAGTTCTCGTTTCGTTTCCTCAAGAGCGCGATCCTCTTCGGCTCTGGCCAGCTGTTTCTGAAGATCTTTAATTTCGAGTTTTTGAGCTTCGGCCTGGGCCTTTGAAGCAGCTTCGTCTTTTCTCACTTTATCTACCAGTGTAAGCAGAATCTTATCTTTTTCCAAAGCTTCGTTTCTCAGTTTGATAACTTCGGAGCGTAAATTATTAAACGCAATTTCATAACTTTCATCTTCGGCGCTCTTTTGCGCTCTTAACGCGTTGCTTAGGATCAGGCCCTATATGAAAAAAGAATTCATATAAGAGAAAAGGAATGAGTTGCGTAAAAAAAATATAGGGGGTTTTTTCTCAAGTGTTTAATTCCCGTACCTTCAGGCTGTTGTACGCGAGGCTGTCTGCGAGATCCTCTTTCGTCATGGCACTTAACCCAGCTTCAAGCTTCGGAAAGCCTATGCTTCTCGCCATCTCTCGGCAGACGGATAGCTCTTTGTTATCAGGCAGGCAGTATAAGAAGTCATCTTCATTTGTTCCATTGAATATTACTGCCCCCTTCGGATATTTCAGCTCCTTTGCATAATGGTTGGCCTCATGAGTTTCTTCCTCAGATAGCTTTTTCCCCGAAGCATGTCGTATGATGTAATCATGCATGCCGGCAGGTGCTTCGGGGATGACGGTGTCCGTTTCTTCAACTAATATTGGTTCCGGAATTTTTACTGCTTCGGCTTCAAAGGGTTGTTCTTTGAAGGGCTCTGAAGGCCCAGCTTCAGCTTCAACTTGTTGAGCCGAAGCTTCAGTAGAAGCTTCAGCAACTTCAACACTCTTTTTTGGAATTGTGCTTGAAGACTTAATTGTCTCCAAGACGTCTAGTACATTTACCATTCTTTTCCTTTTTGGGGTCACTGATGGCCCCTTTTGGTTTTTTGCTGTCCCAATGATTGCTGTAGGACTCAAAACTTCTGATGTTTTGGAGCCCTCAGTTGTTTCTCTTACCTCCTCAATTTTTTCTGTGAGCGGCGCTTCGGTTTTCTCTTTTGTTTCTGACAACAAAATGTTTGATTGTTCTGATTCTATCTTTGGTGGCACTTCGGCCGTTTCTGCGATCTCTGGCAACAAGGCTGGCTCGATTAGTTTTTCAGCTTCGGTGGCTGAAGAAGTTTTCCCGGTAAACTCCGACACCGAAGCTGGTTCAATATAACGCGGCCGTTGCGTAAGAACCTTTATCTTTTTCCTTTTCGGTTCTGGCTCGCTAGGAGCAGCTGCAGCTTCTTCTTTTGCAGAGATTGTGTTTTTTCTCTTCTGCCTTCGAATGGGATAGCAGTAATCAGGGTAGACAAACCCAATGGCATCAAATACCCGATTCAGTCTCTTCTTTTTTCGGCCTCCGAAGGCTGCTGACATTGCATTATCTTCAGCCTTCGAGTAGGTCCCGAGTAGCTCATCACTTAAATTGTCAATGCTTTTCAACCACTCATCATCTGGCTCAATAAATTTATCTCCAAATTTGAAGGTGTACTTCAGTCTCACAAGCTCACCTTCGTCGGCCTCTTTTATGGTTTCTTGTGGCATTTCCCATTTCTCAGCAAGCGGCCACACCCTAAAGGCGATATGTTCTTGTACTAAGTCCCTTGTTCCTATAAAAGAGCAGACAACGCCGAAGGCTCTTTGGCACTCTTCGGCGGCTTCGTTCATTTCAACCTTCGGCCTCCGAAGGCCGAAGCTTTGCCAAATAGGACGCATAATTATACCTTTGATGTCTTCTCGTGCTGATAAGTCATTCTTCACATAAAACCATTCTGTCATCCAATCCCCGGGCCATCTCTTCCGAAAGGTTGGTACGGGACAGCTTGCCCCGGACCGAGAAACGAAGCTGTAGCAGCCAAAGTTGTTATGGTACTGTTCTTTGCCCCAAGGCTTTGTTTCATATAATAATTCATGAGCATTACAAAAGCTTCTTGCGTCAGGCTTCAGACCTTGACTCCTCGCGGCCCACACGAAGATATTTAGCCTTATAATTGCCTCGGGAGTAAGTTGATGAAGATAGACTTCGAAGATTTTCAACACCTCCACGACGAAGCTGCTCAAGGGGAATCGCAATCCAGCTTTCAAAAAGCTTCGGTACACCACAACTTCATTTTCTTCAGGGTGTGGACAAGTTTTTTCCCCTTCGTCCGCCCTCACAATGGACAGATCCCGAAAATACCTTCCTCTCATATTAACAAGATGATTCTCTTTGATAGTTGATTTACCATAAACTGAATGGCTTGGTCGCCAGGGGCGATCTTCGGAGTCTTCGCCACCGCTGTCCATATCATAACTTTCACTGTCACCAGTATCTTCAGACAGCCCCTCCAGAATTTCCTTGGTAATCTTTTCTGTGTTGGACTTCGACATCGCTATAAGAAACCCTAGGTTCTTCTCTTCATCAAGACTCAGCTTCATCTCAGCAGCAGCCTTCTTAGCAGCTTCAGACATCTTCGGAAGCGCTAAAAAACTGTTTTTAAAAAAGCCGAAGCTTCAAAGCTAAAAACTTAGCAGATCACAGTGCACAAGAGCTAAAAAATGAGTGAGCAGGAGTGGTTGGCCAGAAAGCGTGCAAAATAAGTTTGCGGTATGGCCGTATTTATACGCTTGATGCGTTGAAAGTTGAAAGACCCCACTTGTCATTGAATGTTGCTATTCTAGCAAAGGGAAGGTGTTTTTTCGGACCTTCGGCATAAAGCCTTCGTTCATATCGCAATCTGAATTTATTATTTCAAACAAATTAATATTGCGAGGGGCTACTGTTGGGGGCCTTCGGCTTCCGAAGGTCCTCAAAAACATGATTTAACAGTGTTTCTGGAGTATAATGTGTGAACAGGTATCTTCGGACTTGAATCAGAAAGGGAGAAGCTCAAAAGATACGAAGGTTGACACAGTGCCGAAGCTGTGAAGCAGGAAAGCTTCGGCATGTTCGCAGAAAAGGGAAACCGACTTAAAGATGAAAAGGCCATTTAGACCTCGATAGAATGCTATAGAATTATCACCAAATGTAAAGGGCATGTATGTAATTTTGTATGGGTTGTACCCCGTGCCTATAAATAGGTGAACAGTACCCCCGTACTGTTCACGCTGACTTGGCATTTGCTTTTGCGTCACACTTGTATTTTCATCTCCTTCCAAGCCGAAGGTACATTTATAATTCAATATTGTTTCTATTTCTTTATGATGAGTTAATAAAGTTAAATGAATAATGTTATATGATTATTCACGCTATCTTTTATGTTTCATATGCTTCGTCTTTTATTAATGTATATTGTAGTGATGAAGGTTGATCCTTCATGACCTTCGTCCGGAGATCGTTATATCCTAAGGGAAATAATGCTTCGAAGGACGAAGGATCTTAATGTTTAACATTTTCTGTGTTGCCTTGTTCTTAACTCATAGCATTTGAGAACAAGTCCCCAACAGGACACAGCCCTTCGGACAGGCATGTATCTGCTCATACGTCATCTTGAGTGCACGAAGGAGTTTCTGTGCCTCGTACATGCTCTTTGGCAGAACGTGATCCTCCGGAAGCAGGCTGCCAATAACTGTCAACAAACCATCGAAGGCGTCTCGACTCATGCTGTACTGTGACTTGAACGCCATTATACGCCCAATGGCATCCAGTTGAGAAACCTTTGTCTTGCCGTGAAGGGGTTTCCGTGCCGCGTCAAACATGTCGTAGAACGCCTTTGCGGTCGCCTCTGGCTCGTCCTCCGTACATCCTTTGGCGAACTGTGCCTCGTGATAGTCGTTCAACATGTCCGCTACCCCGACATCGGCATCGTAATCCTCGACGTGCTGTCTCACCACCTCCTCTCTCGTACGATGCGCTTCACCATGGAAGATCCACCGAGTATAGTCCGGCGTAAATCCATTCTTCCAAATATGTTCTACCACAGCCTTCTTTGTTTTTCTTTTCCTGTTGGCACATTTGCTGCACGGACATGGGACTAGACTCGCTCCTTTAGCAGCTTCGCCAAATGCCCGTTCCACGAAAGCATTGGTCTTTCTAATCCATTCAGGGGTGACATCACCCCTTCCTACGCGGCCCGTGTACATCCACTCACGGTCCTCCATCCTCTAACATATATAACCGAGTATAGTTTAATATAAACATGTAATGCATGTACACTACGTTCCTACCTTCTAATAGGTGAGGATAGGTCCTAATCCCACCCGCGCTTGCGTAGATGGGGTTAGTTTCCATGCTCTACTCCGATCTGAAACAGAATTTCGGCAGCACCTCCCTGCTGTTCTCTGGATACACGTCCTGGCAGGGAGAGTGTACTGTCCGGAGAACAACAGGGGGGTGACGCCGAAACTCTGTCTCGGACCGGAGTAGAGCATGGAAACTAACACCATCTACGCAACCGCGGGCTGTCTAAAAAACATGGACAATTCGAAACAGATACATTTGTAGATATGCAAAGATCTGCATATCTACACCGTATCTCTTTCGAACAGGAGACGCCTAACTGGGTTACGTGATCTACGACCATGATGCAGAAATAGAGGTTATACCTAGGGTGATGGTGGAGTCAGGCTAGCGGGGCTGTGGCGGGTCGGTGCAGTGGCGACGTGACGCGGTGCAGGCAGACCCGCAGCGGCTAGAAAGACCTCTGCAAAAAATAAACAAGCCTGTCAACAAAAAAATTCGGCAACACCTCCCCTGCACGGGGAGGTTTTCAAAACCTGCAAATAAAAGTAACAACACGATGGCTGACACGCACATATATCAACGGCACGATGGCCGACAATCACATTTAATCGACATCCATATCCACCATCACATTATATGGAATTGAGTGACAAACCGAATCTATAACAATAAACCGATTCTATAACAATAACAATAACAATAACAATAACACTAAACCAATTCTATAACAATAACAATAACAATAAACCGATTCTATAACAATAACAATAACAATAACACTAAACCAATTCTATAACAATAACAATAACAATAAACCGATTCTATAACAATAACAATAACAATAACACTAAACCAATTCTATAACAATAACAATAACAATAAACCGATTCTATAATAATAACAATAACAATAACACTAAACCGATTCTATAACAATAACACTAAACTGATTATATAACAATAACAATAACACTAAACCGATTCTATTATCACCTTCGGTGGTCGAATGCGGGACCAAAGGGCGGAGACGTGGTGACCGGGGCCGGAGAATAAATGGCGAGGTTGTGGATGGCCGAAGCCGGGGAAGAACAACGGCGGCGCGTGGGTGTGGCGGGCGCGGTGGCGCTGCGGCGGGCTGGCGGCCGGCGGCGCGAGGGCGGCCCGGCGGGATGGCACGGCGGCGCGCTGGGGCGGCGGCGGGCTGGCACGGCGGCGCGAGGGCGGCCGAGCGGGCGGGCTGGCGCGGTGGCGCGCTGGGGCGGCGGCGGGATGGCACGGCGGCGGGCTGGCGGCCGGCGGCGCGAGGGCGGGCGGGCGGGCGGGCTGGCGCGGCGGCGTGAAGCGATGACGGCGGCGGTTTCTGTGGTAGACGAATGGGCCCGCGGGCGCGTGGTGATGATAAGTTCATCGTCTTTGCCGAGTGCCCGCGATCTGGCACTCGGCAAAGATTTTTTTTTAATTTAAAAATATACTTTGCCGAGTGCCAAATCTGAGACACTCGGCAAAGTTCTTTTTTTATTTAAAAAATAACTTTGCCGAGTGCCAATGGCAGGCACTCGGCAAATAACTTACTTTGCCGAGTGTCCTATCTTAGGCACTCGGCATAGACTCTCTTTGCCGAGTGTCACCACCAGACACTCGGCAAAGTAGATTTTTATTTTTTTTTTCTTTTTTCCCCCAAACTTTTTCTATCGCCTTCCTACAGTATATATACCTACATGTTCAAATTTGGCACAATTATCAAAGTGTTTGCTATACCTGTTAGATTTTGTTCGTTTAATTGAATTTCTTTGGTTAATTCATATTTGAACTGCAAATCACTCGAAAAATGGAAAACGGCGAATGCAAAAATTATATTCATGTTATTTAGCACAATTTACGGCCTACATCAGGAACAGACCGGATTTTTCGAGCACCATGCTCACGAAACAAGACCGCGAACTTGCGATCCAGTGGTTTTAAAATTGTATAAAACACAAACAAATTCAAAAAATCATGAAACTTGCCGAGATATCATGATATCATATGTAGAGACTCTGATAAAAATTTGAAAGTGTTTCGTGAAAGTTGTCACGCACTATGTGTAAAAACATAGCCAGCCTTCACATGAAATCATAAAACTTCTATGGAGACCAGCTAGTTTTGTACACATAGTGCGTGACAATTTTCACGAAACAGTGTCAAATTTTTATCATAGCCTCTACATATGATATCATGACATGTCGACAATTTTCATGATTTTCTGACTTTGTTTGTATTTTATACAATTTTAAAACAACTGGATCGCAAGTTCGCGGTCATGTTTCGTGAGCATGGTGTTCAAAATTTCCAGTCTGTTCCTGAAATAGGCCGTAACTTGTGCTAAATAACATGAATATCATTTTTGCATTCACTGTTTTCCATTTCTCGAGGGACTTGCAGTTCAAATCTGAATTGTCCGAAGAAATTCAATTAAACGAACTAAATCTAACAGGTATAGCAAACACTTTGATAATTGTGCCAAAATGGAACATGTAGGTCTATATAGTGTAGGAACATAGTAGAAAAAGTTTGGTGAACAAAAGAAAAAAATAAAAATATACTTTGCCGAGTGTCAAGAAAAGACACTCGGCAAATAATAGTTTGCCGAGTGCCTACCAGGGGACACTCGGCAAAGAAGCTATTTTGCCGAGTGTCAATTCATGGCACTCGGCATAGTTAACGGCCGTTAGCTATAGACGGCTGTTGACGGCCCTTTGTCGAGGGTCTTGTTTTGCCGAGAGCTTGACTCTCGGCAAAGCCACCATTGCCGAGTGCCACTCTATGCCGAGTGTTTGGCTCTCGGCAAAGGATGTCTGTGCCGAGTGTCTTTTTACGCCGAGAGTCACACTCGGCAAAGTATATTTTGCCGAGTGCCCGATAAATTGCACTCGGCAAAGAACCGAGCACTCGGCAAAGAGCATGTTTCCGGTAGTGATGGATTAATTAGACTTAATAAATTCGTCTCGTAAAGTAGCGTTCATCTATGTAATTAGTTTTGTAAATTGTTAATATTTAATACTACTAAAAGGTAGTCAAATTTGACGTGATATGGACTAAAAAGTAGTCCATGCAACCAAACACCCCTTAGTCTCGGTTCTACATAATTCGTTACATTCCTAGGCCAGTCTCAGTAGGAGTTTCAACCGAGTTTCATTTGCATTAAATAAATAGGTTGCCATATATTTGATGATATGTCAGTGTATTTAAGAAGACAGAGGAGAAATAGGTTTCATCTAGATGAAACTCTCTTGACACGATTACTAACTCTCCATGAGTCATTAAATTTAGTGTCGATGAAACTATAGGATGAAATACACACTCTTAATGCAAAATTCCATTTGAGTTTCATTTTATTCTATATAACATGACATTCTTAAAAACAACGCTATAGACCTTATGGTTCAAAGTATTCAACCACCTCAGGCCCTGTTTGGGAATAAAGTTTTTGAAAACTACAGTTTTTGAAATACTATACTATACTTTAGTTATGACAATATCGTAGTTTATAATACCGCAGTTTTGAAAACTGAGGTCCAGAGCTAAGTTTAGAATGCCTTAAAACAACTATAGTATTTGCAATACTTCAGTTTTGAAAACAGAGATTTTACCCAGCTTGCCAAACACCATTATGTATATAATACTGCAGTATTTGAGAATACTGCAGTATTCTTCCAAAACTGCAGAAAAACTTTGTTCCCAAACACCCCCTCAGCCTTAAATCAGAGCCCACGCAATGCAGACTAGATCTGCCTGCGAGTTCAGAGAAAGCTGAAGTGGCCAGAACACATAACTCAGAGCACCACAGCACATCTCTTTTTGTGTGCAACCCAACACATCTAATTTTGTTTGTGATTGGTCAGACTAATTAGGTTCGGATAAAAAAGTAGATACATGCTGAAGCTATAATAACAGCTTCAGAAGAGACACTGCTGGAAACGTGAAATTTCATGATATTTGAATTTTTTTACGGTTATTAAACCGACAGGGGGTATTATTCTTTTATCCTGTCAGGATCTTATGATTTTGTTGTCGGTTTCCACCGACAAAACAAAATACATATCCCTGACAATTTATAATTTGGCTGTCGGTTCTTTATCGACGGGAAAATAAAATTCAATTTTTCTGACAGTGGACCGTCACATTTGTTTATTTCACTGTCGCTGTATTCCTGACGGTGTACCGTCAAATATATTGATTTTTAGTTTTCTTGATAGTATTTTATATTTTCCTGGCGAGAATTGCACGTCAGGAAAATTCTTGTTTCCCCTGGTAGGAGATAGAAACCATAAAAATTATGAGGGAAAAGTGAAAAGGGGGAGAAAGTTGTAACAACAACAAAGATATGCTTGTATTGGATAGATAGTAAGGGGCTGTTTAGATCCTAGTATTTTTTTTAGGAAATTCAAAGGAAACCCAAACAAAGGAAAGAGATGCAGGCATGTTGTTTTGAAAAACAGAAAAACATCCCTTTCTTTCCTATGGAATACTGTTGCCACGTCACAATTTCCGAGACACGCTGCCGTTAACACAGTTGGAGAATGAATGATTATAGCCAAGCCAATATGCGATGCGAGCTTGCTCTCGCCAGGCATATGCTGTCATACACCCATACCAAAATTACAGATCATGGTTTGGAGGTCATGTCATTTTTTAGTCTGGTCTTCTTCTAACTAATTAAACCACTACTCTTTTTAGATCAAACACAAGGTGTTCATCTACTCTGCCTTAAGGCATTGGGGTCGCCGGACCCCGATGAAATTTGTTAAATCCAGTGTAAAATACTGTTTAACACTGT
This sequence comes from Zea mays, assembly GCF_902167145.1. Classification (NCBI taxonomy): domain Eukaryota; kingdom Viridiplantae; phylum Streptophyta; class Magnoliopsida; order Poales; family Poaceae; genus Zea; species Zea mays. The sequence continues at coordinate 19,223,516 of NC_050101.1, read as the reverse complement.
TTATCCATATATTTGACCCCAATAATCGATGGAGCCGACCCCGGTGGTTCCATTTTCTGGCTTCGCCCCTGCTTTTCTTATCCAAATATGGTGGTCGTCTTTCCTGCGCACCTGAATCCACAGTGTGTATCCTCTGGGTCTAACCAAAACCGTAGTTTTCTTCATCCGCTTAATCTAAGTCTATTTCAATTTTGATTCCAAGGTCTTTTCTGTCTTGTGTATCGAATCTATATCTATATCTACTATTACAGAGCCAAAATTTTCATTTCATTTTTTCACCTCCTCCTAAGACCAACTCCAGCAGACTCCCTCTCCGTATCCCTAAAACGCGCGGCCAACAGATTCTCTCTCCTCTCCGTATCCGTCTCCGTTTCCAGCAACACTCCTCATCCCACTCCGCATGCAGTCTATGACACCTGGGCCCCGCGAGCAGCCGCGCGCGCACACAGAGAGCTGCGGAGAGGAGAGAGAAAGTGTGGAAATGGGGAGTGCAAGTACACGGCGTCTATTTTGCGGAGACGGATGCGGAGCCTGCTGGAGAGCGCAATAGTGCCTCAGACCGTGCAAAATGCGGATGCGGAGTGGGATGGTGAGTGTTGCTGGAGTTGGTCTAAGTTTGTTTCGTCCCGCTTTCTTTACTTAACTTGGACTTATAGCCCATACTCATATGAGTTAGAACAACTCATGTTCTAACGATGATGGATACAACGGTCCAATTCTAATACATATTGAGTTGCACCATCCGTATCTCATACATGACTCCGATTCATGACCTGCGGTCATATTACTTCTTGTTAAAAGACACTAGAAATTGGAGGCTCCTCCGCGTTCGACGCGTCTTCGACCAATCGCGTGCTGACGCGTGTCCTGCAGCTCGGACCCAAGATTTCCGCTAGCCGCGCGTATTGAGCTTGAGCTTCGTCACGTCCGCCTCTCTTTTCTGGCTCGCGGCTCGCCCCCTCGCACTCCCCAGTCCCCACTCGTCCTCCACCCCCACCGCGCCTGAAATCCCCCACCCACAACGGAGTACTCCCCACAACGTCCTCTGCCTCACCCTCCTCCTCGGCCGCAGGAGGCAGCCACATCTCAGGCCACGGCATCGCGGCGGACCAGACGGGACTGGGCAGGACAGGACCCTTCACGCGCCGTGCCTGTAACCTTCTTCCCCTCATCCCGCCGCCGCTAGGGTTCGCGAGGCGGTGCGGTGCATCGGTTTTATCGACGAGGGAGGGCGAGGGGAAGATGAATCCAACCGAGCGGAATGGAATATATAAGATTGAGCTGCCTTGAATCGATGCGGACGCGAGGGTTGGGGCAGCTGCTGGGCGAGCAAGTAGATGCGAGGGAGAGGGGTGCTGTCGGATTGATTCTTCTCTTGTTCTTGGGCAGCTGCTGGGCGAGCAAGTAGATGCGAGGGAGAGGGGTGCTGTCGGATTGATTCTTCTCTTGTTCTTGCGATTTGCTGGTGGTTGATCTTGCCGCCCTGCCTGCACCGGTGCACCTTGGGGCAGGAAAGGCCAACGAACAGCCGAACGAGATTGCTCGATGTGGAGTTGTATTTTATTTAGAAAGGAGTTTAATTTTTAAACTTTTAGAGAAGACGTTGGATTTTGGAGGCAAGGTCTGTTTCTTGATTCTTGGTCAATGTTTGCACCATTAGTTTTCCTTCTGATCTTGCATGCCCTTCTCAAGATAAAGATGGTTGCTGTTCTTGTTGATTTGCATGCTTCCTTTACTTTCCTTGATTGTTCTCCATTCCTTGCTTCGTGACCTGCAATCTATTCCTGAAGATGGGAAACTGTTTGCAAAGAGCAGCATAAACCCAACCCAAAAAGGCTTCAAATGTGTTCTTTTTTCTGAAACAGTTCTTGCCCAATCACAAAACTTGAACCTTTTTTTAGATTCAGGAACAAAACTTGAACTTGGTGTCCATTCTTCCTTGGCACATGCAGATTGGACCGCAGATTGTGAGATCCAATCCAATCCAACAACCGAATCCAATCCAATCCAATCAGAGAAAAAGAAAGACGGCGAAAGGCTCATGTATGTGTGGCACCACATCTTGCCATCAGGGAAAATGGGGCTGTCAATCTCGTACCCACCGGACGACTACCTGCCAGCAGTGGAGGACGACATGGGGCGGCTGTTCATCTGGTCTCTCAGCTTCGACGATATGGAGGCTGCCGCCGATTCGCCTTCGTATTCGCCTTCGGCATTGCCCCCCGCCTTTGGCTCCGGGAAGCTGATCATGGAGGGCTCCCTGGGCTTCTTCGAAAGAAGAGAAACTGACAGCGTCCAGATGCAGAACGTGTTGTCCATCAGGAATCCTAAACCTCCTAATAGAGAAGCCTGCAGCAGCGTCAGTCCCGGTGCTGCGACAGCTACTTGTGGCTCAAGGAGAAGACGATCTTTTTAAAGATTTTCATGTTCTTTAGCTTTTATCCTCTACTAGGTAAATACCCGTGCGTTGCAACGGAAAATAGTGCAACAATAACATATATATATATATATATATATATATATATATATATATAGTCATGTGTTTTTATGTTGACCAGAATTAAGCTTTCTCTTAAACTTTGTAGGGACAATTGGTTGCAGTCAGGTTTTTTTGTAAAGTCAAAATTATAGACCAAAATTAGGTAAAAAGACCAGTCGAGTGACTTTTGGATCCCCCCCCCCCCCCCGCTTATTAGGGGTTCACATGGAAGATCTATGCCTTTTGAGTGGTTTGATTTGTCCACGATTGTCAGAAATTGATAAATCCATTATGTTTCAGATTATGGGCAAAATTAAAAATAAGAAGGTGAAGCCCCATGCTTGTATACCTATGGTTGACATTTTTTCCATGATCTTATCCCCGTGCAGGTCATGAAAACTTGCATAACTCCATTGACGAAGCTATCATGTTGAAGGTATTGATCAAGATCATATCATTAAGTACTATGGAGTGTTTGTACCAGCCTAATATTATTGTGATGTGATTTCAGAGAAATCAGAACAAGTTATGTTATACTTAAATAGGATATGTACCACTTCCACGCGCACCTGTGGTGGGAGATCGAGATCCAGTGTGGCCTCAACCACCCCAACGTTCCACGATGAAGAACGAGTCGTCCTCATCCTCGAGCACGCGGCCCTTGGCGAGATCAATAAGATCCTTCATGCCACTGGCCGCTCAGTAAGGTTTTGTGTTTTTGATTTTTTTGGACTTGTTATGTATTTCCCTGCACATACATTTAGAAAAATATTATATAAGTACTGCAATCTCCAATATTTATATCTCATGCATCTCATTTTGGAAGTTTTGTGTTTTTTATTTTTTTGGACTTGTTATGTATTTCCCTGCACATACATTTAGAAAAATATTATATAAGTACTGCAATCTCCAATATTTATATCTCATGCATCTCATTTTGGAAAAACTCATACGAAAAGCAGATTTCAGGTGGAATTTGGTCTTCAGTGCATATACACCTGCAATTTGTTGTTTCTATGTGAATTTTTTGTTTGAGTCTGAACATCAACAATTTGTGGCGATGTATAGTTGTACCATGCACTATGGAGGTGTGTTGTTTCAAATTTATCTTAAATTCCTAGGCATGTTTTTCTAGGGGACTACCACAATTCTCTTGAAATTGTGGTAAGAAAACTAATGACACTGAAACATACAGTTTTCAGATTTTTCATGGGAGACTCACTGAAGCAGATGCACACAGATACTTTCAGTAGCTTATCGACGGTGTTGATTTTTGTCACAAGAAAAGGAGTCTACCATTGAGACTTAAAGGTGACCATTGGATAGGAAAAATATTAAGTATGCACTCATGATTTTTGGGGTTGTTAATCTTATTTTACAAGCACGCAGCTCGAAAATCTCCTCCTTGATTCTAATTTCATACTTCGGACTGAGTGCATGGCCTGCTTAGATGTGTATGTTTGTGCAGCTTCATTATAGCTTATTCTTTTTGTTCCCTTCTTAGGATGCTTAGTGGGTCAACTGTAGGGATCTTTCCTTCTACATACGACCTGTGGGACTCGCTTTTTGGTAAGTCAATTATCTGTTAATTCTTCTATTTCTGAATCCTAGAGAAAAATGGTCCCCAATAGCTTATGGTTTACTTGAAAAGTTCATGAATACTCCGGCAACAGAATTCAAGGTGATATTCCAGAACAATCATATCTAATCGCTCTTTCGCATGCTCTATATGTATTCTTTTAGGGAGGGCAACCATCTTTAGAGTAGCAATTAGCTGAACCTGCCAAAAAATCTTTTTGTTAGCCCTGATTTGGGAGGATTTCCCCAAACCAGCCAATAATATTATATTGGTAAAATTAAAATAAAGTGGACAAGGAAAGGCGCCTTGTCAGGCAAAGAGAAGAGCTGAAGATAGGATTAGCTTCTATCTATATTGCAGAGTTTGCTGGTACCAGGAAACACAAAAGAAATACAATACTCCTATCTAGCACCTGTCTAGATCTCCTTCCAGAAAGAAACCATAGGCTGAATGGTGGGGCCACCAGCATAGCATGAGTATACAATGAAAGCAGATCATAATCACCAGCATTATAGCTGATTTTAAAAAGTAAGTGTTACTCTGAAAGTTTCTCCTTTTCAGGGTCACAAATGATTGGATTTTTTTGGTTATATACCATTTGTTTGCTTGCATTATAGTTGCTTTTTTGTGGTTTGAATCTAACAGGATTTTTCCTACTTTTGTTGTATTGTTTTTTTTAGAAAAAAACACAGTAAAAATACGGGCCTCCAGTTTATAAACACTCGGCATGTAGACTAGCGAGATAGTATATAGATTAAACAACAGTCAATAAATGATATTAGGAAGAAGCTTGTGTAGCATCGGTGGCCCTATGGGGACATGCTATGTCAACAATGCATCAGTGGCCTTGTCAGCTTTATTTTGACCCCCTCAAGGCCTTGCAACCATTTCCCAAGCCACAGTATCCAAGAGGTGACAGTGTCACTCAAAGAAGCAGCTGTTCTTAGTATGTGATTTAGGAATTCAATGAATTATATCTATGTATGGTTACACAAGTCCTATGCTGACAATCTGTAACATGTGTATGCTTGTATTTGAACCTGAAACCTGTGTAGGCTGGTGTGAGATCTGTTTGTGGTATTTTTGGTAACCTGAAACCTATTTTCTATGCTGTGTATATTGCTTTTTGGTAACCTGAAACCTGTTGTGTATGTTGTGCATACTACTTCGTAGAAACCTGAAATCTGTTTTGTATACAGCAGCTTTTATGCTGGTACGAGATTGAAACCATAGAAGGTGTTGTTTTGTATGCTGCTTGCATGCCCAAGGTACCACAAAGCTTCTATGGTTTAGACTAAAGAACCTACTGTTTTGTATGGCACATGGTCCCACAAGGTTACCAAAGAAGTTGATGTTTTGTATGTTTAACCTGAAACCTGTGTTTGCACAAGGTTTCGACAGCATCTTCCATGATTCAGACAGCAACTTCTGCATCAAATAGTTTTGTTCAGATTTAACATAGATTTATTCAAACTAAAAACTTTTTTCAACACAGATTCTGCGTTGTCCTAATATGGCGCCCGTAAGGGCGCCTCGAGTTCTAGTATAAGTTAAAACAACTCGCATCTAGTAATGATATGGAGTCCAATTCCTATATTATTGTCCCTCGATTTCAAATTATAAGTCATTCCTACTTTCTCGAAGAGCTAATGTATTTCAAGTTTGACCACAATTATAGAGAAAAATACAAAGATTTATAACATAAAATAGGTATTACTGTTTATACTACTCTATTAAGAGTCTAACTAGGTGTGTGCCCGTGCGTTGCAACGGGAGTACGCTGGAATGAGCATCGACACATATCTAATCGGATCTTATATTTCCTTAGGGGTCTAGAGAAAGTTTACTCGGAAACCAAATATGTTAAGACCTGTGCATGTGTTACCCTTATACCCCATCAGCACACTGTTTCGCGCTTGTATGAGTCTTGTTAATTTGCATGTCTCGTGCATAGTCTCTTATGTCTCGGTAGCAGTATCAGATTCCTTCAACCATGGTCAAACCAACTGAAAGATTACATAACAGTGGGAAAACGAACTCACTATAAGTCGAGATATTTTTGTTCTACACTTCTTCTTTACATGAGCAACGTATATATTATCTTATCATCAGCTGCTCTTACCACACCATGCTATCCAGAGTTTCAGACAACAACTCCAATAGAAATTTCAAATCCAAGAACAACAACCAGTGTAATGAGATATCTGCTCTTGTAAAACTGACAATATAAACTATTAAGGACAAACAAGAAAAAACTCCAGCTTTAATTCTCAAGAAATTAATAGAGAAAAAATATATATTAAATTTACACCAGAACATCCATAAAAATCATGATCAAAACAAACTTACAATTTTGTACAGAGTTGCATGAAATGTGTGGCTTTAGCCTCGTTGAATCGGCACATAAGCATCAGATTTGGTTCTCAATTGTTGATTAAATTGCATCCCTTTTCCTTCCTTAACTCCCGAAACATCATCCACCTCCGCACCTCCTTTGCCTCCTCCAATCTTCCATGTGACGCACGAGGATCCATGGGAGGTGGTGTCGAGGGCGCGATGGCGAAAATGGCGGAGGTGTGGTGCGACAATCCTGGGAGGCGGAGGCGCGATGCGAAAATCCTGGCGTTCGTGGGCAGGCGGGCGAGGTAGGGAGGCGGGGACAAGTATACAGTACCCTCTTAATAGTTATTCACACCAGAAGTGATTAATTAATACTAAAATCCTAGATTGTATGTCTCATTTTCGATGCCAAGAAAAATAATATTGTGAAAGGCCAGTCCTAGGACATGCAAAAAAATCAATACCTGATGAATAAGCAGGTGACAGACCGCATGGTAAGGTGATGGACTTCTTAAGGCATCAGAAAGGTCCATGCATGCAGCTAAACACTGAAAGGGATCCTCAGCATTCGTCCACCAGTAGTTCCCATCAATAGGATTTGCTGCTGAATCAAATATATCAAACAGTTGGTTCTCCACAAAAGCTAGCTTGCCCTCGTGAGAAAGCTTTTCAATGCCACCACCATATTTGTTAGCAAGTGTATCTTCAACCAGCACAACCCAGACTTTCCTAGTGGCCGCCCTTCAGCATACTCTAGAACACCCCGACAAAGATCTGAACCTAGGTGACTCAAATGAGGATGCATAGGGTATGCACGCCCACAGAAATCTAAATTGTGAGGGTAATAAAATTCATCCTCCTCTCATTTTACGAACAACCTGTTTACAGAAAAGGAACAAGTATAATTCCAGCAATGCAATAGCATATAAACTGCACCACAGTATCTCAGCAAGAATGAACAGTAATTATTTATGCTGCATACCGAGAGTTTGAGCTTAGTGTCACATCTCTCACATGCAGCTCACGGTTAGTTTTCTTTGCCTTCTTTATGCTGGTACTTCCATTTCTACATTTCATCAGGGTCCTCTGATTCTGGTCGCAGGCAAAGGAATCTATAAAAAATAAGAATAAATAGACAGTATGTTCAAAAAGGTAAGCGAGGGGAATGAACAGAATGGGAAAGAAAATAGAGTACAAATATCAAGATCCAAAAATATTAATCATACGCAGGAACTCACATTTGCCTTGTCCACCAGCCCTGCAATGCCTCCACCTTGACTCCAGATAGTCTCAACAACATCATGAACTCTTCTATTCACCCTCCATTTAGTACTCCCAAGGATATCTAATGCCTGGCAACATGCTAATACTTAAGCAAGCATGAAGAAAATAATGGTCAAAGGGATATGATCACGTTAAACATCATGTGAACTTGTGAAGCGTGGAGTGCATCCATAGTCCTGATGGTTTTATCTTTTGAACAAAATGAAAAAGAATTTGGTAAAGATAACGATGGTTATCGTGGTTTAGAACACCTCATGTTGCGAAGTACTTTTTATGCAGAGAACAGTAATAAATATAAATGTACATTGTGACATAGATGGGAGATCAGTAAACCTCAAATACTTTTCGCAACTATTTTCTAGGAACACTATTAATTGCATCCTTTTGGTCCTTCACACCATGTGTCCTCATAATGTATGAGGGTAGAAAAAGGTGACCGCCTTTATCATAACTGCAGCAAATTATGGTTGGCACATTCAAATCACCCGCAACAAGCAGTAAGTTCTATGAATTAATACAATCATAAACAGTCTCAACATGTAAGGAGTTTGCTGGAAAGGTACAAAAATTGAACACCAACATACCCTTTCCATTTCTTCGGAGGTACCAGCATAGGGAGGTAGGGTATATCAACATGCCGAGCCTGCAAGTTCGAATTAAAATAATCCTAAAATTCCATTTATGCAAACTGAAAAAAGGTATCGATTAGAAAAAGAAATTTGCAAATTGCCATCCCTACTTTTGGCATATGAGACAATGCCCACATAAAGGAAGATGATAGAATTGTTCTCCATTTAATCTTTTGGTTGCCATGATCAATAAATCTATTTTATATAAAAAAACTGATGTGGTTGGCAGAGCAAAGTAAACTTACAGTGCTTTCAAACCCCTCATGCACAAGATGGTCTATCACCCAATGCTTCTTCTTTAGCCTCCTACAGGTTAAAGAGAAATATCACAAAAGGACCCTTCATGCATCTACACAAGCATGCCTAAACAAGCATAGGATGGTGATGAAACAAGGCATCCCAGTGCAACAACAGCACATGGAACAGTGCAATACGATTGTAAAGAAAAAACACAGCCCTACCCATTTTCTATTATAGGCTGACGCAGCACATGCTTAAATGCAGGCGGAGAACTATCTGGTGTTTGATCAGCTGGTGGCTGCACAAATGCTGAATTTAGTAATAATTCAATCTGGTATTCTCGGTGTGACACGGTGCCGCCGATTCCTATGCAAAAGTGCAGGGCTAAGCTCCGATGACTAACCTTGGTTGTAGTGTACCCAGCAGCCAGCGCAAGGATAGGTTGGACTGCAATATAGAGGCCGGGCACATTGAATGTCTCGAACATGATCTCTCCGGTGTACTCCCGGGTCTCAGGGGCAGTCAGAGGGCTCTCAGTTAGAAGAAAATAATGATCTTCTGGGTCGCACTGGAGGTAATTGAAGATGCACTGAACCTCTCCATGGTTTCCCAATTCTCCACCTGAAAGAGTTCGCTCCAGCCCAGATCAATCATAAGTAAGGTCGCGAAAAAAAAACACCAGCAACTGGACACGGCAGTACACACCTGGAGCGCCCACCTGGCCATTGCGGATGGGATAGCTCAAACTATGCGAGCTGCTGGCGTGGGATCGGGCCAGCGCTTTGAGGTCAGCTAGACTTTTGTTTCAAGGCATTTAGTTGTAGCAATAGCTGGTAACCATAGCTGATATATATAGATGTTCCAATCCACTCCTGTGATTGGTTTTCGCATAGTTGAGATTTTAGTACTGCATTGAAACACAATAAACCTGCCAAATGGCATGAATATATACTGAAGGGCAAAATGTTCTAGTTTCAACTATGAATCACCAATTGCTCAATATATCTTTCTTAAAATTACTGAAGAAATCAAGAGGAATTGTTTTTAACCTTTATCCGACACCCTAAAATCCTGATGAAAATCCAGAAAATTTTCCTTTTTATTTACAACTATCATGATGATATTAATCTTGTAGTACATCTTGCATGATGTGCTTGTGCTTAAAAACGTTTTGACATCCTTACTTCCCGCCTGCCATATCATCTCATTTACGTACTCAAGAAGTGGAGTATAGCTGATTGATTTATCACCTTATTGACATTTTCCTTGCCATGTGTCATATCGGGAGCCCTCCTGTACATTAGAGACGACTTTGCTGCGGTGGAAAAGAGCATTGTATTAAGGGTACATGACAATATTTCCCATTATGCACGGTGGTTCAAGTTTAACTTCAGTTCATCTAACATTTTCTTCAGACAATACTAACATTCTAGCAAGGTTGATATCTGATGTCACGGACTCACTGTTTAGTCCAAATAACAGGAGACAATAGTCAGTATGGCTGTTGCTGGAGCTATATTTGGAGTTGCATTTGGTGGCTGGATGAATGACAAGTTTGGAAGGAGGCCTTCCATCATACTTGCTGATGCACTGTTCTTTGGAGGTGCCGTTATCATGGCGTTTTCCCCGACACCTAGAGTTATCATTATTGGGAGGGTATTTGTTGGTCTTGGTGTTGGAATGGCTTCCATGACAGCTCCTCTGTACATCTCTGAAGCCTCCCCTGCTAGGATCAGAGGTGCTCTAGTGAGCACAAATGGGCTTCTCATCACTGGTGGCCAGTTCTTGGCCTACCTCATCAATCTAGCCTTCACTAAGGTACCCGCTCAACTAAACATTCAACTCTTGCCATCTTCTACAAATTTGGAAAACATCGTTTTGCAAAGTGTGTGTCACATCTTTATCTGAACTTCTATTCTTTTTAATTGAGCGGTAGAGCTCCTGTCTTTTCATTAAGAAAAAGGAATAATTAATGTTACATCCATTGCCTGTGTCAGGTGCCAGGGACCTGGCGGTGGATGCTTGGCATTACAGGGGTTCCTGCCCTGGTCCAGTTCGTACTGATGCTAATGCTACCAGAATCACCTAGATGGCTCTACAGGAAGGTTGATAGTAGTATTTGTTTTTACAAAAAGTAGTTCGTATACAAGAATTACTTTGGATTCAAATACCACATCTTTGTCTGTACCTTATAAATAGCTACATAATATAGTGAGTCATTATCCAATGCCAACACGAGGAAAGGATTATGCTGCGAAAGGGAAGGAACAAAATGGGAAAGAAAATAGAGTAAGGATTATGCCAATTCTCCACCTGAAAGAGTTCGCTCCAGCCCAAATCAATCATAAGTAAGGTCGCAAAAAAACACCAGCAACTGGACACGGCAGTACACACCTGGAGCGCCCACTTGGCCGTTGCGGATGGGATAGCTCAAACTATGCGAGCTGCTGGCGCGGGATCGGGCTAGCGCTTCGAGGTCAGCCATGACGCCGGCGCTGTGCTGAGCGAACCAGTTCCCCTGGTGGGGGTGCCCCTCGCCGCCGGCTGGGCGGAGCCTGTAATACCCAAATTTGTAAATCACATAATAAGTGAATATTTCCTTGGTCTATATGTGTGTACCATCTCTAGTTACTATCACATGTGAATAAACACCGCCAAAAAGGGGATTAAATAACCAATAGCACCTAAATGAGCCATGCATCATGCCGAATTTTTACTTGATTGTGCATTTATGAATAATAAAATAAAGGTGGTGTTAACAACATATTAAAATATTAAAGGACACATGGAATTTAAACTCTAACTTTGAAAACCAAATTCTAAAGAATGTGTGCTAGGGGGAAAAGCATTAGCAATCACCAAATAAATTTCTTAAACATAAATCAATTTAGATCATGTCATATTCAAGTGGGATATTTAATTAGAAGACAAGTTTGCCACAGAATTCAAATTTAAAATTTGAAGAGAAGTTTGAATTTGGAAAGGAGAGAAAAGGAAAAGGAATTAGAAATGGAAAAGGAAAAAAAAAAGAATAAAACGCTCCACGGGCCGTTTCTGCTCTAATCCGGCCCAACTCTATTCACACCGCGCAGCCCACACCAGAAACCTGGCGCCGACAGACCGGGCCCGCGCGTCATTCTCTCACCCGCGCCCGCGTATTCCTTCTCTCGCCGACATCGTGGGCCCCTCGGGCAGCCTCTCATCCCCTCACGCGTGCTCTCGCTGACTCACCGACGCGCGGGCCATGCCCGTCAGCCACTGCCGTGCCGTCAGTACGCGCGCTCGGCGTCTTCAACGAATCGCGCGACCGTCGCGGCGTGTTCTACGGCGGACTTCGCCCTTTTTCCGGTGAAGCTGGCCATGTCGCGCCTATATAAAGTGCCGCGGCCCCCTCCTTTCCTCCTCATCCGCCTTGCACCGACAGCCTTGCGCCGCCGGGGGCCGAAATCCAGTTCGCCGCCGCCATTGTTGAATCACTGCACCAGCGCCTCTCCGCTCCAATTGCCTCGCCCTGGACACTTGTATGGTCGCAAAGAATCGGTTCGTCGTGAAGCCGGGCGGAATCCCCGACCGTGGCCCCGGGAATTCGACGCCGTCCTTGCAAATCCGCCGCGCGCCGTGGCCAAGATCTTCGGCACCGTATCACGGGGTAATTTCGAGTCCATTGCACTCAGTGTACTTAGGGCATCGTGTAGCGGTTTTTAATTGAGTTTTCGTGCGCTGTATGGCCAAATCGAGCTTCACCGGCGATGGCGCCGCCCTGGTCCGGCTAGCTCGCCGCCGTCCCGAGCTGGGAATTGGGGAGATAGGCGATGACCGTTGGATCGTGATCGTGCGGCCCAGATTAGATCGACGCGTAACCCTTCGCGTGATTGATCCTGCGCCGTTGATGCCTGATCGTGTGGTAGTCGGGCGGATCGCGCTTCATTAAATCGCGGCCGTTAGATCTAGATCCGAAAGCCATTATCGCATACCGGTTCGAGCTCGGCTTGATCTAATCCCAGCCGTAGGATTCTAATCTAAGGGCCACGATCGGCCGATACCCCTTCGGCCAGACGCTTTTTCATAAGAGACCCTGAACTTTTATGAAATAAACCCGCGGTCCACCCTCAGAGTTCTATGTGTCTCGGGAAAACTTGCAAGATGACCCCTGCACTTTTCAGTAAATGAGGCCCAGTCCAGAGAGTTATAAAATCAGGAAAATTAATTAGAAAATGAGTTTTTAATATAAAAATAATTCCTAGAATTTATATAATTAATAGAAAATGCATATGAACTCCAAATTAATCCATTCCACTTTCTAAAATTTTGTAATTTTATTCTCTATCACCTAGAGCCTCTGTTTGGTCATGACAACAATTAGAAATTTAATCCCTCACTTAATCCATTTTAAACACATAAAACCTTTGAAAATTCATAACTTGAAATATATAACTCAAAAATTAATGATTCCAATTCCTGTGATCTTATTTTAATGTCTAGTTTATTACTGTATATTTTGTTTACTTGTTTGGTGTGATGTTAAATTTTGCCTACACTGTTTGTTTGTATTACTACGACTAGCAGTGAGGTCACGAGTCACCTGAAGATCATCCTGGTATCTGGAATCTCAAGGCCCAGGCAAGTTGTGCCCTTGATCACTTCTTTTACCTACTCATGTTCTAATTAATCATAATGATCTGCATAGGTTAATTTTGATGGGACCCAATAGGTTACCCTAGTTTGTCTATCTTTATACCTTGTTTACCACTGAACTTTCTGGGTAGTACTTGCTAGTGCTATATGTGGTTTTGGGTATGGTGATACACCATTCATGATTACACTTTTGTTATCAGTTGTTATTTATGGTTCATGTTAAGATCATTATGTTAATTGGAACATGGAGCGACCACCCGGGAAAACAGTGCTACCACAAGGGTGGAATGGGACGCCCTTGGCTGATTAATTAGGAAAGCTAGTGGAAGACTACCTTACCCGAAAGGGGCAAGGGCAGTAGGGGAGAGGTCAGTGCGGGGAGGCCCTCGGGAGGATTTTGCTGCGATGGCGGTCCTGCAAGGGATTCCTGTACTGGATCTTCCTATAAACTGTAGCGGGTTTTCGGAAGCTAGTGGAACTTTGTAAAGGCCTCGTAGTGGATCCCTAGCCATTCACCTCGGAAGTGTCTAAGGGCCTTGCAAACCCTGGCGACATGGGATACACGACTTGTGGGTAAAGATGCGCAACCTCTGCAGAGTGTAAAACTGGTATACTAGCCGTGCTCACGGTCATGAGCAGCTCGGACCCTCACATGATTAAATTATGGAACTAAATTCAATTTGTCATATGCATTGCATTGCAGGTGGTGTTGTTACTTTTGTTCTATTACTTAATTGGGTTTGGTATTTACTTATACTTAGTAATTGCTAATAAAATTTTGACCAACTTTAAAAGCAATGCTCAGCTCTAACCATCTCCTTTGGTAAGCCTTACACTTCACGTGAGCTCCCACCTTTGGCGAGTTCATGCACATTATTCCCCACAACTTGTTGAGCGATGAACGTATGTGAGCTCACTCTTGCTGTCTCACATACACCACAGGTCAAGACCAGGTACTGCAGGATGATGCTCATGGAGGATGCTGCGGTGTGTTCGTGAGAGGTCTAGGTCGTCGTCTCCCAGTCAACTTTGGGTTGCTGGACCGTTGTCTCCTTATAATGTAATTATTTATTTTGTATAGAACTCCTGTTATATATAAAGATGTGACATTCGATCCTGTGCCACTATACATCATATGTATGAGACTTGGTCCCAGCATACCTGGTGTTTATGTTCGCGCCCGGGTCTTGGTGCCCCCGAAATCCGGGTGTGACAGAGCCAGAGAAGGAATCGTTGACGGTGATGATAGTGGGGGTGATGAAGCAGGGCTCCACGTTCCCCGCGAACCCCATCTTCGTGTACCTGCCGCGAGAGCCGGAACAGATCAGCAGCGGTAGCTATTTCAGGGGGGTTTGGCAAATTTCAACGGTGTGTGAGGTGAAAGGATATAAATATAATGGCAGTTACCATTGGATACAGATTTAATGTTTCAGATTCGTTGATTGCACAGTGCACATGATATTTTACCATTAAATGTAGATAGTAAAATGTAGATAGTACCGTTATCTAGACAGGTTGAGTAGTGTCTTTCTACAGTCAACAAGAAGGCAGAGGAAGCTACCTTTAGAAGTTGATGAATAAACTGGGTAACATCCTTGCCTGTAATTGGAATAGATCTGATACTGCTCCCAATGACATAACCATCAACAACCGGAACAATATGGGTAGCCCCATCACCCACATCAACTACAACACCTATCATTTCACACTGAAAACAAAACATAAAGTTTCTCATAAATATAAGAGTGTGATGATCGCTCAACAAAGAAGGGAAACCGTGATAAAACATTTTCAAGTACACTGAAACATGGCCTGCTGAATGCAATTGCCATCCATTTTAGTGTCAGCCATGCCTATCAGCCTATGCAAAAGTGCAAGGCTAAGCTCCGATGACTAACCTTAGTTGTAGTGTACCCAGAAGCCAGCGCAAGGATAGGTTGGACTGCAATATAGAGGCCAGGCATATTGAACGTCTCAAACATGATCTCTCCGGTGTACTCCCGGGTCTCAGGGGCAGTCAGAGGGCTCTTAGTTAGAATAAAATAATGATCTTCTGGGTTGCACCGGAGGTAATTGAAGATGCATTGTTGCCAGAACCTCTCCATGGTATTCCACCTGAAAGAGTTCGCTCCAGCCCAAATCAATCGTAAGTAAGGTCACGAAAAAAACACCAGCAACTGGACACGGCAGTACACAGTTGGAGCACCCACCTGGCCGTTGCGGATGGGATGGCTCAAACTATGCGAGCTACTGGCGCAGGATTGGGCCAGCGCTTCGTCGTCGATGTAGAAGTCGAGGTTAGCCATGACGCCGGCTGTCGGGGACCATAATTAGGGGTACCCTCAAGACGCCTAATTCTCAGCTGGTAACCCCCATCAGCATAAAGCTGCAAAGGCCTGATGGGTTTGATTAAGTCAGGAATCAGTCCATACGAGTGACTTGACCACGCCACGCCCGAGCCTAGCCTCGGGCGAGGGCAGCCGACCTTAAGATGACTCGGTCTCGCCTGAGGTCTCCTCTTTCACGGCAGACGCATCTCCGGCTCGCCCTAGGCCCCGCCTCCGATAAGGAGAAACCCTGACTAAATCACCGCACCAACCGACCGAGTCACCAGGGCGTTTAACGCAAAAGGTAAGACCGACGGGCGACCAGACTTCGCCAGTGGTACCATAGGAGACTCCGCCCGACCCAGGGCTCAGACTCGGGCTAAGGCCCCGGAAGACGGCGAACTCCGCTCCGCCCGACCCAGGGCTCGGACTCGGGCTAAGGTCCCGGAAGACGGCGAACTCCGCTCCGCCCGACCCAGGGCTCGGACTCAGGCTAAGGCCTCGGAAGACGGCGAACTCCGCTCCGCCCGACCCAGGGCTCGGACTCGGGCTAAGGTCCCGGAAGACGGCGAACTCCGCTCCGCCCGACCCAGGGCTCGGACTCAGGCTAAGGCCTCGGAAGACGGCGAACTCCGCTCTGCCCGACCCAGGGCTCGGATTCGGGCTAAGGCCCCGGAAGACGGCGACCTCCGCCTCGCCCGACCCAGGGCTCGGACTCCGCCTCGGCCTCTGCCGAATAATCTCCGCCTCGCCCGACCCAGGGCTCGGACTCTGTCTCTGTCTTGCAGGACGGACTCAGCCTCGGCCTCGGAGGAGCCTCCACGACGCCCGACCTAGGACACGGGACCGCCACGTCAACAGGAAGCGTCATCATCACCCTGCCCTGAGCCGACTTGGGTCGCAGAGAACAAGACCGGCGTCCCATCTGGCCAGCTATGCCAGATAGGCCATGATGGCGCCCCGCTAGATCATGACGACGGCGGCTCCCAGCTCCCTTACGAAAGCAGGAGAACGTCAGCAAGGGCCCAGCCACCTCGACAGCTGTCCTCCCGTCCGGCTCCGTTACTCCTCCAACAGCCACGACGCCACACCAACAGGGTGCCACGATCTCTCCGGCTGCCACCTGGGCATGTACATAGGGCGCTAGCTCTCCCTCGCTAGACACGTAGCACCTTGCTACACCCCCATCTTGTACACCTGGACCCTCTCCTTACGACTATAAAAGGGAGGGCCAGGGCCTTCTTAGAAAAGGTTGGCCTCGCGGGGACGAAAGGCAGGGGCAGGCGCTCTCTCGGGGCCGCTCTCTCCCTTCACCTCGTGCGGACGCTTGTAACCCCCTACTGCAAGCGCACCCGACCTGGGCGCGGGACGAACACGAAGGCCGCGGGAATTCCTCCGACTCCCTCACGACCCGGCTCCGGCCACCGACTCTCTCTCTCTCTCTCTGTTCCCCCCTTCGCGCTCGCTCCACGCGCTCGACCCATCTGGGCTGGGGCACGCGGCACTCTCACTCGTCGGCTCGAGGACCCCCCGGTCTCGGAACGCCGACAGTTGGCGCGCCAGGTAGGGGCACGCTGCGTGTTGACGTTCGATTTCCCGTCAAGCTCCAGATGGGCAGTCTCCAACAACCTCTTCAACCCGGGACGGTGCTCCGTTTTGGGAACCTCGAGTTCATGTCTCTCGATGGCGACTACGACATGATACTCCTTCCACCGCCGCGCGACGATGACATTGGTGGCGGACAGCCCGCCCGCCGGCGGCGGAATCAACGACGTCTTTCCCGCGTTGGGGAAAGACAACTTTCGAGCTCGCCCCATCCTCTCCCTCGCCATCGGAGGAGAAGGAGGCGGGGCAACCGGGGCCGAGCGGGAGGCCGCGCTCCGACGGCTGTCGAGCAAATCGACATCCCCGGCGCCCCAGCGGAGGACACGCCAAGCGTCGCCCTCGCGTTCGAGGCAAACGCGAGCGCCATCCCCCCGCAACACGTCGACCCCGAGCAAGTGGACGACGCCAGCACGCTCACGGAGGGCCTGCAGGACGTCGCCCTCGTACCCAAGACGACGGCGCGGTCAGCCCCCGACACGACTTCATCGCTCCTCGTCGACAAAAAGGTACCGACTGCTCCCCATCTTTTGTTATTTCGACTCGGCCTCAGCCCGCCTGGCGACCTCGCTTTGGCGGGCGCTCACATTGAGGCGAGTGCAACCTCTCTGGGGTTTCGTGTGCGGTCGCCTTGGGACCGATTGACGGGTGTCTCGACCTACGGACCCTCTGGGTCCGAGGAAGATGACGACCCCAGCATCTGCTGGGATTTCTCCGGATCTGGCAACCCTAGTGCCATGCGGGACTTTATGACCGCATGTGACTACTGCCTCTCCGACTGTTCCGACGGCAGCCGCAGCCTTGGCGACAAGGACTGCGGCCCGAGTCGCGAATGTTTCCACATCGAGCTAGGGGATCCCTCCGGAGGCGGCTGTCTCGGCATGCCGGAGGATGGTGATCCCCCTAGGCCAGCGCCTCGCGCCGACATCCCGCGGGAGCTAGCTGTGGTCCCCGTTCTGGCGGGGGGTCACGACCCATAGCTCGAGCAAGTCCGCAGGGCGCAGGCCGGGTTCGATGAAGGAGCAGGAGCGCTCGAGGCAATCCGCCAGAACATCGGGCAGGTATGGGCGAGCCAACCCCCGGCCGGAGGAATACGTCACCTGACCCAAGGTCTCCAGCACCGCATCGCCAACGATGCCAGGGACAAACCGCCACCCGCATCCGGCGGGACTGGCCAGGACCTGGTCGCTGCAGCAATGCTCCTCCGCGCGATGCCGGAGTCATCAACCACCGAGGGTCGGCGAATCCAGGGGGAACTCAAGCATCTCCTGGAAGGCGCTGCGGCCCGGCGGGCCGAGAGCTCTGCCTCTCGAAGGCAGGGATTCCCCTCGGAACCTCGTGCCGCGACTTCCCGACTCACGCGGGAAGCCTCGGCCTTCACCGGGCGCACGCGCAACACCGCGCCTGCGGCCCCGGGCCACCTCGGCGTCGAGCACCCTCATCGCGACCGTCGGGCACGCCTCGACGAAAGGGTGCGCCGAGGCTACCACCCCAGGCGTGGGGGACGTTACGACAGCGGGGAGGATCGAAGTCCCTCGCCCGAACCACCCGGTCCGCAGGTCTTTAGCCGAGCCATTCGGCGGGCGCCGTTTCCGCCCAGATTCCGACCCCCGACCACTATCACGAAGTACTCGGGGGAAACGAGACCGGAATTGTGGCTTGCGGACTACCGCCTGGCCTGTCAGCTGGGTGGGACGGACGATGACAACCTCATCATCCGAAACCTCCCCCTGTTTCTCTCCGACACCGCTCGTGCCTGGTTGGAGCACCTGCCCCCGGGGCAGATTTCTAGCTGGGAGGATTTGGTCCAGGCTTTCGCCGGGAACTTCCAGGGCACGTACGTGCGCCCCGGGAATTCCTGGGACCTCCGAAGCTGTCGGCAACTGCCGGGAGAGTCCCTTCGGGACTACATCCGACGGTTCTCGAAGCAGCGCACCGAGTTGCCCAACATCACCGACTCCGATGTCATTGGCGCGTTCCTCGCCGGCACCACCTGCCGCGACCTGGTCAGCAAGTTGGGTCGCAAGACCCCCACCAGGGCGAGCGAGCTGATGGACATCGCCACCAAGTTCGCCTCCGGCCAGGAGGCGGTCGAAGCTATCTTCCGAAAGGACAAGCAGCCCCAGGGCCGCCCGTCGGAAGATGCTCCCGAGGCGTCTGCTCCGCACGGCGCCAAGAAGAAAGGCAGGAGGAAGTCGCAAGCGAAACGCGACACTCCCGATGCCGACCTTGTCGCCGCCACCGAGCACAAGAACCCTCGGAAGCCCCCTGGAGGTGCTAACCTCTTCGACAAGGCACTCAAGGAGACGTGCCCCTACCATCAGGGGCCCGTCAAGCACACCCTCGAGGAATGCGTCATGCTTCGACGCCATTTCCATCGGGCCGGGCCGCCCGCAGAGGGTGGCAAGGCTCACGACAACGACAAAAGGGAGGATCGCCAAGCAGGAGAGTTCCCAGAGGTCCGCGATTGCTTCATGATCTACGGAGGGCATGCGGCAAACGCCTCGGCTCGGCATCGTAGGCAAGAGCGTCGGGAGGTCTGCTCGGTGAAGGTGGCGGCGCCAGTCTATCTAGACTGGTCCGACAAGCCCATCACCTTCGACCGAGACGACCACCCCGACCACGTGCCGAGCTCGGGGAAGTACCCGCTCGTCGTCGATCCTGTCGTCGGCGACGTCAGGCTCACCAAGGTCCTGATGGATGGAGGCAGCTGCCTCAACATCATCTACGCCGAGACCCTCCGGCTCCTGCGCGTCGACCTGTCATCTGTCCGAGCAGGCGCTGCGCCCTTCCACGGGATCATCCCCGGGAAGCGCGTCCAGCCCCTCGGACGGCTCGACCTCCCTGTCTGCTTCGGAACACCCTCCAACTTCCGAAGGGAGACATTGACCTTCGAGGTGGTCGGGTTCCGAGGAACCTACCACGCAGTGTTGGGAAGGCCATGCTACGCGAAGTTCATGGCCATCCCCAACTACACCTACCTGAAGCTCAAGATGCCGGGCCCCAATGGGGTCATCACTGTCGGCCCCACGTACAAGCATGCCTTCGAATGCGATGTGGAATGCGTGGAGTACGCCGAGGCCCTCGCCGAGTCCGAGGCCCTCGTTGCCGACCTGGAAAGCCTCTCCCGAGAGGTGCCAGACGTGAAGCGGCATGCCGGCAACTTCGAGCCAGCGGAGACGGTTAAGGCCGTCCCTCTCGACCCCAGTGGCGACACCTCCAAGCGTGTCCGGATCGGCTCTGGGCTCGGCCCCAGATAGGAAGCAGTGCTCGGCGACTTCCCTCGCGCAAACGTCGACATTTTTGCGTAGGGTCCCTCGGGCATGCCCGCCATGCTGGGGGATGTCACCAAGCACTCGCCGCACATCTGGGCAGGAGCCTGACTCGCCAAACGGCCTCTGCGCAAACGACGCCCGGGGGCTGCGCCCTTTCCCCACTCATACATACGAATCAATTATCAAGGAAGGGTCGACCTCGCCCCGACAGAGCCCGACCCTCCCTCGGGGGCTAAAAAAGGGGAACCCCTCTCATCGAGTTCGAACGTACCATTCCGCATCAGAAAAACTCTTTTTTCGGTCAAGAAGGGTTTTCTGCGTTCTCCCGGATGCGTCAGAAACAGAGTCCTGAGGAGCGAACTGGGGTACGAATAAAGTGGCGAGACCGACTGAGCTGGGGAACACCTATGCTTCCGGGCTAGGGACACCTCGCTTGTCGCCTGCCGCGGAAAAGGACCCAGCTCGGGAAATCACCCTGTTGTCGACACTACGAGCCAGGCGCGAAAATCGAAACGAAAAGAAGCATGACTTCACGGAAGAAGAAGTAAAATGTTCAGGCCCCAGTGGCCACGGCAAATCACACACCCATCAGAAATTGTCCCAACTAAAATCAGGCGTCGCCTCGGGCAGGAGCCGCGCCCTCAACTCCGAGCCCGCCGTCGGTAAAGTCCACCTCCGCTTCCGGCGGCGGCGCAGGAGGAAGAATCTCCGCTTCGAAGACGGTCGCCAGCGACGCGCTCGGACCCGCGGCGACCGCGTCGAGCCGTTGAATCTCCGCCAGGGCTGCCTCGTCTTCGTCAGGCAGACAGTACCCCTCGCTGACCCGCTCCAAGTCCACGACGTAGTGGGAAGCGAGCACGACGAAGGCCCGCCTGACGCCGTGGTGCAGCGCCCCGCGGACTTTACCGCGCGCGTAATCGCCAAGGGCTTGAAGACGGCTTTGGGGAGAGCTCCCTGACGGGACGTCGCCGGGACCGAGTTTCCGATAGACCTCCGAGACGGCCTCGGACATAGCCGCAAGGTCGGCCTCCCTTTGCTCAGCAGCCCCGTCGAGCGCCTCGGCAAGCGCCTTGGCAGACTCGTCGAGGGCAGACTCGAGCTCTGCGAACAACCAGAAGAAAGATCTCAAACCCAAGCGGAAGAAACGGACAAGATTAAGAACCGAGGACGGTCGAGCCATACCTTTGGCTCGGACGTGCTGCTCCGAGGCTGCGGCTTGGGCTGCGGCCAGATCGGCCGCAAGGATCTGGGCCCGGCTCTCAGCTTCGGCAGTTTGGCCCCGAGTTTGGTCCCGCTCCTCGGCAACCTGGGCAAGCTCTGTGCGCGCTGCCGCCGCCTCGGCCTTCAAGTCAGCACAGAGCAACTGGAGGTCCGCTATCTTAGCGTCTTGCTGAGAGAGGCGCGCGGTAGCCCCGGCGAGCGAAGTCCTCAGGGACCGCAGCGAGCCCCAGACGACGGCCTCGTGGCGAATGAACGACGACTTGGCAGTGCTCCGGTCCGTCAGGTCCTGGAAAGGAAAACAAGATTTCACGACGAACGCCTCGCTCACGGAAGCAAGAAGGTATGTCTGAAACCATTACCTGAAGGATTTTGGGGACGTCCCCGCAGAGAACCTCCAGCGACGATCGGAGCAACCCCACTGTCGCCTCCGCACGCTTGCGGAGCTCGTCCCAGGACTGGTCCTCCTCTTCGTCGTCAAGAACGAAGATAGGGCCCGAAGCCTCACGGGTCCGGAATCGGAGCAACTGGCCCCGGGCCTCGGGGCTCCGCCCCACAACGACAAGGCTGCCGCCCGCCTGGGAACGCTGCGCGTCCGCGCCCACCTCTCCCGAGGCTTCGGGCGCCGACGCCGCGGCCGTCCCAACGTCGGCGGCGACCGGGCGCTCTCCGACCGGAACGGTGCCAGCTGCGGTAGCGGCAGACGCCGACATGGCCAACATGGCTGGCGAGCTCGGGACCGCATCGGCGCTGGCCGCCTCCCCGGTCACGATGGCCACCTCGGCAGAGGGGCCCACCTCGGGGACCTGCTCCCCCGAAACATGCGACGCCTGAGCCCCGTGCGGCGGAGCACCCTGCGAAAGGGTCGGCTGAGCGGCAGGGCCCGAGGTGGCGCCAGCTGCCTGGACAAACGCCGTCTTGAGGGCCTTCCGAGGCGCCAGGTCGGTAGGGCCATGGCTCCGTTTACTGAAGAAAACAAGAAAGGGAAGATTACGGCCCGGACATATGAATGAAGCGCCGGGACGGAAAGATTCCAAGGTGCCTACCCGCTCCGGATCATGATCCACGGTGTCTGGGGGGAGGTCTCTTGGCTCCCGCTTCCTAGAACCACCGCCGAGGTCCGCTTCACCAACAGCCCCGGCGCCGCCCTCGCCCCGGGCGCCCCTGAGGCCCGGGAGGCGGACTGCCCAGGCGCCACCATGGCGACCTGAGGACTGCTCCCGCATGCCGCCGGCGCGGGCGACGGTTCCCGAGGAACGGTCCCCTCGGCCCGACTCCCTGGAGTGGCGACAGCTCCCCCAGCCGGGGAGACGAGAACCCTCTCGGGTTGCCCCTGCTCCTCAGGTCGGGGATCCGGCACCTCGGCTCCAGGGACCGACGATGTAGGCCCGCTCGGGGGCTGGCTCGACGACCCCCGGCCAGGGCTGAGGCCGAGACGTGCGGCCATGTCGTCCTCCTCCTCCTCATCGTCGACGTCGTCGTCATCATCGGACGTCTCCGGCGATAGCTCCCTGGGAAGCCCTTCCCTCTCCTGCTGACGACGGCGTTTCTCCAGGGCGTCTCGAGCCCGCCTCCGCCTGCGGGCCCGAGCCTTCTCCGCGTCCTTCTTCTTCTTCTCCTCCTCCGCGGCGACCCGCCTCGCCGCCCGACCCACCGCGTCCTCCGGGACCGGCGGCAGGGAGGGTTTGTGCTGCCCCACCTCCTAAAAAGGGGGGAGAAAGAAAATCGATAGTGAGAATCGGGAGCAAACCGGTATATGAAGAAGGAAAGGACGAGCACTCACCAGAGCGACGCACCCCTGGTCGGGGCGCATTTGAGGCTGGGAGAGGGCGTGGGGGTCCGGCTTCCCCATCGCGACCGACACCCGCCGATAGAGGGCGTCGTGAGGAAGAGGGTCAGGGGACATCCGTGACCCCTCCCAGTCGGCCTCCTGGGTCATCTCCCAAAGCGGCAACCGCCGCTCCGCCAGGGGGAGCACCCTCCGGCGGTGGATGGCAGCAACCACTCCCGCGACGGTGAGCCCTTCCTCCCGCAACACCTTCAGAGCCTGGAGAAGAGGTTCGAGTTTCTTCTGCCTCTCGTGTGGAGTCCCGTGACGCCAGGCGTCAGGGGCGGCGGTGACAACCCGCTGAGAGAACGGCGGGAGCGACTCTCCGTCATTTCGGAGATAGAACCACCAGCGCTGCCAACCCTTGTTTGAGGACGAAAGAACGGCAGGGATATACTGCAACGCCCGCGACTGCCTCAGCAAGAGGGTGCAGCCGCCGGCCCGTACCGCCGCACGGACCTTCCTCTCCCTCGTCGACGAAGCAAAAAGCTCGGCAAAGAAGAGGTGAGTCCACAAATCCCAATGGGGGGCGATCCCCAGATACCCCTCGCACACCGCTACAAAGATAGCGGCTTGTGCGATGGAGTTGGGGGTAAGGTTGTGTAGTTCCACCCCGTAGTGGAACAGGATGGCCCGCATAAAGCGGCTCGACGGCATTCCAAATCCCCGCTCATGAAAGGAGATGAAGCTCACGACATACCCTGGCGGAGGGGATGGAGCGACTCCGCCCGGGGGAGGAATCCATTCCGGCCGCTCCTTATCGGTGAGGGGGCGGAGCAAACCCTCGTCGACGAGGTCCTCCAGGTCACCCGCCGTCACCGTGGAGAAGGGCCACGGGTCGCGCGGCGAGAGGATGGTCACCCGGTCAGCCATCGCCAAGGCAGGAGGGGTGGCGGCGTGAAGAACAGGGGAGGGCGGTTTCCTTTTTCTGGCTAGATCTCTCAGGTTGCAGAGAACCTGAGAAGGAGGCGAGAAGTGGAGTCGAGAGCCGTCACTGGACCCTCTCCGGGGTACATAAAGGACCAAGGACGAGACGGTTCCAACGCGCCGCCCGAACCGGACGCGGGGTTCAAAAAACGCGAAGCGAAACAGCCGTTCCTCGAACGGCTCGCGCACGCAACGGCAGCCTCGCCGACCGCTTACCCCGGCGCATTAACTCCGCGGCAAAATAGGTGACGTTTCTGGCGGGAGCGGCTGGTGACGTTTCGCCTTCGCCAAAACGACCACGCCGAAAAAGGTACGCCACGACGTTCAATTTCGAACCCATTTCCCTTTTCCTTCTTTCTCTATCTCTTGCAACAGGGACCGAGAAGGGGGATAACCCCAAAGGGATCCTTCCCCGTGAAGGAACTAGGCTCCGAGCCTCCCTACTGATCAGGGGTTCGAAGGCTGGCCCCCCGAAGGGTTCAACAGCCGCCTCAGATCGCGTGGGCCCGACACCCACTACTGGTCAGGGGTTCGAAGGTCGGCCCCCGAAAGGTTCCACGACCACCTCAGGCTACTCGGGCTCCGTGCCCCCTACTGATCAGGGGTTCGAAGGCTGGCCTGTCGAAGGGTTCACAGCCGCCTCAGACGCCGAGCGAGGGATGACCAGGGGTACGTTCGATACATAACCAAGGCTCGGGCTGCGCTCCCGAGGTACCCTAGGACATTTCCGAGACCAGCGGGAACGACTCTGTAACGGAATCCCATCGGAGGGAGGCAACGAGCCCTCGGACCCCGTCGCCAGGGGACCGGGTCCGGCAGATCACCCGCAGGTACTTTTGGGCGTGC
Organism: Zea mays; assembly: GCF_902167145.1. Lineage (NCBI taxonomy): Eukaryota > Viridiplantae > Streptophyta > Magnoliopsida > Poales > Poaceae > Zea > Zea mays. The sequence continues at coordinate 19,198,307 of NC_050101.1, read as the reverse complement.
CTCCGGGCCCCTAGCCGACCCCCAACGAACGGGGCACGGACGTCCACTCGGATTACCCGATCGCAGCTCACCGGAGACACCATGTTCGGTGCCCATCGAGGGTAACATGGCGCACTCCCCCCCTCCTCCTTGCGGAAAGGCGACGTAGGGGCGTATATAAAAAGTCGAGTCTGTCCCTGATCGTCCTCTCGCTCCGTGCGAGGGCTCGGGGGCTGCTCTCGCAAACCCGGCTCCGGCCGAACCGTTGACAGCGTCAACATACCAGCCCGAGAACTTGGGCCCCGACAGTGCACCTGGGTTACGCCCTGCTCGCATGAGGGAACCGCCAGACCAGCCGAAGCATTGCGCAAGGCATTAAGACCTCGAAGGAGTGAAACCACTCCTCCGAGGCCTCGGGGGCTACACCCGGCGGGTGCGCTCGTGCGCACCCACCGGAACAAAGTACCTCCGAGAAAGGCTGGTCCCCTTGCAAAAAAGTGCGATGCAAGCCTCCAAGCGAGCGTTAACACTCTCTTCGAGGCTCGGGGGCTACTGTCGGGGACCATAATTAGGGGTACCCTCAAGACGCCTAATTCTCAGCTGGTAACCCCCATCAGCATAAAGCTGCAAAGGCCTGATGGGTTTGATTAAGTCAGGAATCAGTCCATACGAGTGACTTGACCACGCCACGCCCGAGCCTAGCCTCGGGCGAGGGCAGCCGACCTTAAGATGACTCGGTCTCGCCTGAGGTCTCCTCTTTCACGGCAGACGCATCTCCGGCTCGCCCTAGGCCCCGCCTCCGATAAGGAGAAACCCTGACTAAATCACCGCACCAACCGACCGAGTCACCAGGGCGTTTAACGCAAAAGGTAAGACCGACGGGCGACCAGACTTCGCCAGTGGTACCATAGGAGACTCCGCCCGACCCAGGGCTCAGACTCGGGCTAAGGCCCCGGAAGACGGCGAACTCCGCTCCGCCCGACCCAGGGCTCGGACTCGGGCTAAGGTCCCGGAAGACGACGAACTCCGCTCCGCCCGACCCAGGGCTCGGACTCAGGCTAAGGCCTCGGAAGACGGCGAACTCCGCTCTGCCCGACCCAGGGCTCGGACTCGGGCTAAGGTCCCGGAAGACGGCGAACTCCGCTCCGCCCGACCCAGGGCTCGGACTCAGGCTAAGGCCTCGGAAGACGGCGAACTCCGCTCCGCCCGACCCAGGGCTTGGATTCGGGCTAAGGCCCCGGAAGACGGCGACCTCCGCCTCGCCCGACCCAGGGCTCGGACTCCGCCTCGGCCTCTGCCGAATAATCTCCGCCTCGCCCGACCCAAGGCTCGGACTCTGTCTCTGTCTTGCAGGACGGACTCAGCCTCGGCCTCGGAGGAGCCTCCACGACGCCCGACCTAGGACACGGGACCGCCACGTCAACAGGAAGCGTCATCATCACCCTGCCCTGAGCCGACTTGGGTCGCAGAGAACAAGACCGGCGTCCCATCTGGCCAGCTATGCCAGATAGGCCATGATGGCGCCCCGCTAGATCATGACGACGGCGGCTCCCAGCTCCCTTACGAAAGCAGGAGAACGTCAGCAAGGGCCCAGCCACCTCGACAGCTGTCCTCCCGTCCGGCTCCGTTACTCCTCCAACAGCCACGACGCCACACCAACAGGGTGCCACGATCTCTCCGGCTGCCACCTGGGCATGTACATAGGGCGCTAGCTCTCCCTCGCTAGACACGTAGCACCTTGCTACACCCCCATCTTGTACACCTGGACCCTCTCCTTACGACTATAAAAGGGAGGGCCAGGGCCTTCTTAGAAAAGGTTGGCCTCGCGGGGACGAAAGGCAGGGGCAGGCGCTCTCTCGGGGCCGCTCTCTCCCTTCACCTCGTGCGGACGCTTGTAACCCCCTACTGCAAGCGCACCCGACCTGGGCGCGGGACGAACACGAAGGCCGCGGGAATTCCTCCGACTCCCTCACGACCCGGCTCCGGCCACCGACTCTCTCTCTCTCTCTCTGTTCCCCCCTTCGCGCTCGCTCCACGCGCTCGACCCATCTGGGCTGGGGCACGCGGCACTCTCACTCGTCGGCTCGAGGACCCCCCGGTCTCGGAACGCCGACACCGGCGTTGTGCTGAGAGAGCCAGTTCCCCCTGGCGGGGGTGCCCCTCGCTGCCGACTGGGCGGAGCCCGAGAAGGAATCGTTGACGTCGACGACAGTGGGGGTGATGAAGCAGGGCTCCACATTCCCCGCAAACCCCATCTTCGTGTACCTGCCGCGAGAGCCGGAACAGATCAGCAGCGTGGCTCACCGTCGTCGCGCCTCCACGCGCAGATCTAGGGAGAGGGAGGGGCGTACCCGGTGCCGTTGTCGATGACGACAGCAGGGCGGGACAATGCGTCCATGGCGCGCGCTCGCCAAGCGTGTGGCCGCTTGTCTCGTCAGCGGCGGCGGGAGTCGGGGTGGCGCTGGCTCGAGCAGGGCGAGTGGTGGGCAGCTTTTGGCAGCGGCACATGAAGGCGGGCTATGGTCGCCGTCGCGGCGGGCATCCCAGCAACACCAGCACCAGGCCACCCACCCACCGCCACTGGCAACCCACCGGCACCAGTGCCGAGGGAAGAGCCGGCGACTTCGTCTGCAGACAAAGCTTCGAGAGGAAGGGAGGTGGCATTCCGCGGTGGGACAGCGACGAGAAGATTTGGGAGGCACGAAGCCATGGCGGCGGCGGCGCGGTACTGCGAGGAGAGCGAGTCGAGCAGGTAGAGGAGCGGCCCGAGGCGACGATTGATGGACTCCGCAAGCGCGTGCTCATCGGGGAGGACCGCGGGGGTGAGGCGGCTGGAGAGGATTCGGTGCGTGAACCGCATCGCACCGCCCGTGAAGCGCCCCTATAATATTCACATGGCGGGCGGGGCGAAGGGCGGGCGGGGATTGCGGCATTCGCGGCGGGGATGGCGACGGGCGGATCGAAGCGGGGATGGCGACAGGCGGATCGCGGCGGGGATGGCGGCGGGCGGGCGGATCGCGACGTTCGCGGCTGCTGCGGCGGGCGGGCGGGGTAGGGAGGCGGGGCAGTCTACAATACTCTCTTAATAGTTAGTAGAGATATATAAGTTACATGTATAGATTTGTATTCAGAACACTTGCAAATTTTGATGAACTCGAAGAATTGTAAGAAATATTCTAGACTAAATCAGAGGTCAAAAAATATTCTAAAATAAAATAGTATCAGTAAGAGGTCAACCAGCACCATCTAGAGCTTATGAACAAATAGTTATGGTCTTTCAAACACCGATACAGAGGAAATTATTGTTTCCATGAAATGTCATACAGGAGAGCCAAAAAATAGTATGCCTCATAATTAGGTTGTCAACCTTTTAGTTATTGCTCTCTATTCAGTTTGATACTTGCAATTACAATACTCTTTTTTTTGCTAAATATCAATTGTCAGACATGTACCACTTTTGGAAATGATTGTACCTGCTAGTGGCATCTCAACAGTAATGGAAAAAAATGGCACAAACTTGGACAACATTAGAAAGGTGACTTTTTATTAATATGCATCTGTTTCATTGTTGCTTACTCTTAGAATGAAAATGTGTTACAACTTAAATTGTGGTCTTATTATAGATGACAATCATGCTCTAGTTTGCCCTGCATTAAGCATATTTACTTTCTCCTAACTTTTGGTTTGTGTTCGCCATCTAGATTCATGCTCTTTTCAGTAGTTTTTTCTATTTTTTAGCCTTAATATATTCTGCAACCTATATACATCCTTTTGATTTTTACAGACAAACTTTTGCCTTGTGCTTAACATACTACGCTGTCAACCTTAAAAAATCGGTCTCTGTCTAGCACCTTCTAAACCCAACCCATATTCATTATATGTGGAGAAACATTCAAAAAAAAGAAGCATCAAACTGAGTTCAAAAATAGGGGTTGTTGCACCAAAATACACTTTCCGAAGAGAACACAGGCATACACTCTATCTATTCTACAAGACACCATGAGCACGAACAAAACATAAATGAATCTAACCAGCAACATTCGATTCCTGGTACGATCGAAGAAAACACATGTATGAGTTCATTCAGACAACACCATTAATCACTACACTGTATTTATGAAAAACTATGTTCGCACAGTTTGACGAATATAAATCAGGACAGCTAGACAAATTATAAATACTGGTGAGAGTGAGATAAATGAACCTTTAAATAGATTACATACTGACCGTGTAACCGAAAATATGCTCTCCAATCCTTGGTCCCTCTGAAGGGATCAAAGGCTCCACAGCAAGTATGATCTTCAGCTGAAGAACAGGAGACCTGAGCAGCAGTTTGATTCGAAAACAAGTAAGTCTTAATTAAAACCTTCCAATAACAGAATTGCATTTGCAATTTGGAGCATGATTTAAATAACACAGCGTGACCGTAGGATAGAAGATCTATATCTAACTAAATCGGTGTTATCAGAAGAATAAGCTAAATCAAAGCAAAAAGGGCCAATTAGGTTCCCCACATTCAATACTACTATGTACCAAGCAGTAGGTTCGTGTTTTCATACCAGACTTTATAGACACTATTTATATAGGAAAAAATAGGGTGATACAGATAAAGTTTGTGCCATTAAATTTTTTACCATGGAAGGTTTTAATTAAGCAAACAGTTTGCACCAGCGAATACAAAAGTGAATGAATTCTAGCCCAAAAAACTCCAAGTTCTGCAATAATACAATAGGCTTGCAGTGATTTCCACAAAAAGTCGTGATAAACGACTGAAACATGGAAGCTCCTAATATGAAGCAATTTCTCCAACGTTCTTCACATGCTCACTGCAGATATAACTCGTTGTACCTATTCCATATGCCTGAAGAAAACAGTGATTCTCAGCATAAATGGACCAGCAGCAATTCCAGGAACGACTCTCAAACGACTCTATGCTGCCATTCACTTCATTCACACGAACTTATTAAAAGCCCAACCATACTATACGGACAAGCATGGCTAAATATGGTCACAAGCAAAATTAACCACATGCCATCGTGAAAACAGTGAACACCGGCGTAGCATGTATGCAGCTAATCAAAATGGCTGATTTTGTTCACCTTCACAGAGCACGTCGCAGACCTCTTCCTTGGTCACATTCAGCGCGCGCAGCAAGATGGCAATGTTCTGCGCCTTCTTCGGATCTAGCACCTTGTTCTCGGCCCTGGGCGTCAGCAGCACCGGCCTCCTCGTGGCCTCCTTGGTCGGCGCATTGGCTGGGTTGCAAATGAACAGCGTCTCAATCATCTCCTCGTTCACCCTGTAGGAATTTAGTGAAACTTCTCAGGACACCGACCACGAACGACCGAACCATCTGGAAAGGATGGGAAGTTTTCGCGGAGCTCTCACTGGAATGAGCTGGACTTGAGCTGATCCCACACCATGACGCGGTCGGAGCTGGCTTGGACCTTGTCCCAGTGCAGCGGCTTCAGCTTCGACCGTGGCGTCGTGTCCTCCGACTTGTCGCCTTGGTTGGAGCTCTCGGGCGGACGGCTTGGGAACGCATCGGTGGGTGCAGGGACGCTCCTGAAGTTGCTAGCTTGTGGTGGCGGCGACAGTGCCGACGAACGGGTTTCTTTCGACGTGTCGGGCTTCCGGACACGGCTCTCCCAGTAGCCCACCGACGGCGGCGGTGGCGGAGGAGGAGGTGGTGGCGGAGGCGGACCTACAACCGGAGGTGGCCGTGGCGGGTGTGTGCTCGTCGGTAGGGATGGTGGCTGGGAGAGGAATGGGTTTGTTTTGATGGTGTCGGTGCTAGATCTGGGAGCTGGTTTGTCGTTTAGTGGAGAGCACGGTGGCGATGGGGACGGCGGTTTCCGACGAGGAGGTGGCAGTGTCGGTGCGAAGGGAGGCGGCGGGGGCGGGGGCGGAGTAACCGGCGGGAGAACGACGACGTGCGCACTTTCCGACCTTGACTTGACAGAGCGGCGGGCGGACTCGCGTCTTGAGGAGCAGCAGCCACACAGTCTGGTTGGTGTTCTTGGAAGGCCCATTGGAGAACGGCAAGATCTGGCCCTCGGTGGCGGCCACTGCCTCCGAGCTGGTGTCGAGCACCCGCGACGGTGGGGGTGGAGCTCAGACGAGGGGGCGGTAGCGAAGGGAGGTGGGGGATGAGGATGTGGCGCGAGCATCGCGGAGGGCAGGGGGAGCGTGGGCGGCGGACGCGGATGCGGCGCGAGCATCGCGGAGGGCAGGGGAGCGTGGGTTGAGGACGCAGAGCGAAGACTGTTGCGTGGATGGGGGAGCCAGGCGGGGGCATGGCAATAGTCTACACTATTGCCTTAATAGTTAGTAGAGATGTGGGCGCCGGGCGACACCATGCCCCCGCCCGTCTCCCATGCCGTGACAGTGCCCCCCACGTTGTCCGCCCTAGAGATGGCCAAACGGGCCGCCCGACCCGGCCCGGCCCGGACCGGACCCGGTGAAGCCTGGTGTCATCTAGGTCTCTCTACTTTCAAAATGCCACTTCAGGGTCTCTAAACTTGGCTTTGGATGCCATCTAGGTCTCTAACCTTGATTTCGGGTGTCATTCAGGTCCCAACGGGTCCAAACCCACTCTGGGTACTGTAGCACATAATTTAAAAAATCTAATTTAGGGGTACTATAGCTATAATCTCTAGAATATTTCAAAAATTGTGTCTTTTTCATACAATCTCGGATGAAGATGATTTTTATATAAAATGGTAGCTCTTGACGAGATTTACAGCTTTCTAGTTTTAAATTTTTTAATATGAGATCGTTAAGATGCTCACAAAAAATCAAACATATTTTCAGAAGTATATTAATCGCGTGCAAGCGCTTGTCGCATTGAAACAATTATATCTTTCTCATATGTTGTCAAATGGAGATACTTTTATATGAAAGTTGTAGCACTCGACGAGATCTAAAATTTTCTAGTTTTGAGTTTTTTAATTTGAGATCGTTAAGACACTGACGTTCAAAAAAATTAAAAAGACAAAACCACTATGCATGAACCAAAATCAGCGGTTTAATTTTTTTGAGCATCTTAACAAGTTAAAATTAAAAAAAAAATCAAAACTAAAAAGTTGTAGATCTCGTCGAGCACTATAACTTTCATATAGAAGTTAATATCCCGAAATTAGATTTTCTTTTTTAATTGTGTGCTACAGTACCCAGAGCGGGTTTGGACTTATTGGGACCTGGATGACATCCGCAGCCAAGTTCAGGACCTAGATGACACTTGAAGTCAAGTTTAGGGACCCAGAAATAGCATTTTGAAAGTACAGGGACCTAGATGACACCTGAAGGCTGAAGCCAAGTTCAGAGACCCAGAAATGACATTTTGGAAGTAGAGGGACCTAGATGACACTTCTCGCCAAGTTCAGAGACCGCCCATAAATTTTTCTTTTTTAGTTTCGATGACACGTGAGCTTTCATGGGGATGAAGGAATGCCTCACCAGTGTGGCTGCATCAATGAATGGGATGTGCAGAAACTCGGTGATGGCGTCAATGCCGGCGAGGCATCACATAGAGCACTTGACCTGCAAGAGCACAACTGACAAGTCAATCTGTGACTGAAGGCCATAGTTAAAGATTAATCGGGGATGGAAATGAGAACCATAAGAAAGCATCATGGAAGCCGAATAACACTGGTGGGATCATAAGTTGCCAAAGGAAAAAGTGGCGAGACAAACTGATTTTATACTACAGGAGGAGAGCGGTGGATGGTGGTATGGCAACAGAATGCACAAGTCCCTCTCACGAGGACTGTTCGTCTGCAAAGAATGTCATGTGATAGGTCACTGGTTATTAGTTATTACTAAACCAAAAAGCACAGGATGCAAAGAGATGGACGTACATGCATGGATGGTGCTGAGACTCAAAGGATGATCTTAGTGGCTTAGTGAGGCCCTTACTGTGACATGGCTTCACGAAATTACAGAACTATGTTAGTGGGGTTTTGCTTTATAAGAGATACTAGCAAATGGCGCGCGCCAGCGCGCGCGTTCTTGTTATGGAAATTTAATACTTATTTCTATCTAAATCATATAGAAGGGACATTATTATACTATTACACATGTATATAGAGCGATACGGACGACTGTAAGCATTACATAGTAAATTGTCACCATAGGGTGTAGCAAGCTACAAACAGTTCTTGTTTAGTAGTACTCATATATACATATATATTTAGGAGTACATGAGACTTCATACATATATAGTAGGATGCATCAACAAAAGTTGTCTGGACATTGTTTTCCAAGTAAGGCAAAAGCTATATACATGTGCTGCTGCGTAGAAGTTCCAACTTTGAAGCCAGACTTGTTTCCTGTAATGTACGGTGATCATGTTATTGTAGTGCAAAGAACTTTTTTTTGCTGTAACTGAAGTAAAGGATTACAATAGATAATATTTATGAATAAATGGAATAAATGGAACCATACATTTTTATTCATCGTGTAGATTTTTGTCACAGTCAAACTTCAAGGATTTACGCCTAGCCCTGGTCCAAAAAAGAAATGTAGAATGATGAATTTGAGATGTCAATAGATCATCTTTCTATCCATTTTAGTTTAGTACCTTTTTGGTGGTGATTCAAAAGCCAGTATGTTCTGGTCTTCATTTTGAAGATTGTCTTCAGTTTGAGGACTATTCTGTTGCCGTGTAAATCAATGTATTAGTGTAGAAATATGTGCATTTAAATAGTTCGCAAAAAAAACTGGAGTAACAAACACAGTGTGTCTGACTTACCTCTGGAGAAATGGCAGTCGATAGTTTGGACAGTGCTGAAGAAGGTGAAACTGGCTGTTTTGCTGCACCTAGTAGTTGCGTTGGAGTTGACGGTTGCACTGGAATCTTTAGTTTGGGTGACGGGAAGGTTAGGTCTCTTCCATGTGAAGCTATGACTGACTTGATGAAGAGTTCTTTTTCTGAAACTTGAAATGACATTTCATTGTAAACAACAGCAAATGTGAATTTGAGGGACACAATCGCTGCTAAATCTGGTGGAATATTGGAAGTGCTTGTAGCTGATGTTAAGAGAGAAGCGCATGGTTTTCCAATGATTCTCTTGGCAATGTTGTCGAAACAGAACATTCGCATTTCAGCAGTGCCATCAGAAGCCATGAAGTTGAGTTTGTACCTAGGAATGTAAATATATTGAAGCTATAAAGCCTTTTTTGGATAAGAAGGTATGTAAATAGCAAGTGGAATAAAGATTGTTTTTAGATGCAGTAATAGTCTAGAAATGCATACCTCAGAATAGCATCTGTAGAGCCACATGTACGACATGAGGACACTGCTGATTGCATGGATGGTTTATTTGGACATGCATTACATGCTCTGTACCACCACGGTTGATCATCAAGTATTCTAGTAATGGTGACAGTGCACTTACAACCTTCATCCTGTTTAAAAAGGAAATTATTACAAACATTGATATGAGTTAATTCAATTGAACCTTTGTGGATGCATTTGCGTACTGTACAGATTCATATATACTTACTGGTAGCGACTCTAGGCCAGATTCTAAGAGCACTTTTAATTCTTTGTCTTCTCTCTCAATAGGATTAGGAAAGGTCACTGGTTCATTCGATAGCATAGGGAGTTCAATCTTTATATTTTCATTATGAATCCTATAATTTTTGGAGACATGGAAAATATGTCATAGATGGTTAATATGGGAAAATAAGTCTGAGATGTAACATGTAATGTATACTCTCTATGATTTGGTCGTTTCTATGGTAAATATACCTTCATAGTATGGTTCAGCTTCAGTAATGGATGGATTGAAATACCAGTGGCAAGCTGCACCACCATTTAGATATACAGATGCTAGATACAAAAGATGAAGCAGATAAAGTTCATTGAGTAAAAATGAATCTTGTGTATGTGAAATGGGGAAAGGAAATAACATAAAACAAACATAGTAAGATTGCAACATAAATGAAAGTGCATTCATCCCTTTTGTGATTTTGGTGATTTGGATAACAACACATTTAAAGGTCTAACGAGTTTGCTAAGTGTTGAACAGGAAATTCAGTATGATGAACATACTTGAATAGTGTATAATGATCAGTGAACAAGGTTCAACACAAGGTCAAATAACCAGTGAGACAATGCAAATGGATATAATATGGTCTCTATATTGGTTTGAATATATGGACAAGTCCTAAGAAATCACTATGCATAAATATGATCATAATAGAGGTTGAAGTGATTAAGAGGATTGGTCAAGCCAAAGTGAATAAGATATGAGGAATCATGAATTGGCTTGACCATATTACTATTAGTCCATATATGAATATATGAGAATCAAACTAGAGCTTGATTGATCTTAGCAGTTATATCTAGATGACATTCAAGCAAGGTTCACAATATTGAAGAAATGATTCTCTCAATGGATGCTCAATAGGATGTGACTCAAGAATGGCTTGATAGGGTGAAGATAGCAAGGAAAGGGCTTCGAGGAACTAAGCGAAGGTGAAGGCCAAGCGACGGCTTGTAGACCGAGGTACCATGGCTAAGGTGAAGAAGAGAGTACTTGCACTAAGTCGATGAACTAATCAGCTATGAAGAGTTACAACATGTTGATGCATCAGTCAGGTGACTTGAAGCCATGATTTGAACTCATATAAGGTGATATAGTACAAGTCACAGGGTTTGATTTGAGTTTGCTTCAAAAGGTGAGACAAAGATGTTTGTGATCCTTATGAAGCAATGCCATGGAGAAATCACACATGAGACACCAGTGACTCAAGGAGTTTTCTTAATTAATTTTATTTAACTTGAGTATAGGAATCGTCGTACTATAAAGGGGGATCCAAAAAGAAGGTTGGTGTTTGCCAAAGCTCAAACCTCTCTATTCAGAAGCTATTTTTGAAAAGCAAAAATCTCTTTAACGTTCTATGGTTGACCGTGGTTAGGGTTGAGAAACCTAGAGTGTTCTTGCTGAAAAGCAGCTGAACTTGTTCAGCTGCAGCTGAGCTTTTCAGCTGAGCTGGACTTCAGCTGAGCTGAGCTCCTTCAGCTGCAGCTGAGCTTTTCAGCTGAGCTGGACCTCAGCTGAGCTGAGCTTCTTCAGCTACAGCTGAGCTTTTTAGCTGAGCTGAACTTCAGCTGAGTTGAGCTTCTTCAGCTGCAGCTGAGCTTTTCAGCTGGGCTGAACTTCAGCTGAACTCAACTTCAGCTGTGAACCTCTTTGACCATACACCAGCTGAACTTGCCTCCGGGCAGTTGAGCTGGGGTTTTCTCTCCTAAACTCACTGGTCAAGACCAGTTGAACTGGTCCTGAGGGGCAGTTCAGCTGGTCTCTGACCCCTCTGACCTCTGTTCTGCAGTCTGCCAGTCAGACTGGCAAACAGGTCGCCAGAAGTGTCAGGGGCGGTTCAACCGCCCCCCCTGGGCGGTTCAACCGGTCTTGGTCAACTTGACCAGTCTGCAGGTCAGTCTGCGCGTCAGTCTGCCAGTCAGACTGGCAGACAGGCTGCCAGGCCTGCCAGGGGAGGCTCAACCGCCCTAGGGGGAGGTTCAACCGCCCTCAGGCAGAAAATTCTGCCCAACGGCTAGTTTTGAGCTCCACCTATATATACTACCTCCTACCTCTCTCCCCAAAGAAGTTAGCACGATTTGAACTCCATTTCTAACCCAAGAAACACCTCCCTCTCTCTCACACACATCTCTTGCCTCTCCCATTTCAAATCTTTGGAGAGAAATCTTTGAGTGAGCTTGAGAGCTGCGGTTTTGTGCTTCATCTCTAAATCTCTCTTGCTCTTCTTCTTGATTCGAGCTTTGGTACTACATCGAGTTCTTTGTGGATTCATTACTCTTGGAGCTTCTAGCTCCTAGACGACTAGGTGTCTCTTGTGAGTCTCCAAATCTTGTGGAAGACCACAAGAAAGTTTGTATTACCCGCTCGTTTGAGCAAAGATTAGTGTGTGAGCTTGACCTTTGTGGTCGGCAAAGGGAGGATTAGGGTTGAAATAGACCCGGCTCTTTGTGGGCGCCTCAACGAGGAAGTAGGGCACCTTGGTGGTGTGACCGAACCTCGGGATAAATCTTGTGTCTCTTGTGTTCTTGCTCATTGTGTTTGTTCATGTTCTTCGTTCTCTCACCATTGTGTGGAAGATTTGTTTATATCTTTTTGGTGTGTGGATTTTGAGAAGTGCCCTTCTCAAATCTACTACTTTGAATCCTGTGGATCATTTAGAACATCTCATTTCCAAAGTTAACTGGGTGAATTTCGAGATCAATTCAGTTTTACCCAGTTTGCTTCTAGTTTTTGTTGAAAAAGTTTTAACTTGCCTATTCACCCCCCCCCCTCTAGGCAACTTTCAATTGGTATCGGAGCCTAATCCTTGTTCTAACGCTTAACCGCGTGAGGAAAAGATCATGTCGGGGGGTCTAAGAAATGAAAATGCTTCTAAGCTTGAAAAAGTTGAGATTGTCTCGACTTCATCTTTTGGTGCAGATGTTGATCCTAGGGCAATAGATCTTGCTATGAGAATCGCCGAAAGGATGTTCCTCAAAATGAAGGAAGATGAGGCGAAAAACAAAATTGAAGAAGAAAATGATCGATGGAGACCAAACGACGAATCCACCTCTTCACAAGGTTCGTCTTTCAAATCCACTTCTCATATGTGCTTTATTGCTAATGGGAGTGACAGTGAAAGCGAAAGTGAGGATGAGGAGGAGCATGAAAGTGATAGTGAAGATGAGGATGATCTTCAAAAATTCTTCGCTCAACTAAGTAAGAAGAATCGGATGAGCTTGCTCAAACTCATGAAAAGAGCGGAAGAACAAAAGGAAATGCTTCATAAGCAAGAAGATATCTTCATCGGAAAAATCAAAGACTTGGAGAAGTTGACCAAAGAGCATGAGAAGCTAAAGTGCTCTCATGATGATTTGGTCCAAAGGTATGAAGACATTTCAATTGAGCAAATTAAAGCTATTAATCATTCATCATATATTGCTCAATTAGAAAATAAAAATGCTATGCTCAAGAACACGGTAGAAAAGCTAAACATTGAAAATCTAGCTTTGCAAGAAAAACATGATATGCTTGTATGCTCTCATAATAAATTTATGGATTCACATATCATGTTAGAAATGGCTCATGAGGTTATGTTAACTAATTTGAAATCATACCAACCTCACATGTGCACATGTGTTGAAATTGAAACTATATTACCATGTGCTAACAATTGTTGTTATCAAGCAAGCCAATCTTCCATTGAGCTAGAAATTTCAGGAATTAGTGATATTTCTATCACACAAGAAAATAAAGAGCTCAAGGAAGAAGTTGGAAGGCTAAGAAGGAGCTTAACTCTTTTGAAGGGAAAGTGTCATGCTCAACCTTCTCACGATAACCGTGATAACATGGTGAAGAAGCTTGAAAAGGCGACAATCGTAGCATGCACAAACCCCCTTCAAAAGAATGCTAAGTTCCCTAAGAAAGGCATGAGCAAACATCAAGAGAAGAAAGCCAAAGCTCATGACAAGTGCCTCAACCATGCCTCCACATGCTCCACACAAGGTAACAAACAAGTCACTCTTCCAAATAAGAGAAGATGCGCTAGAAAGTGTTATCAATGTCATGAGAAGGGACATGAGATTAAGTCATGTCCCTACACAAAGGATAGTGGCTTAACTTTAGAAAGAAAGAGGCTCACTAACCGTGTAGCAAACAAGAAGCAAGGCAAAAAGGAGTCTTGCAAAATTAAAAATCAGATTTGCTACACTTGCCGAAGAAAGGGACACCTATGCAAGGATTGTCCCATGAGTGAGTATCCTAAGCCTACCATGTCAATTCATTCATATTCACTTAGAAGACCCAAAAATGACACTTGTGCTAGAAAGGTAATTAGTTCACCTAAAACTAGCACAAAGGCCATTTGGGTGCCTAAGTATTTATTAGCTAACCTTGGCGGACCCATCCAAAAATGGGTACCAAAATGTACTTAATAAGTTTTGTAGGTACCCAGAGATGATATGAAGCTTTGGGGTGCTTGAGCGGTTTAACTCAATTCTTATCTCAAGCTATCAATCTTACATTGTATATCCTTTAAGATTGACCCAAAGATGAATTGAGTTGTTATATCACTAACTTCATATTCATCTCTAGCAAGAACTTGTGTTGTAGGGAATAAGGATTAACCTTTGTGGGAATCAAGCAAAAGGCCTACAACCAAGTGATATCCAAAGGATGGTAACAATTAATTCTTAAGTGCACATTGCTTTTAATTGGTATATTCCTTTGTGTCTTTTGTAGCCACATAGGAAAAATGAAGCACTTGAGAATGAACTTAAAAGATTTTACCTTGCTTTGGAAAGGATCTAATTATATGGTAGATTGCAAGTTCATATTTTTATATTATGACAATCTACATGCTTTAAATTGGTTGAATGTATCTTGTGGCATATTTCAAATTGATTATCGTATTATTGCCATGACCTAGACATAAAGATGATTATCCCATGTTCTTAAATGAATAGAGTGCTAAGTAAGAAATTCAAATTCTTAAAGCACTTACCAAAAGGGAAATTCTCTATATGACTAGAGTTGTGAGACTAATGTTTTTATCTAAGTGATTTATGTAGTTTCACAACATGAGAATGTGTTTCTCAAATGGAGTGTGGCATTCAACATTCAAAGAAGATCGAACCAATACTATGTGATGTATTCATTCTCATTTAAATTGGTTTTGGGTCTTCTACATTAATCACTCACCATGCTATGAATTAAACTTGCCATGTAAACTTAATTAAATAATCATGCTTTTTCACCTTGTTTAATTTTGGTGTTATGCATGATGCTTGTAAGGGCAATTTAGTTCATATCATGAGGTTTCCTTATTTTAGTAACCTTCTTGTCATTCATATACTAGAGGTTTATAAATAGGAAAATATTGTTTGTGTTTCTAATGCAATCTCTTTTAAGCCATTTCATGGAAATTCATAAGTAGAGATTGTGCTCTTTCATTTGGTAAAATCACAAGCATTAAAGGTTAATCTTCAAATAAAGAAAGATTAGGAATGCTCAAGGCAAAGGTATGGAACTAATTGCTTCAATTGGTAGTTGATCAATAGTAGTTCCTTCCAAGTGGCATTCTTTCAATTGGTAATAATATATTCTATGGAAAGGAATGTCAATATGAAGGTTAAATTCCTTTTGGCTTAAATTTGTAAATTAATGCATATTGTGAATTCACTACTCCATGTGCATTAACTTAAAAGGAATTTAATTTATGCCTTTACGCCTCATAAATGATGATTTGTTTGTCATCCATATATAGATATCATCATTCATTAAATACTTCCTTGTACTACTAATACCTCTTTTCAAAGTGTTTTATCGACTAGTTTTAAAAGGAAAAGAGATAACAAAGAAGGAAGTCTCCACAAATGATGAAAAGAAGAATACTAAGGTGACACCACCACAGATAGTAAGATCTGTCAAATTGGTATAATAAATGGTACATTCTATATGGTGGTAAGTATTCTTAGGCATAAGTTAATTCATTGCAAATTTGTCATGCCTTGACCATGATATATAATGTACTCCTCATGAGACTCTTAAATAAATTGAAAGTGCATGTGGTAAGTCATTCAAATACTTGATGCACATATCTAGTGGGAGAACATTATATATATTGTGTCATAGAGAATAAGTTTCCCTTGAGTAAGCTATACTAAGACAATCCAAAATGGTAAATTTGTATCTCATTCATATGGATTGTAATCTTTGTTTTCTAAATAGCTACTCTTGATGCAGTTTAAAATTCCCTTATCGTTAATTCTAAAAGTGCATAAGAATCTTTTTGTTGATATTCATCACATACATATGCACTAACATGGATATGATTTTTAAACTGAAAAAGGTACAATTAGTGATCCATACTCTCTAAATTTTGGAAACCCATATTTTGATATCTTAGAAATCTACTTCAATCGATATCCATATACTTCACATTGAATTGGATCACTAAGTTGTAAATTACATGCATAACTTGTCTTTATGATATGAATGCTTGTGCAACTAACCTTGATAAGCTAGGTGCACCCAAAGTCAAGCTAGGTTCATCATCAAGAAGGCAACACAATGATGTATCAAGAAAAGGAGAAAAGGCTCCTATTCTTAACTCTAGTTTTCTTTTATCTGTGTGATTAAATATTGACTTGAAACCATGTAAGATGGTTGTCAAGTATATGTGGGTGCCTACACAAAGAGAAAGGCCACAATAAGGATTGTGTGGGTACTCATGGCTCTTCCTACTAATCTCAAAGGACCCAATTCAAATTGGGTACCAGATATGAAGCTTAAACTTGTTTTGCAGGATCACACCTTCAATGGATTAAGTTGGGTGCTCGATATTGAATGTATAAATCATATTTGAAGATAGTAGCAAGGGTGGTAACAACTGAATCTCAAGTGCATATTATTTTCAAATCTTATCTCTTTTGTGACTTGTGTAGCCACTAAGGAAAAGGAAGCACTTGAGGATATACATCATTTGTTGATTATGAAATAAAGGTCTAATTGGAAGATGAATGAATATTGTCATATGGTCAACAATCCAAAATTATGTAACATATTTTCTATCTAGTTAATTTGGATTTTATTATTCCATATTAGACACTCACCATAATATGGATTAAGTTAGCCCTTTAGACTTCATTGAATAACCATGCATATTATCCATATCATTCAAAATATATTGTGCTTAAGGGCTCAAGGGAAATTTAGTCCATATTATGACGTTTCTCTATTTTTAGCAACACGCTTGTCTTTCGCATATAAAGGGTTGCTGAATAAGAAACTAGTGCTTGTGCTACTAATGCCATCTCTTGTGTTGAGTTTATCCATAGAAAATCTATGTTAAGAGATGGTGCTTGTTTTAAATTGGATAAATCACAAGCTTAAAGGATACTATTCAACTAAAGTAAGATGAAGTTGATAAGAGGCCAAGGTATGAAAACTTCTTATCCTTCAGTTGTTTTAGTATTCTATCCTTAGTGGGATGTACCATAGTATAGGTTAAATTCATTGCATTATAAAATGTTCAATAGTGCATATAACTTTGACATCAACTATATGTGTGCACTAATTTAAAGGAATTTAGTCTATCCTTTTGGGTTTCAAGAATGATGGTTCATTTTCATCCACATATAAGGATCATCATTTGTGAAACCTTCCCATGTGTTTTCAATGCTCTCTTTTCTAAGTGTTTCAACAAGGTCCTTCCAAGTGCTTTCAAGATGGATTCAAAATCTACAAATATAAGAGACTTGGTTCTTTCAATCATTGAGTTTCAATGGGTCTCATATCAAGTATGATCGAACCAAGCAAAGATGAAAGAAGTTCATGATCACTTGGTTGGATGAAATCGTAAAGAGAAAAGAGATCACAGTGATTCAAGAAGGGAGTTATATTTTTTTGTCAACCAAATAATGAAGATGTAGTGATATATTTATATGATATCCTTCATTATGAGGTTTGAGGTTCATATTAGCATGCTTTACCCTTCAAGATTTCAATTGATATACTTTTAGTTCTTAAACTTTTAATTGGTATAATTTTCATCATCTATGTAAAGCATGTTATGTTAAACCAAGATACAGTGCAAACATCTCCTTTAACCTCGTTTTGTTGATGTGCATAAGTGTACTTTGTGTACTCTTGCATGCACAAATTGAGGGAGAGTTTAGCCTATATCTTGTGAGACTAATGATTTCTTTCAAGTTCATGTTGTGTAGTCTCACACCTTGGTGAAAGAAGAACATCAAATGAGGATGAGTGGTTCCAAAGAAATGATCAAATAATTACCACATGTCACCCCATGGATTAGTTCTTTTGGGGAACGACATGTGTTCTCTAGCATAAATTCAATTGTTTCAAATATATTATGCCTTGACCAAGATATATGATGAACTCCTCTAAGAATCTTAATTGAATCAAGTGCATGTTACAAGTAATTCAAGTACTTGATGCATACATTTAGGGGGAGCTCATTCTATATCTTGTGTCATTAAAGACTAACATTTTCTTTTAGTGAATTTGTGTAGTTCTTTGAAGAGAATGAGTTTCTCTTGATCGTTTAAAGAGGATAAGTTTCTCTTTGAAATGTCAAGCCTATCAAAAGCTAAGATAGGAATTCATGATTATAATGAAGACCATATGGCATGGAACAAAGGTGTGTCACTCCATGAACTATTGTATTACATTTGTGTATCTAGACTCTTACAAGTTAGTGTATGCATGTATATGCAATATATTAAGTCACATCATAAGGTTGCACTTGAATCTTGGCTTAAAATATTGCATATCATGTCTATTAGTATACCGTTTGATTATGAGTAATTCCTTAAATTGGTGCAATTTCATATTTTCATACTTTATTTGTACCAAGGTTCAAATTGTAGGACTTAATCCCCTGGCCTCACAAGTCCAAGTGCATAAGCTAAACAAGTATTCATCACTTGTATGCACACATTTAGGGGGAGAATGGTCTATAATTTGAATCTTTGAGACTAACTTCATTTTCAAGTCTATTATGTGTGTAGTCTCAAATTAGAGAGGAATCTTCAAGCAAAGACAATAGCTTCCACTGCAAATTTTGATGGGTATCAAAGATTCTTTGCTCCAATAAATGTATCTTCTATACATTTCATAAGAGAATGAGTTTCTCTTATATATGCTACTCCAACGTCATCTAAAATTGGTAAATATGTATCACATCTTTTTGGATTACAAATATCTGAAGTAGCATAGCTTATAGATTCTCCTGTCTCGAACTTAATTGATTAAATAGTGCACATGTTTCTTATGTTGTATGATTATGTTCAATTGATACTCCGTTTATGCCAATGGTACTTTAAGTTGCAAATAAGTACTCTCAACAGATATCAATTGAATTCATATATATATGTGTGCACTAAAACTTGAGGAGAACTTAGTGTAATATGCTATTAGTGATCTATTTATCTATCAAATTGTATCAATTGGTGTTTTTCAATTGATATTTTTCATACATGATCACTAGTTGCATAATCCATACTTGTGCAATTTTCATGTTGCCTCTTGTTGTGATAAGAAAATGCTAGGTGACATCTAGACTCTAGGTATCAAGATTTATCTTTCAGTTAGTATGACAATATTCATTTGATATCTTGGACCTATGTCACAATTATGCCGACAAGAGATTGCAAAATGAACTCTAAATACAACACAAGTCTGGAAACCCCTTGAAAAGGTAAAACGCAAAGGTACATCACTTGTGACACTTATCCATTACCTTTGTGCCATCTAAGGATCCCTTTCATGATAGTGTGTTCACATCTCGCTTAATCATAATTTCTATCCTTTATATTCTTTGTATCCTTTTTGGAGATTTATGACAAAGGGGGAGAAATTGTGCATTAAAGCTTACCTTTAGTCTTATGTAACTAAGTGTTAGAAGACTTTTAAAAAGGGGAAGTCATAAGAAAAACATAAGATGAAGAAAGTTGATAAGTGCATTCCATGTCATGAGCATCACGTTTATTTTATGACACACTGCACCCTATGAATAGTATGATATAAGTTGTCTATACTTTGACCTAAATATGTGCTTTTGGCATTTGAGTACAAAAGTGTTATTTTCTGAAATGCACATATTTAGGGGGAGGAAACTATATCATAGGATTTAAAATCTTATTTATCAAATCTTATGTAAGCTTTAAATGTGTTGTCATCAATCACCAAAAAGGGGGAGATTGAAAGTGCATTCATCCCTTTTGTGATTTTGGTGATTTGGATAACAACACATTTAAAGGTCTAACGAGTTTGCTAAGTGTTGAACAGGAAATTCAGTATGATGAACATACTTGAATAGTGTATAATGATCAGTGAACAAGGTTCAACACAAGGTCAAATAACCAGTGAGACAATGCAAATGGATATAATATGGTCTCTATATTGGTTTGAATATATGGACAAGTCCTAAGAAATCACTATGCATAAATATGATCATAATAGAGGTTGAAGTGATTAAGAGGATTGGTCAAGCCAAAGTGAATAAGATATGAGGAATCATGAATTGGCTTGACCATATTACTATTAGTCCATATATGAATATATGAGAATCAAACTAGAGCTTGATTGATCTTAGCAGTTATATCTAGATGACATTCAAGCAAGGTTCACAATATTGAAGAAATGATTCTCTCAATGGATGCTCAATAGGATGTGACTCAAGAATGGCTTGATAGGGTGAAGATAGCAAGGAAAGGGCTTCGAGGAACTAAGCGAAGGTGAAGGCCAAGCGACGGCTTGTAGACCGAGGTACCATGGCTAAGGTGAAGAAGAGAGTACTTGCACTAAGTCGATGAACTAATCAGCTATGAAGAGTTACAACATGTTGATGCATCAGTCAGGTGACTTGAAGCCATGATTTGAACTCATATAAGGTGATATAGTACAAGTCACAGGGTTTGATTTGAGTTTGCTTCAAAAGGTGAGACAAAGATGTTTGTGATCCTTATGAAGCAATGCCATGGAGAAATCACACATGAGACACCAGTGACTCAAGGAGTTTTCTTAATTAATTTTATTTAACTTGAGTATAGGAATCGTCGTACTATAAAGGGGGATCCAAAAAGAAGGTTGGTGTTTGCCAAAGCTCAAACCTCTCTATTCAAAAGCTATTTTTGAAAAGCAAAAATCTCTTTAACGTTCTATGGTTGACCGTGGTTAGGGTTGAGAAACCTAGAGTGTTCTTGCTGAAAAGCAGCTGAACTTGTTCAGCTGCAGCTGAGCTTTTCAGCTGAGCTGGACTTCAGCTGAGCTGAGCTCCTTCAGCTGCAGCTGAGCTTTTCAGCTGAGCTGGACCTCAGCTGAGCTGAGCTTCTTCAGCTACAGCTGAGCTTTTCAGCTGAGCTGAACTTCAGCTGAGTTGAGCTTCTTCAGCTGCAGCTGAGCTTTTCAGCTGGGCTGAACTTCAGCTGAACTCAACTTCAGCTGTGAACCTCTTTGACCATACACCAGCTGAACTTGCCTCCGGGCAGTTGAGCTGGGGTTTTCTCTCCTAAACTCACTGGTCAAGACCAGTTGAACTGGTCCTGAGGGGCAGTTCAGCTGGTCTCTGACCCCTCTGACCTCTGTTCTGCAGTCTGCCAGTCAGACTGGCAAACAGGTCGCCAGAAGTGTCAGGGGCGGTTCAACCGCCCCCCCTGGGCGGTTCAACCGGTCTTGGTCAACTTGACCAGTCTGCAGGTCAGTCTGCGCGTCAGTCTGCCAGTCAGACTGGCAGACAGGCTGCCAGGCCTGCCAGGGGAGGCTCAACCGCCCTAGGGGGAGGTTCAACCGCCCTCAGGCAGAAAATTCTGCCCAACGGCTAGTTTTGAGCTCCACCTATATATACTACCTCCTACCTCTCTCCCCAAAGAAGTTAGCACGATTTGAACTCCATTTCTAACCCAAGAAACACCTCCCTCTCTCTCACACACATCTCTTGCCTCTCCCATTTCAAATCTTTGGAGAGAAATCTTTGAGTGAGCTTGAGAGCTGCGGTTTTATGCTTCATCTCTAAATCTCTCTTGCTCTTCTTCTTGATTCGAGCTTTGGTACTACATCGAGTTCTTTGTGGATTCATTACTCTTGGAGCTTCTAGCTCCTAGACGACTAGGTGTCTCTTGTGAGTCTCCAAATCTTGTGGAAGACCACAAGAAAGTTTGTATTACCCGCTCGTTTGAGCAAAGATTAGTGTGTGAGCTTGACCTTTGTGGTCGGCAAAGGGAGGATTAGGGTTGAAAGAGACCCGGCTCTTTGTGGGCGCCTCAACGAGGAAGTAGGGCACCTTGGTGGTGTGACCGAACCTCGGGATAAATCTTGTGTCTCTTGTGTTCTTGCTCATTGTGTTTGTTCATGTTCTTCGTTCTCTCACCATTGTGTGGAAGATTTGTTTATATCTTTTTGGTGTGTGGATTTTGAGAAGTGCCCTTCTCAAATCTACTACTTTGAATCCTGTGGATCATTTAGAACATCTCAT
The DNA here is from genome assembly GCF_902167145.1 of Zea mays. Classification (NCBI taxonomy): domain Eukaryota; kingdom Viridiplantae; phylum Streptophyta; class Magnoliopsida; order Poales; family Poaceae; genus Zea; species Zea mays. Next base: position 19,176,302 of record NC_050101.1, on the reverse strand, counting down.
TTCCAAAGTTAACTGGGTGAATTTCGAGATCAATTCAGTTTTACCCAGTTTGCTTCTAGTTTTTGTTGAAAAAGTTTTAACTTGCCTATTCACCCCCCTCTAGGCAACTTTCAATTGGTATCGGAGCCTAATCCTTGTTCTAACGCTTAACCGCGTGAGGAAAAGATCATGTCGGGGGGTCTAAGAAATGAAAATGCTTCTAAGCTTGAAAAAGTTGAGATTGTCTCGACTTCATCTTTTGGTGCAGATGTTGATCCTAGGGCAATAGATCTTGCTATGAGAATCGCCGAAAGGATGTTCCTCAAAATGAAGGAAGATGAGGCGAAAAACAAAATTGAAGAAGAAAATGATCGATGGAGACCAAACGACGAATCCACCTCTTCACAAGGTTCGTCTTTCAAATCCACTTCTCATATGTGCTTTATTGCTAATGGGAGTGACAGTGAAAGCGAAAGTGAGGATGAGGAGGAGCATGAAAGTGATAGTGAAGATGAGGATGATCTTCAAAAATTCTTCGCTCAACTAAGTAAGAAGAATCGGATGAGCTTGCTCAAACTCATGAAAAGAGCGGAAGAACAAAAGGAAATGCTTCATAAGCAAGAAGATATCTTCATCGGAAAAATCAAAGACTTGGAGAAGTTGACCAAAGAGCATGAGAAGCTAAAGTGCTCTCATGATGATTTGGTCCAAAGGTATGAAGACATTTCAATTGAGCAAATTAAAGCTATTAATCATTCATCATATATTGCTCAATTAGAAAATAAAAATGCTATGCTCAAGAACACGGTAGAAAAGCTAAACATTGAAAATCTAGCTTTGCAAGAAAAACATGATATGCTTGTATGCTCTCATAATAAATTTATGGATTCACATATCATGTTAGAAATGGCTCATGAGGTTATGTTAACTAATTTGAAATCATACCAACCTCACATGTGCACATGTGTTGAAATTGAAACTATATTACCATGTGCTAACAATTGTTGTTATCAAGCAAGCCAATCTTCCATTGAGCTAGAAATTTCAGGAATTAGTGATATTTCTATCACACAAGAAAATAAAGAGCTCAAGGAATAAGTTGGAAGGCTAAGAAGGAGCTTAACTCTTTTGAAGGGAAAGTGTCATGCTCAACCTTCTCACGATAACCGTGATAACATGGTGAAGAAGCTTGAAAAGGCGACAATCGTAGCATGCACAAACCCCCTTCAAAAGAATGCTAAGTTCCCTAAGAAAGGCATGAGCAAACATCAAGAGAAGAAAGCCAAAGCTCATGACAAGTGCCTCAACCATGCCTCCACATGCTCCACACAAGGTAACAAACAAGTCACTCTTCCAAATAAGAGAAGATGCGCTAGAAAGTGTTATCAATGTCATGAGAAGGGACATGAGATTAAGTCATGTCCCTACACAAAGGATAGTGGCTTAACTTTAGAAAGAAAGAGGCTCACTAACCGTGTAGCAAACAAGAAGCAAGGCAAAAAGGAGTCTTGCAAAATTAAAAATCAGATTTGCTACACTTGCCGAAGAAAGGGACACCTATGCAAGGATTGTCCCATGAGTGAGTATCCTAAGCCTACCATGTCAATTCATTCATATTCACTTAGAAGACCCAAAAATGACACTTGTGCTAGAAAGGTAATTAGTTCACCTAAAACTAGCACAAAGGCCATTTGGGTGCCTAAGTATTTATTAGCTAACCTTGGCGGACCCATCCAAAAATGGGTACCAAAATGTACTTAATAAGTTTTGTAGGTACCCAGAGATGATATGAAGCTTTGGGGTGCTTGAGCGGTTTAACTCAATTCTTATCTCAAGCTATCAATCTTACATTGTATATCCTTTAAGATTGACCCAAAGATGAATTGAGTTGTTATATCACTAACTTCATATTCATCTCTAGCAAGAACTTGTGTTGTAGGGAATAAGGATTAACCTTTGTGGGAATCAAGCAAAAGGCCTACAACCAAGTGATATCCAAAGGATGGTAACAATTAATTCTTAAGTGCACATTGCTTTTAATTGGTATATTCCTTTGTGTCTTTTGTAGCCACATAGGAAAAATGAAGCACTTGAGAATGAACTTAAAAGATTTTACCTTGCTTTGGAAAGGATCTAATTATATGGTAGATTGCAAGTTCATATTTTTATATTATGACAATCTACATGCTTTAAATTGGTTGAATGTATCTTGTGGCATATTTCAAATTGATTATCGTATTATTGCCATGACCTAGACATAAAGATGATTATCCCATGTTCTTAAATGAATAGAGTGCTAAGTAAGAAATTCAAATTCTTAAAGCACTTACCAAAAGGGAAATTCTCTATATGACTAGAGTTGTGAGACTAATGTTTTTATCTAAGTGATTTATGTAGTTTCACAACATGAGAATGTGTTTCTCAAATGGAGTGTGGCATTCAACATTCAAAGAAGATCGAACCAATACTATGTGATGTATTCATTCTCATTTAAATTGGTTTTGGGTCTTCTACATTAATCACTCACCATGCTATGAATTAAACTTGCCATGTAAACTTAATTAAATAATCATGCTTTTTCACCTTGTTTAATTTTGGTGTTATGCATGATGCTTGTAAGGGCAATTTAGTTCATATCATGAGGTTTCCTTATTTTAGTAACCTTCTTGTCATTCATATACTAGAGGTTTATAAATAGGAAAATATTGTTTGTGTTTCTAATGCAATCTCTTTTAAGCCATTTCATGGAAATTCATAAGTAGAGATTGTGCTCTTTCATTTGGTAAAATCACAAGCATTAAAGGTTAATCTTCAAATAAAGAAAGATTAGGAATGCTCAAGGCAAAGGTATGGAACTAATTGCTTCAATTGGTAGTTGATCAATAGTAGTTCCTTCCAAGTGGCATTCTTTCAATTGGTAATAATATATTCTATGGAAAGGAATGTCAATATGAAGGTTAAATTCCTTTTGGCTTAAATTTGTAAATTAATGCATATTGTGAATTCACTACTCCATGTGCATTAACTTAAAAGGAATTTAATTTATGCCTTTACGCCTCATAAATGATGATTTGTTTGTCATCCATATATAGATATCATCATTCATTAAATACTTCCTTGTACTACTAATACCTCTTTTCAAAGTGTTTTATCGACTAGTTTTAAAAGGAAAAGAGATAACAAAGAAGGAAGTCTCCACAAATGATGAAAAGAAGAATACTAAGGTGACACCACCACAGATAGTAAGATCTGTCAAATTGGTATAATAAATGGTACATTCTATATGGTGGTAAGTATTCTTAGGCATAAGTTAATTCATTGCAAATTTGTCATGCCTTGACCATGATATGTAATGTACTCCTCATGAGACTCTTAAATGAATTGAAAGTGCATGTGGTAAGTCATTCAAATACTTGATGCACATATCTAGTGGGAGAACATTATATATATTGTGTCATAGAGAATAAGTTTCCCTTGAGTAAGCTATACTAAGACAATCCAAAATGGTAAATTTGTATCTCATTCATATGGATTGTAATCTTTGTTTTCTAAATAGCTACTCTTGATGCAGTTTAAAATTCCCTTATCGTTAATTCTAAAAGTGCATAAGAATCTTTTTGTTGATATTCATCACATACATATGCACTAACATGGATATGATTTTTAAACTGAAAAAGGTACAATTAGTGATCCATACTCTCTAAATTTTGGAAACCCATATTTTGATATCTTAGAAATCTACTTCAATCGATATCCATATACTTCACATTGAATTGGATCACTAAGTTGTAAATTCCATGCATAACTTGTCTTTATGATATGAATGCTTGTGCAACTAACCTTGATAAGCTAGGTGCACCCAAAGTCAAGCTAGGTTCATCATCAAGAAGGCAACACAATGATGTATCAAGAAAAGGAGAAAAGGCTCCTATTCTTAACTCTAGTTTTCTTTTATCTGTGTGATTAAATATTGACTTGAAACCATGTAAGATGGTTGTCAAGTATATGTGGGTGCCTACACAAAGAGAAAGGCCACAATAAGGATTGTGTGGGTACTCATGGCTCTTCCTACTAATCTCAAAGGACCCAATTCAAATTGGGTACCAGATATGAAGCTTAAACTTGTTTTGCAGGATCACACCTTCAATGGATTAAGTTGGGTGCTCGATATTGAATGTATAAATCATATTTGAAGATAGTAGCAAGGGTGGTAACAACTGAATCTCAAGTGCATATTATTTTCAAATCTTATCTCTTTTGTGACTTGTGTAGCCACTAAGGAAAAGGAAGCACTTGAGGATATACATCATTTGTTGATTATGAAATAAAGGTCTAATTGGAAGATGAATGAATATTGTCATATGGTCAACAATCCAAAATTATGTAACGTATTTTCTATCTAGTTAATTTGGATTTTATTATTCCATATTAGACACTCACCATAATATGGATTAAGTTAGCCCTTTAGACTTCATTGAATAACCATGCATATTATCCATATCATTCAAAATATATTGTGCTTAAGGGCTCAAGGGAAATTTAGTCCATATTATGACGTTTCTCTATTTTTAGCAACACGCTTGTCTTTCGCATATAAAGGGTTGCTGAATAAGAAACTAGTGCTTGTGCTACTAATGCCATCTCTTGTGTTGAGTTTATCCATAGAAAATCTATGTTAAGAGATGGTGCTTGTTTTAAATTGGATAAATCACAAGCTTAAAGGATACTATTCAACTAAAGTAAGATGAAGTTGATAAGAGGCCAAGGTATGAAAACTTCTTATCCTTCAGTTGTTTTAGTATTCTATCCTTAGTGGGATGTACCATAGTATAGGTTAAATTCATTGCATTATAAAATGTTCAATAGTGCATATAACTTTGACATCAACTATATGTGTGCACTAATTTAAAGGAATTTAGTCTATCCTTTTGGGTTTCAAGAATGATGGTTCATTTTCATCCATATATAAGGATCATCATTTGTGAAACCTTCCCATGTGTTTTCAATGCTCTCTTTTCTAAGTGTTTCAACAAGGTCCTTCCAAGTGCTTTCAAGATGGATTCAAAATCTACAAATATAAGAGACTTGGTTCTTTCAATCATTGAGTTTCAATGGGTCTCATATCAAGTATGATCGAACCAAGCAAAGATGAAAGAAGTTCATGATCACTTGGTTGGATGAAATCGTAAAGAGAAAAGAGATCACAGTGATTCAAGAAGGGAGTTATATTTTTTTGTCAACCAAATAATGAAGATGTAGTGATATATTTATATGATATCCTTCATTATGAGGTTTGAGGTTCATATTAGCATGCTTTACCCTTCAAGATTTCAATTGATATACTTTTAGTTCTTAAACTTTTAATTGGTATAATTTTCATCATCTATGTAAAGCATGTTATGTTAAACCAAGATACAGTGCAAACATCTCCTTTAACCTCGTTTTGTTGATGTGCATAAGTGTACTTTGTGTACTCTTGCATGCACAAATTGAGGGAGAGTTTAGCCTATATCTTGTGAGACTAATGATTTCTTTCAAGTTCATGTTGTGTAGTCTCACACCTTGGTGAAAGAAGAACATCAAATGAGGATGAGTGGTTCCAAAGAAATGATCAAATAATTACCACATGTCACCCCATGGATTAGTTCTTTTGGGGAACGACATGTGTTCTCTAGCATAAATTCAATTGTTTCAAATATATTATGCCTTGACCAAGATATATGATGAACTCCTCTAAGAATCTTAATTGAATCAAGTGCATGTTACAAGTAATTCAAGTACTTGATGCATACATTTAGGGGGAGCTCATTCTATATCTTGTGTCATTAAAGACTAACATTTTCTTTTAGTGAATTTGTGTAGTTCTTTGAAGAGAATGAGTTTCTCTTGATCGTTTAAAGAGGATAAGTTTCTCTTTGAAATGTCAAGCCTATCAAAAGCTAAGATAGGAATTCATGATTATAATGAAGACCATATGGCATGGAACAAAGGTGTGTCACTCCATGAACTATTGTATTACATTTGTGTATCTAGACTCTTACAAGTTAGTGTATGCATGTATATGCAATATATTAAGTCACATCATAAGGTTGCACTTGAATCTTGGCTTAAAATATTGCATATCATGTCTATTAGTATACCGTTTGATTATGAGTAATTCCTTAAATTGGTGCAATTTCATATTTTCATACTTTATTTGTACCAAGGTTCAAATTGTAGGACTTAATCCCCTGGCCTCACAAGTCCAAGTGCATAAGCTAAACAAGTATTCATCACTTGTATGCACACATTTAGGGGGAGAATGGTCTATAATTTGAATCTTTGAGACTAACTTCATTTTCAAGTCTATTATGTGTGTAGTCTCAAATTAGAGAGGAATCTTCAAGCAAAGACAATAGCTTCCACTGCAAATTTTGATGGGTATCAAAGATTCTTTGCTCCAATAAATGTATCTTCTATACATTTCATAAGAGAATGAGTTTCTCTTATATATGCTACTCCAACGTCATCTAAAATTGGTAAATATGTATCACATCTTTTTGGATTACAAATATCTGAAGTAGCATAGCTTATAGATTCTCCTGTCTCGAACTTAATTGATTAAATAGTGCACATGTTTCTTATGTTGTATGATTATGTTCAATTGATACTCCGTTTATGCCAATGGTACTTTAAGTTGCAAATAAGTACTCTCAACAGATATCAATTGAATTCATATATATATGTGTGCACTAAAACTTGAGGAGAACTTAGTGTAATATGCTATTAGTGATCTATTTATCTATCAAATTGTATCAATTGGTGTTTTTCAATTGATATTTTTCATACATGATCACTAGTTGCATAATCCATACTTGTGCAATTTTCATGTTGCCTCTTGTTGTGATAAGAAAATGCTAGGTGACATCTAGACTCTAGGTATCAAGATTTATCTTTCAGTTAGTATGACAATATTCATTTGATATCTTGGACCTATGTCACAATTATGCCGACAAGAGATTGCAAAATGAACTCTAAATACAACACAAGTCTGGAAACCCCTTGAAAAGGTAAAACGCAAAGGTACATCACTTGTGACACTTATCCATTACCTTTGTGCCATCTAAGGATCCCTTTCATGATAGTGTGTTCACATCTCGCTTAATCATAATTTCTATCCTTTATATTCTTTGTATCCTTTTTGGAGATTTATGACAAAGGGGGAGAAATTGTGCATTAAAGCTTACCTTTAGTCTTATGTAACTAAGTGTTAGAAGACTTTTAAAAAGGGGAAGTCATAAGAAAAACATAAGATGAAGAAAGTTGATAAGTGCATTCCATGTCATGAGCATCACGTTTATTTTATGACACACTGCACCCTATGAATAGTATGATATAAGTTGTCTATACTTTGACCTAAATATGTGCTTTTGGCATTTGAGTACAAAAGTGTTATTTTCTGAAATGCACATATTTAGGGGGAGGAAACTATATCATAGGATTTAAAATCTTATTTATCAAATCTTATGTAAGCTTTAAATGTGTTGTCATCAATCACCAAAAAGGGGGAGATTGAAAGTGCATTCATCCCTTTTGTGATTTTGGTGATTTGGATAACAACACATTTAAAGGTCTAACGAGTTTGCTAAGTGTTGAACAGGAAATTCAGTATGATGAACATACTTGAATAGTGTATAATGATCAGTGAACAAGGTTCAACACAAGGTCAAATAACCAGTGAGACAATGCAAATGGATATAATATGGTCTCTATATTGGTTTGAATATATGGACAAGTCCTAAGAAATCACTATGCATAAATATGATCATAATAGAGGTTGAAGTGATTAAGAGGATTGGTCAAGCCAAAGTGAATAAGATATGAGGAATCATGAATTGGCTTGACCATATTACTATTAGTCCATATATGAATATATGAGAATCAAACTAGAGCTTGATTGATCTTAGCAGTTATATCTAGATGACATTCAAGCAAGGTTCACAATATTGAAGAAATGATTCTCTCAATGGATGCTCAATAGGATGTGACTCAAGAATGGCTTGATAGGGTGAAGATAGCAAGGAAAGGGCTTCGAGGAACTAAGCGAAGGTGAAGGCCAAGCGACGGCTTGTAGACCGAGGTACCATGGCTAAGGTGAAGAAGAGAGTACTTGCACTAAGTCGATGAACTAATCAGCTATGAAGAGTTACAACATGTTGATGCATCAGTCAGGTGACTTGAAGCCATGATTTGAACTCATATAAGGTGATATAGTACAAGTCACAGGGTTTGATTTGAGTTTGCTTCAAAAGGTGAGACAAAGATGTTTGTGATCCTTATGAAGCAATGCCATGGAGAAATCACACATGAGACACCAGTGACTCAAGGAGTTTTCTTAATTAATTTTATTTAACTTGAGTATAGGAATCGTCGTACTATAAAGGGGGATCCAAAAAGAAGGTTGGTGTTTGCCAAAGCTCAAACCTCTCTATTCAAAAGCTATTTTTGAAAAGCAAAAATCTCTTTAACGTTCTATGGTTGACCGTGGTTAGGGTTGAGAAACCTAGAGTGTTCTTGCTGAAAAGCAGCTGAACTTGTTCAGCTGCAGCTGAGCTTTTCAGCTGAGCTGGACTTCAGCTGAGCTGAGCTCCTTCAGCTGCAGCTGAGCTTTTCAGCTGAGCTGGACCTCAGCTGAGCTGAGCTTCTTCAGCTACAGCTGAGCTTTTCAGCTGAGCTGAACTTCAGCTGAGTTGAGCTTCTTCAGCTGCAGCTGAGCTTTTCAGCTGGGCTGAACTTCAGCTGAACTCAACTTCAGCTGTGAACCTCTTTGACCATACACCAGCTGAACTTGCCTCCGGGCAGTTGAGCTGGGGTTTTCTCTCCTAAACTCACTGGTCAAGACCAGTTGAACTGGTCCTGAGGGGCAGTTCAGCTGGTCTCTGACCCCTCTGACCTCTGTTCTGCAGTCTGCCAGTCAGACTGGCAAACAGGTCGCCAGAAGTGTCAGGGGCGGTTCAACCGCCCCCCCTGGGCGGTTCAACCGGTCTTGGTCAACTTGACCAGTCTGCAGGTCAGTCTGCGCGTCAGTCTGCCAGTCAGACTGGCAGACAGGCTGCCAGGCCTGCCAGGGGAGGCTCAACCGCCCTAGGGGGAGGTTCAACCGCCCTCAGGCAGAAAATTCTGCCCAACGGCTAGTTTTGAGCTCCACCTATATATACTACCTCCTACCTCTCTCCCCAAAGAAGTTAGCACGATTTGAACTCCATTTCTAACCCAAGAAACACCTCCCTCTCTCTCACACACATCTCTTGCCTCTCCCATTTCAAATCTTTGGAGAGAAATCTTTGAGTGAGCTTGAGAGCTGCGGTTTTGTGCTTCATCTCTAAATCTCTCTTGCTCTTCTTCTTGATTCGAGCTTTGGTACTACATCGAGTTCTTTGTGGATTAATTACTCTTGGAGCTTCTAGCTCCTAGACGACTAGGTGTCTCTTGTGAGTCTCCAAATCTTGTGGAAGACCACAAGAAAGTTTGTATTACCCGCTCGTTTGAGCAAAGATTAGTGTGTGAGCTTGACCTTTGTGGTCGGCAAAGGGAGGATTAGGGTTGAAAGAGACCCGGCTCTTTGTGGGCGCCTCAACGAGGAAGTAGGGCACCTTGGTGGTGTGACCGAACCTCGGGATAAATCTTGTGTCTCTTGTGTTCTTGCTCATTGTGTTTGTTCATGTTCTTCGTTCTCTCACCATTGTGTGGAAGATTTGTTTATATCTTTTTGGTGTGTGGATTTTGAGAAGTGCCCTTCTCAAATCTACTACTTTGAATCCTGTGGATCATTTAGAACATCTCATTTCCAAAGTTAACTGGGTGAATTTCGAGATCAATTCAGTTTTACCCAGTTTGCTTCTAGTTTTTGTTGAAAAAGTTTTAACTTGCCTATTCACCCCCCCTCTAGGCAACTTTCAATAAACCTTTATATTCTTTTGGTAAGCATCCAACAAATAGAACAACAATGGCATCTTGTTTTTGCTGATCATATATAGGTTCATATGAGAATTGTAACGCTCGATTTCCCCAAAGAGTAACTTTGAGCATGTCGCCACTGGAAAGTAAAGTAACAGGGTGGAGATGTTTTAATAATACAAAGTATCGTATTTTCAAGTGAAGACTTATATAATATATGTAATAACATATTACTGACCTTAGGTTCTTGATAAAGACATTTCGGTACACAGATGATTTTCCAGTTAGTTGTATTGGTCTGACCTCAGAAACTTCAGTGATCATTCCAAGTGTGTCTAATTCATTGCATTATCATTTGTCAAATAACATCATTCCAATTTACGAAGGGTAAAAGTGAAGTAAGAAAGGTTTGGAGGCAAAGCATGTGGTAATTTTGTTGGTCTTGTAATAACTGATATGCATGATTTGCAACCAAGGAAGGTAATAAGCTACAGTTGTCCATAAGCATTGCAAAAAGAATGATGGAATTTAAGAATAATGATGGATATTGCAGAGTGTGCTAAAAATGAAAATATTAAAAAGGTAATGAATACTATTAGGTAAAAAAATATCGTAAAAGTTACAGAAATAGAATATATAACAGTTATGATATTCCTGTAATTGTAATGTGAAAGTATGTTTGAATAAGGAAGGCAACAGTATAACTGTAAAATTCATTGTACCTACATTAAATAGGGGTATGATTAATGTTTAACTTATTGTTTATTGAAGGCTAAAGGTCAACGATTGTAATGAACTACATAACTACAGAAATTAAAGTGATTTATCTCTACATAGACTATGGGGAAAAAGTGGAATTGCATAGATTATAGAGTATTGCTAGGCCCTACAACTTTCAGACAGAGCTGAATAGTTAAAAAAATTGGTAAAAATGAAAAAGAAAGAAACATGTTGCATGTGTTTTATGCAGTAGAGAGTATGTGAGGTAAATGTGATAGAATTGAAAAAGGAAAGTGGATGTTGTCTGGTGTGGCATAAAAAGAGTAGTGTAAAAGGTATGCAAATAGATTATGTCATAATTGCAGTTTTGTTACATTTGCAATGTCGAAGTACCTATGAGTAAGGAGAGTAAAAGCATAACTGAGTTATGTTGTACTTACCATGTGTAAGGAAAATGGACCCCGGGCCATTTGGCTAATTGAGTTTTGGTGTTTGATGAACAACACAATCTGTGAACTAATATTCTCTCTAGTGTTTGTGTTTGTAGTTCACAGGATGCAATGAGGATTGGACCAAGGCAATGAGGAAGCAACACCTCAAATGAAGTCATGAAAAGATGCATAGAAGTCCAAGACTCAAGAACAAAAGAAGCCCAAAGAGATCAGTGAAGAAATCCAAGAAAAGGGCTGTCAGCCAGCGCCTGGTGGCGCACCGGACAGTACACAGTACCTGTCCGGTGTGCACCGGACTGTCCGGTGAGACAACCGGACAGTCTGCGCAGAGAGGCCGAAGTCGGGCGCTCTCGGGTTGTCGCACCGGACTGTCCGGTGTGCACCGGACTGTCCGGTGTGCCAATGGGCAGACGGCAACGGTCGAATCCAACGGTCGGATTCAACGGTCGACTGCTACAGGCGCCAACAGTCGGCTGACGTGGAGGCACCGGACACTGAACAGTAGATGTCCGGTGGTGCACCGGACTGTCCGGTGCACCCGACGACAGAAAGCTGCTGCTTTCTGTCCAACGGCTAGTTTGGGGTGTGGACTCTATAAATACCACCCCAACCGGCCATTCTCAAGTGTGGGAGCCCAAGCAACATACCAAGACACATATTGCATATTTCCAAGAGCTCAAACACCCAAGTGCTTAATAGAATCACTCGGTGATTAGTGTAGGTGCTTTGCGAAGTGCTTAGGCTAGTTAGACCGCTCTAGCGCTTGCTCTAGGTGAACCCTAGATTGTTGAGTGAGTTTAGATAAACCTCACATCCCCTCGGCTCTTGCGCGAACCGTTGTAATTGTACCGAGTGGGGCGAGAGTCTTGCGAGACCGTGACAACCGCGTTTGTGTCACGGCCGCCACCGTGTACCGGAGGGAACGAGGCCCGCGGCGTTTCGGCCGGAAGCTCGATAGTGGAGACGGCGGGGAGCGTCCGAGAGGAGCCGGAAGCGGAGCACCACTTGCGCGTGGAGAAGGCCCGCGGCTCTCTACGGAGTTACTCGACCGAGGTGCTTGGCCCTCGCGTGGGCTTCCCTTTGCGTAGGGGCACCAACGAGGATTAGTCGGGACCTTGCGCGGTTCCGGATACCTCGGTAAAAATACCGGCGTCATCCACGAGAGTTTGCATCTCTACCTTGCTCGTTATATTCCGCATTTACATTAAGCATTTAAGTTTCAATCATGTATTCATACTTATCTAGTGTAGATTGAAACTTAACCCTTGCGGTAGAGATAGCAACACTTAGACAAAACCTAGGTTGCACATTCTAGTTTGATTATTTGCATAGGTTTTGTTCTAGGGATTAATTTGTGGCCTAGTTTAGCGAAAGTTTTAGAAGTCCTAATTCACCCCCCCCCCTCTTAGGCGTCACCTGTTTCCTACAAGTGGTATCAGAGCCTGGTTTGGCTCATTTGAAACGCTTTAGCTTCACCGCTAAAAGAGTCGACGCTTTTTAGAGGAAGGGATGGATACCCATAGGCCACCACACTTTGACGGCACTAACTTCCCATATTATAGTGCTAGAATGGCTTGTTACCTAGAGGCCATTGATCTAGGTGTTTGGAGAGTCACTCGTGACGGGATGAAACCCCTCAAGAATCCCGAGAAACCCACCACGAGTGAGGAAAAAGAAATCCATTTAAATGCTAGAGCCAAAAATTGCTTGTATGAATCTCTTAGCATGGATATTTTTAACCAAGTATTTACCTTGAAAACTGCTAATGAGATTTGGCTAAAATTGCATGAGCTCCATGACGGCACATCCAATGTCCGTGAGCAAAAACATTGCCTAGTCTTAAATGAGTATAATTCATTTGCTATGAAAGATGATGAGCTTGTTAGAGACATGTATTCTCGTTTGAATCTAATAATCAATGAGCTCAACTCTATTGGCATTAATAAGCTAGGCGATGCGGACATTGTGAGGAAGATTATCTCCCTGCTACCACAACAAAGATATGGGAGCATCATCACCATCCTTCACAACATGGAGGACTTGAGCAACATGACCCCGACCATTGTGATTGGGAAAATCGCGGCCTTTGAGATGTCACGAAAAATGAGTCGGGGAGAGGAGCCAACTTCCTCAAGACCATATGCTTTTGCATGTGATGAAAGGAAGGGCAAAGAGAAGGCTCCCACTCCAAGTTCCTCAAGTGAAGAAGAGGAAGAAGAAGAAAGTGATGATGATGAGGATAATCAACCATGCACATCATCCTCCGAGGACGAAGAAACGGTCCGACGCGTCGGAAAGGTAATGAGGATGATCCGCAAGATTAATCTAATGGGTGTGCCCCTGCAGGTCGAGGATATTCTCTTTAACATTGACAGGAAAAAGCAAAGGAAGAGAGGATGCTTCGCATGTGGGGAGAAGGGCCACTTCAGGGACAACTGTCCAAATATGGCTAAACCCAAAAAGGAGAGGAGCAAAGGCAAGGCGCTAACAAGTGTTAGAACTTGGGATGATTCTTCAAGTGAAGATGAACCTCCAAGGACGCGCAGCCACCGGTCCTCATCACGCTCATCACGGTCATCACACAAATGCCTTATGGCAAAAGGTAACAAAAGCATTCCATCCTCTAGTGATGAAAGTAGTAGTGATGATGAAGGTGAGGGAAAGCCCTCTGTAGATGAACTTGCGGAAGCCGTAAAATTTTTTCAGGATGTTTGCACTAAGCAAAAAGCTCAACTTAAAACTTTGAAAAATAAGTTGATTAGCTCCCAAAATGATTATAAAGGTTTGCTAGAAAAATTTGAAACTTTTGCAAACTTAAATAGTGAGCTGTCAACTAAAATTGAGCTATTAGAATCTAGTGCTCCATCCACTGCTACTGATGACAACCTTATTAAAAAGAATGAAAAACTTAAGGCTAAGTTAGCTAGCTCCCAAGAAGCTATTGAAAATTTGCTAGAGAAAATGGAAATTCTTAGCATACACAATAATGAGCTAACTACTAAGCTAGAAAACATTGGTAGCACCCCAGCAGCATCTTTAGTTGAAATACCTGAAATAATTAAGAAAGATGCTTCTACTTCCTGTTTTGATTTAATTGATGATTCTAACCCCTGCAACCAAGTCGTTGTTAAGAATATTGTTGTAGAGACATGTTCGGATGAGGTTGCAAAGGAAAATGAACAATTAAAGCAAGAAGTGGCTCGCCTTGGCAAGGCTTTGTATGACAAGAAAGGCAAAGCCAAACAAATCCGACCTCCACAGGATAACACCACTGCGGGAGTGAACAAGCCTGTAGAGGGAGAAACTGTGATTTGTAGGCTATGCCACATGGAAGGCCACAAGTCTTTCCAATGCAAGGCGATGACCGGGGATAAACAAAGGCAAAAGCTCAAGCAAAAGCCATCAAGCAAAATCTCCAACACCTACATCAAAAAGGTGGACAAAAAGGCTGCTACACCATATTTGATCAAGAAGAAAAAGAATGGAAAGGTGATAGAAATCAAGGCCAACAAGCAAGCCAACAAAGGAAAGGGGGCCAAACGCATCTGGGTGCCAAAAGAAAAAATTTCAACCATGAAAAGCACCAAGAAGGTTTGGATCCCGAAAGGGAAGTGAGTGGACCGAAGGACCTCGGGAAATTTGGAGACTTGGCAATGTTGGGATGTATATCATGGGATACATCATATTGGATCAAGTTTATTGCCAAGTGGGTTAGTGCAAATTTTGGACCCAAATTTCCCACCCATGACTAAGGTAACTAGATTTATTGTATCTCTTGTTTTTAGATATGCGTATCTGCTTATATTGTATCT